>NC_134900.1:822500-982500 GCF_041734735.1 Babylonia areolata | reverse complement strand
GAGTGAGTGCATGTGTGCGTGCGTGCGTGTATGTGTGTACGTGCGTGTGTAGTGTGTGTACGCGTGTGCGTGTGTGTGTGAGTGTGTGTGTAGTGCCGGTGTGCGAACTCTCTCTCTTAATGACTGAGGAGCGTACGCCAGAAGAGGGAAGGTACGTGTTAGTTATGTACACACACTTAGCCAGTCCAGACAAACGCTACTATGTCTACCATGTCTTGAGTGGAGACTGACTCGGCGGTTTCCTTGTGGTCCGGGTCAACGGCGGTTCATATGCTTCAGGGGTTTTTTTTTGGGGGGGGTTTCTCTCTTCTTTTTTTTTGCGGACACTTGAAGAAAGGTGTGTGTGTGTGTGTGTGTGTGTGTGTGTGTGTGTGTGCGAGGGGGGCGCGGGAGGGGGGTAGGCAGAAGGGAGAGGAGGTTTGAGGGGAGGAGGAGGGGGATAGGGTGGTGATGAGAGGAATGGGGAGAGTTAAAGGTTTGGACAGGGGGGTGGGGGTGGGGTGGGAGTTGGGGGACTCGGGGGACGGTGGTCAGTGTGATGCGTGTGTGCGCTTGCGTGTGTGTGTGTGTCTGTGTCTCCGTGTGTGTATGTGTGTGTGTGGGGGGGGGGGGGGGGCGGGGGTTGGGGGGGATTGGAGGGTGTTGAGGTTGTAATGAGGGGGGATTGATAAGGGTTGTTGGGAGTGTGGTGGTTAGGTGTACCGAGTGTGTCCTGTGTGTGTGTGTGTGTGTGTGTGTGCCAGTGTGCGCACGCGCATCCTAAAGTTATGAATGGAGGTCTTCTGTGGGTGTGTTTTTTTTGTGGTTTTTTTCGCTGTTGTTGAAAAAAATCACTTTCGCGTTGTAATTAATCATCAAGCTGCTGTCTCCATGGGATGATTGCTGAGATGTGCGGGAATTGTTTGTGGCTTGACCAACCCAGAATCACACACACACACACACACACACACACGAGACAGAGAGAGAGAGGCAGTATTAGTCACATCAAAGAAACGTCATACTTTATACGTCATTTGTTCCGTTGCCTCACTTATCATTGACAAAGTTCTCTAGACCGATTTTTAAAGAAAAAAAATTCTTCATTGCTTTAAATACATGATTCTGTAATCGTCCATTTGCCAAGTGTTTTTGTTGTTGTTTACTAGAGCATTATCTTATTGTACTTCTTCGTGGCCCATGTCATTGAAGCAACTCATTGTCCACGTCTCGTTTGTCGGCCGTTGTCTGAGGGGTCTGTATCAGTTACACCGGTGTTCATGATGATCTGTTGACAGGAATAAATCTGGTTGTTGTTGTTGTTGTGTGAGGGCCGGAGAGAGGGGGTGGAGGGGGCCTGTTAAATGGATGTCAGCATGATGCAAGACGTTAAGAAATAATTCTCATTTCCTTGAACGGAAGCGCTAGTCGACGTGTGTTGTTGATTCTTGTTGTTGTCCTGGTTGTTTATCATGATGACTTTTTTTTTTCTTTTTCTTCTCCTTCTTCAGTTAATCAGCGGTCAAGTCCCATGCGAGAACGAGGTCAGCTGGTTCAGACGCTGAAGACGGAAACGCCCAGGGGAAATAACGGATGACGCATTGTGTTCGGAGCGAAGACGATTGAGTAAGTCCTCCCCCTTCTCATACTTATTTCATGCTTCTCTTCCTCGTCTTCCTCGACTTGGTTCTACCCCTGTTTTTACTGTTCCTGCTCCTTCTGTCTCTTTGTTCTCTGTCTCTGTCTCTCTCTGTTTCTGTCTGTCAGTCGGTCAGTCTCTCTCTCTCTCTCTGCCTCTCTCTGTCTCTGTCTCTGTCTCTCAGTCTGCCTCAGTCAGTCAGCCAGTCTCTCTCTGTCTCTGTCTCTCTGTCTGCCTCAGTCAGCCAGTCTCTCTCTGTCTCTGTCTCTCAGTCTGCCTCAGTCAGTCAGCCAGTCTCTCTCTGTCTCTGTCTCTCTGTCTGCCTCAGTCAGCCAGTCTCTCTCTGTCTCTGTCTCTCAGTCTGCCTCAGTCAGTCAGCCAGTCTCTCTCTGTCTCTCTGTCTGCCTCAGTCAGCCAGTCTCTCTCTGTCTCTGTCTCTCTGTCTGCCTCAGTCAGCCAGTCTCTCTCTGTCTCTGTCTCTCTGTCTGCCTCAGTCAGCCAGTCTCTCTCTGTCTCTGTCTCTCAGTCTGCCTCAGTCAGTCAGCCAGTCTCTCTCTGTCTCTGTCTCTCTGTCTGCCTCAGTCAGTCAGCCAGTCTCTCTCTGTCTCTGTCTCTCTGTCTGCCTCAGTCAGCCAGTCTCTCTCTGTCTCTGTCTCTCAGTCTGCCTCAGTCAGTCAGCCAGTCTCTCTCTGTCTCTGTCTCTCTGTCTGCCTCAGTCAGCCAGTCTCTCTCTGTCTCTGTCTCTCTGTCTGCCTCAGTCAGTCAGCCAGTCTCTCTCTGTCTCTGTCTCTCAGTCTGCCTCAGTCAGTCAGCCAGTCTCTCTCTGTCTCTGTCTCTCTGTCTGCCTCAGTCAGTCAGCCAGTCTCTCTCTGTCTCTGTCTCTCAGTCTGCCTCAGTCAGTCAGCCAGTCTCTCTCTGTCTCTGTCTCTCAGTCTGCCTCAGTCAGTCAGCCAGTCTCTCTCTGTCTCTGTCTCTCAGTCTGCCTCAGTCAGTCAGCCAGTCTCTCTCTGTCTCTGTCTCTCAGTCTGCCTCAGTCAGTCAGCCAGTCTCTCTCTGTCTCTGTCTCTCAGTCTGCCTCAGTCAGTCAGCCAGTCTCTCTCTGTCTCTGTCTCTGTCTCTCAGTCTGCCTCAGTCAGTCAGCCAGTCTCTCTCTGTCTCTGTCTCTGTCTCTCAGTCTGCCTCAGTCAGTCAGCCAGTCTCTCTCTGTCTCTGTCTCTCAGTCTGCCTCAGTCAGTCAGCCAGTCTCTCTCTGTCTCTGTCTCTCAGTCTGCCTCAGTCAGTCAGCCAGTCTCTCTCTGTCTCTGTCTGTCTGCCTCAGTCAGCCAGTCTCTCTCTGTCTCTGTCTCTCAGTCTGCCTCAGTCAGTCAGCCAGTCTCTCTCTGTCTCTGTCTCTCAGTCTGCCTCAGTCAGTCAGCCAGTCTCTCTCTGTCTCTGTCTCTCAGTCTGCCTCAGTCAGTCAGCCAGTCTCTCTCTGTCTCTGTCTCTCTGTCTGCCTCAGTCAGTCAGCCAGTCTCTCTCTGTCTCTGTCTCTCTGTCTGCCTCAGTCAGCCAGTCTCTCTCTGTCTCTGTCTCTCAGTCTGCCTCAGTCAGTCAGCCAGTCTCTCTCTGTCTCTTCAGTGTCAGTTTGTGTCATGTCAGACAATATTTCTCTGACTGCATTACCACTGTGTCACGGCTCTGTGCCTCTATCGGACTGTCTCCCTTTTTCTCTCCCTCTCTTTTTAGTTTTTTCTTTTTCTTTTTTCTAACAGTTCGTGCTCTCTGTCTGTGTGTCTCTGGATTCAATGGAAATTTCTTACCTTAGCAATTTTATTTTTCGGGTATTGGATCGGGGGGCTGAGGGGGTGGGTGTGGGGGAAGCAGTTTGCATACTCTCATTACTAACCCTCAGCCCGAAAATAAAACCCATTCAATTTAATTCGGATTATTTTCAGTTCTCTCTCTCTCTCCCACCCCCATCTTTCTCCCTCTCTCTCTCTCTCTCTCCTGATGGAAGCATGTAAAAAAAAAGAAATATCCCTTTAGAGTTCTGAGATCTCTCTCTCTCTCCCTCTGTCTCTCCCCCACCCCCATCTTTCTCTCTCTCTCTCGTCTGTCATTCGATTATAAACTGAACTTTACCTTAGCAAATCATGCAGCGAAAGAATCTTTGGTCAATTTTTTTTAAGAAAAAAGAGAATAAGGGGGGGAAAACGAAAAAAAGGGGAACATAAAAAGAAGAAATAAGACGCAAGAAAAACCACTGAACTTAACAGGAGAACGGACATTAGACCAGGAAGTCATTTCAGCCGAACGAAGATACATAAAAATGAAGAAAGAAAGAAGAAAGAAAGAACAAAAAAAATAAATAAAAAAGAAAGGAAAGAGAAGGAGAAGAAGAAGAAAAATGAGAGAAATAAAAAGAAACAAGAAGAAGAAAAGGGGGGGGGGGGAAGTGGTTGTATTGACTTTTTAGTTCGTGTGAGGGCTTAGACAGTTCCATGGGGTTTGGGTGTTTTTTTCCGTGAATTCGACGAAATTCTTTTCAGAATATACTTTTTTTTTAATTTTTTTTTTATAGGAGTTGTATCTTTTCTGTAAAATTTAAAGACTTTCTGTTCGTTGTTTGTTTATGGTTTCTTTGGGGTTTTTTTGTTAATTTTGTTGTTGTTTTTGCTTCTGTTTTTTGTTGTTTTATTTTTTTTAGGAATCTATGTGTGTATATGTGTCTGTGTACCTGCACCTGTGTATGTAATCGTGCGCGCGCGCGCGCGCGCGCGTGTGTGTGTGTGTGTGTGTGTGTGTGTGTGTACTTGCATTGACAGCTGTGTTAAACGATTTTTTTATCACACAAACAAGAAGAATGAGAGAGATTTTTTCCCATAGAAAGAAAGGGAGGAAGGAAAGAAAGAAAGAAAGACAAGAACAAGGAGAATGCAACAAAAGAAGGAGAAGAAGAAGAAGAAAACTTGGACTGGGGAGTTTCCATTGTCAATTTCGGCTTCAGTTGATCAAGGGGGTGTAAGTCAGTCGACAATTTCTCGCATGGGAGAGAAATCGTGGGTTTGCGAGAAATCGTGGTTGTTCCCCTCCCACGTTTTCTCTCAACAGCGAGAAACGGTGGTAGGTGAGGGGAGGGAGGGGGGGGAGAGGGACGGGCGCCCCCTTATTTTTATCAAACATATATCTTTTATCGTCGGACTGAGTTGGTTTCGTGTCTTTTCCCAGTGCAAATCTAGGAGAAAAATGAGAGAGATAAAAAGAAAAAAAGAAACAAGAAATGGGGAGATCAGCCCGAATTTCTTACAGAGAAATCTGTTTTGACAAACAAGCAAAAAAAGTAATACAATAATACAATACTTATACTCCTGACGTAAAAAGCATTAGGGGTTATATATAAATACAATAATACAATACTTACATTCCTGACGTAAAAAGCATTAGGGGTTATATATAAATACAATAATACAATACTTACATTCCTGACGTAAAAAGCATTAGGGGTTATATATATGTCTTTGCGTCTAGACGCTAAACCGGTTGGGTTTCAGTGTTTTCTTTGACTTTTGCTTTTGTTTTTGTCAATTGTTGATGCTGTTTTGTTGTGATATCAGTTTGGCCCCTTTTTATGATTTGATTTCATCTTAAGGATGATGGGGACCTAGAAGCGTGTGTGTGTGTGTGTGTGTGTGTGTGTGTGTGTGTTAAGATTTACATTTATTTTAAGGATGATGGGGACGAAGCGTACAAGCGTGTGTGTGTGTGTGTGCGCGCGCGCGTGAAAGCCTTCCCCCCCCCCCTCCCCCCGAACCTCCCTACCCCCCTTTCTCACCATCACTCCTCCCACTCCCCAACTTAAGCGTCTAGTCACCGGAAATTCCACAAATGGATAAATGTGCCGTAGGCTCGTGCTGGGGTCGGGTGTGACTTGGGTTACAAGCTGTGAGGGTCGATGTTTTTCGTGCAGAATACGCGTGCATCAAGGAAATAGTTGTTCTTGGACCACAAGCTGTGTGCATCAAGGAAATAGTTGTTCTTGGACCACAAGCTGTGTGCATCAAGGAAATAGTTGTTCTTGGACCACAAGCTGTGTGCATCAAGGAAATAGTTGTTCTTGGACCACAAGCTGTGTGCAACAAGGAAATAGTTGTTCTTGGACCACAAGCTGTGTGCATCAAGGAAATAGTTGTTCTTGGACCACAAGCTGTGTGCAACAAGGAAATAGTTGTTCTTGGACCACAAGCTGTGTGCAACAAGGAAATAGTTGTTCTTGGACCACAAGCTGTGTGCATCAAGGAAATAGTTGTTCTTGGACCACAAGCTGTGTGCAACAAGGAAATAGTTGTTCTTGGACCACAAGCCGTGTGCATCAAGGAAATAGTTGTTCTTGGACCACAAGCCGTGTGCATCAAGGAAATAGTTGTTCTTGGACGAAAGGCTCACGTCTTTGCCAGTCCTCTCTTTCCAGTCTGTTGTTTTCGCTGTTGCTTCGTTCTTGTTGTTGTTGTTCTACCATCTACCGCCTTCACACAGGACACTGCGGCCTCCGAGCACACCTGAAGAGGATTGGAGTGGCAGCCACATCCTAATGTGATTGCGGCCAGGCTGACCAGACCCCATCCCATATTCTCCAAGACTGCCCCCTGTATGAGAAGACGCGGCAGCAGTCCTGGCCTGGGGGTGCGGACCTCAACACCAAGCTCTGGGGGACGGCAGCCGATCTTCGCCGGACGTCCGAGTTTGTGGCATCCCTCGGACTTCGACCCTGACTGCGTAGCTGTGGAACGCCAAAGAAAGAAAGAAAGTAGTAGTAGTTGTTGTTGTTGTTGTTGCTTCTACTTCCGTGCTGATTCTATTTTTCTTGTGTTACAGCTGTAGTAAACAAAGTGTTGATTGTTTGGGGGGTTTTGTGTTTTTTTGTTTGTTTTTTGTTTTGTTTTGTTTTGTTTTGTTGTTGTTTTTTTGTTTTTTGTTGGGGGGTTTTGTTGTTGTTTTGTTTTGTTTTGTTTGTTTGTTTTGTTTTGTTGTTGTTGTTTTTTTGTTTTTTTGGGGGGGTTTTGTTGTTTTTTTGTTTTGTTTTGTTTTGTTTGTTTGTTTGTTTTGTTTTGTTGTTGTTGCTGTTTCAATTGTTAGTTTGTATTGTTTTGGGGTTTTTTCACGTACTCTTTTCTCCTCCCCTCCACCCACCCCAGCCCAAAAATGATGTTGTTTTTCTGCTTGACATTAATTTTGGCCTCGAACACTGAGCCACAGGGTGTTGAAATATAGCAAGGTGTTGATTTGATTGTTTGTCAAATCATAGCCTATATATATAGCAACATATTTGTTTGTCTTTTGTAAAACTATGTGCATCGGTGATTGTTTGTGCCTGTGGTTGCTCTTATTGCGTGGTTTTCTTTCGTTACCGTGTGTTTATTTGTTGCGTGTGTTAACTGTGTTGCGTGCGTTTATTGTGTTGCGTGTGTTGTTACTGTGTTGCAGGCTGATGGCAATTACTGAAGCGCTTCTGTGCGGTTCCAGGACTGGTTAGGATGGTTGCCGGGCCGCCTTTACCAGTCTCACTGATTCGGAAAAGGAAACGTTTTTGTTTTGCTGGCTGATGCGTTCGTAAAACAAAAGACAAAGCAAAACGTTTTGTGAATCTTAAGCAAAGGGGGAGTCGGGGAGAAGGGGGTGAGCGGGGAGGGGGTGGGGGGGACAGGGGGGTTGTGGGGGGTAAGGGGGGAGGTGCAAAACAGTCAACAAGAGAAAGCAAGCCTTCGTGGCTCACGTCTAATTCCTTCCGACGATTACGATTTTTTTTTTTTTCCAACTTGACACTCCTATTAACCCAACACCGAAGCCACAGTACCCAGATGCTCCTGGAAGCAGGTGTTCTTTTTTTGGCCGGGGTGTGTGTGTGGGGGGGGGGGGGGGGGGGGGTGGTTGTGGGGGTTGTCATCTGTTGACGGTTGATAGTTAAAGGGAAATAACCTGTTCCTGTTATCTAGAAAGGTTGAGGATTGCTTACATCCCTTTATCTTGTTCCCGTCTGTTGTGGCCTGTGATCAGGACTGTTACAGTGCCGACGGTGCTGGTCAAAACGTTGATGTCTGACACCAATCAGGACTGTCACAGTGCCGACGGTGCTGGTCAAAACGATGTCTGACACCAATCAGGACTGTCACAGTGCCGACGGTGCTGGTCAAAACGATGTCGGACACCAATCAGGACTGTCACAGTGCCGACGGTGCTGGTCAAAACGATGTCTGACACCAATCAGGACTGTCACAGTGCCGACGGTGCTGGTCAAAACGATGTCGGACACCAATCAGGACTGTCACAGTGCCGACGGTGCTGGTCAAAACGATGTCGGACACCAATCAGGACTGTCACAGTGCCGACGGTGCTGGTCAAAACGTTGATGTCGGACACCAATCAGGACTGTCACAGTGCCGACGGTGCTGGTCAAAACGATGTCGGACACCAATCAGGACTGTCACAGTGCCGACGGTGCTGGTCAAAACGTTGATGTCGGACACCAATCAGGACTGTCACAGTGCCGACGGTGCTGGTCAAAACGATGTCGGACACCAATCAGGACTGTCACAGTGCCGACGGTGCTGGTCAAAACGTTGATGTCGGACACCAATCAGGACTGTCACAGTGCCGACGGTGCTGGTCAAAACGTTGATGTCGGACACCAATCAGGACTGTCACAGTGCCGACGGTGCTGGTCAAAACGTTGATGTCGGACACCAATCAGGACTGTCACAGTGCCGACGGTGCTGGTCAAAACGATGTCTGACACCAATCAGGACTGTCACAGTGCCGACGGTGCTGGTCAAAACGTTGATGTCGGACACCAATCAGGACTGTCACAGTGCCGACGGTGCTGGTCAAAACGTTGATGTCGGACACCAATCAGGACTGTTACAGTGCCGACGGTGCTGGTCAAAACGATGTCTGACACCAATCAGGACTGTTACAGTGCCGACGGTGCTGGTCAAAACGATGTCTGACACCAATCAGGACTGTCACAGTGCCGACGGTGCTGGTCAAAACGTTGATGTCGGACACCAATCAGGACTGTCACAGTGCCGACGGTGCTGGTCAAAACGATGTCTGACACCAATCAGGACTGTCACAGTGCCGACGGTGCTGGTCAAAACGTTGTTGTCTGACACCAATCTGTCTCGGCTCTGTGCCGCTGCTGCTGCTGCTGCTGTTGTTGTTGTTTGTTTTAATTGTTTGCTGTTGTTTTTTCTTCTTTATTGAGGCTTGCAGCCTTACAAGTGGCAGATATGGCACCCCATTGCCGCTTTCCAGTCCCTGGATCTACGCCGGATATTTATTCTTTTCCACCGACATGCGCGCACACTTGTAAAGTGATATGAAATTTCTATATACATTATTACTGTCTTTGTTATTATAATATCAAATTGCAGATGATGACCCTGTGTAATGTTCCAGCCCTAAAGATCCGCAGCACACAGCAGACATCCTGGATGAGTTCGGCACCTGTGTCATTGTCCAGCTTTTGGAGCAGACGGTGATGAAGATCAGCTAGAAACACTGAACACAGCCTCCTATTTTCCCTTTCTTCTGACTCGTATATATCAGCACAGGTTGTCGTCCTGGTTAGTGTGGTTTTAAGTTCATTTCAGTAGCTAGCTTCTGGCCCCTGTGGCTTACTGGGATTCCAGTAGCGTTAAGATGATGATGTCCACCCCCCACCCCCCAGCCCGCCCCCCAATCTCCGTGTCAGCAGCTGGCAGATTAAATTGCTTTTTTGTTGTTGCTTTTTTGGGGTGCCAGACACTACCTTAAATACACTATGCTCCCTGCTTTGAATAAATTAGAAAAATAAATTACAGTTTGACTCCATGTACTTTTGGGAAATAAACAGATCTTCCTGAGGGGCAGGCCACAGCTGTCCACTGTGAGGGTAGACCACATTTATCCACAGTGAGGGCAGGCCACAGCTGTCCACTGTGAGGGTAGACCACATTTATCCACAGTGAGGGCAGGCCACAGCTGTCCACTGTGAGGGTAGACCACATTTATCCACAGTGAGGGCAGGCCACAGCTGTCCACTGCGAGGGTAGACCACATTTATCCACAGTGAGGGCAGGCCACAGCTGTCCACTGCGAGGGTAGACCACATTTATCCACAGTGAGGGCAGGCCACAACTGTCCACTGTGAGGGTAGACCACATTTATCCACAGTGAGGGCAGGCCACAGCTGTCCACTGTGAGGGTAGACCACATTTATCCACAGTGAGGGCAGGCCACAACTGTCCACTGTGAGGGTAGACCACATTTATCCACAGTGAGGGCAGGCCACAACTGTCCACTGTGAGGGTAGACCACATTTATCCACAGTGAGGGCAGGCCACAACTGTCCACTGTGAGGGTAGACCACATTTATCCACAGTGAGGGCAGGCCACAGCTGTCCACTGTGAGGGTAGACCACATTTATCCACAGTGAGGGCAGGCCACAGCTGTCCACTGTGAGGGTAGACCACATTTATCCACAGTGAGGGCAGGCCACAGCTGTCCACTGTGAGGGTAGACCACATTTATCCACAGTGAGGGCAGGCCACAGCTGTCCACTGTGAGGGTAGACCACATTTATCCACAGTGAGGGCAGGCCACAGCTGTCCACTGTGAGGGTAGACCACATTTATCCACAGTGAGGGCAGGCCACAGCTGTCCACTGTGAGGGTAGACCACATTTATCCACAGTGAGGGCAGGCCACAGCTGTCCACTGTGAGGGTAGACCACATTTATCCACAGTGAGGGCAGGCCACAGCTGTCCACTGTGAGGGTAGACCACATTTATCCACAGTGAGGGCAGGCCACAGCTGTCCACTGTGAGGGTAGACCACATTTATCCACAGTGAGGGCAGGCCACAGCTGTCCACTGTGAGGGTAGACCACATTTATCCACAGTGAGGGCAGGCCACAACTGTCCACTGTGAGGGTAGACCACATTTATCCACAGTGAGGGCAGGCCATAGCTGTCCACTGTGAGGGTAGACCACATTTATCCACAGTGAGGGCAGGCCACAGCTGTCCACTGTGAGGGTAGACCACATTTATCCACAGTGAGGGCAGGCCACAGCTGTCCACTGTGAGGGTAGACCACATTTATCCACAGTGAGGGCAGGCCACAGCTGTCCACAGTGAGGACAGACTACAGCTGTCCACAATGAGGGCAGACCACAGCTGTCCACAGTGAGGGCAGGCCACAGTTGTCTACTGTGAGGGTAGACCACATTTATCCACAGTGAGGGCAGGCCACAGCTGTCCACTGTGAGGGTAGACCACATTTATCCACAATGAGGGCAGACCACAGCTGTCCACAATGAGGGCAGGCCACAGCTGTCCACAATGAGGGCAGACCACAGCTGTCCACAGTGAGGGCAGGCCACAGTTGTCTACTGTGAGGGTAGACCACATTTATCCACAGTGAGGGCAGGCCACAGCTGTCCACAGTGAGGACAGACTACAGCTGTCCACAGTGAGGGCAGGCCACAGTTGTCCACAGTGAGGGCAGACCACATTTATCCACAGTGAGGGCAGGCCACAGTTGTCCACAGTGAGGGCAGGCCACAGTTGTCCACAGTGAGGGCAGGCCACAGTTGTCCACAGTGAGGGCAGGCCACAGTTGTCCACAGTGAGGGCAGGCCACAGTTGTCCACAGTGAGGGCAGACCACATTTATCCACAGTGAGGGCAGGCCACAGTTGTCCACAGTGAGGGCAGACCACATTTATCCACAGTGAGGGCAGGCCACAGTTGTCCACAGTGAGGGCAGGCCACAGCTGTCCACAGTGAGGGCAGGCCACATTTATCCATAGTGAGGGTAGCCCACACTGTCCACAGTGAGGGCAGGCCACAGTTGTCCAGTGAGGGAAAGCCAAATTTGTCCACTGTGATGGCAGACCATGGTTGTCTACAGTGAGGGGAGACCACAGCTGTCCATTGTGATGGCAGGCTACTTTTGTCCACAATGAGGGCAGACCACAGTTGTCTACAATGAAAGCAGACCAGTTGTATACAGTGAGGGCCGGCGACAGTTGTCCATAGTGAGGGAAAACCACTGTTGTCCAATGACGGCACACCACAGTTGTCAAGATTCAATAACTTTTTTTTTTTTTTTATCCTCTGACTCCTTTAATTGAAATAGCAACATAGAAAACTAAGTTTCTGTTACTGAATGAATAGTTTTCTTCTTCGCTGACTCTTCAATTCGAAATTCGTTTTTAAACACAAAACTTTTCACTGAACTGGAAATGTCAGATTTACATATTCACACACTTTTCAACTGTCTTTGAAATAAATTATCACATCCACTCACTCTTCATTTATTCCATTAAGAATTCATCATCATCAACACTGGTTTCTTTTTTATCCTTCCACTTTGTCAAAACCTATGTTGAAGATGGACTCCAGACAAGAGTCAGAAACACTGACTGAATACACAGCACTCATACGATCCATCCTCAAGTATGTGGCAATAGTATGGAACCCCTAACGCCAAGGCGATGTGGACAAGATTGAAAAGATACAACGCCGAGCAGCATGCTTCATGAAGGGAGACTACAGAAACAAAGAACCCGGCTGTGTCTCAACCATGCTGAAAGAACTACAGACTCCATGCCTGCACACGAGACGAGACCTCCATCCCCCTTTCTTGAAACAGTTGAGGTGATGGTGTCAGCTAAACCACCTGGCCAGTTCATAGAAAAAACAAGAAACAAACAGACGCCACATCCAGCCCAGGTGCTTTGCAAGAGTGTGGAGAGGTCAGCCAGGAAAAATAACAAAACAGAGGTTCCAGTAGCAAGAACAAAACAAACAAAAAACTCATTCTTCCTAAGAACAGCTGGAGACTGGAACAAACTGAGTGATGACCAGCTGCTGGTAAGGGTGCAGGACCACCATCACAGTGACAGCAGCATGAGCACTGTGTAAAAGCTACACACAGCCAAACCCACCCCACTGTGTATATAGCTGACTAACCTCCACTCCTATAATGTACCCCATCAAATTGTCCACTTTTTAAATCATCAGTCTGAGACAGCAGTCATGGAGGGGCTAGGGGGGTAAAGAAAGGAAACCATGCCCCTTTTTCATATGAAAACTTTTCTAATTGTAGTTTTTCAAATTAAGCCAAAACAGTTTATTAAAACAATACATACCTGCTGACCTAGCTTTGACTTCCACCTCTTCCAGATCAACACAAATGAGTAGAGGCTCATAGCTGTGTCTTGCATGGGACAAGTCTGCATGGCTCATGCCTGCCAAAAGCTAATGTCAGATCAGACTCAACTTCTGTCTTGTTCCCAAGGTTATCCCTTTAATAATAATAATAATAATAATAAGATAAACAATGATTCATTGATTTACAGCATTCAGTCTCGCGTAATGCTATCAAGTGTGCACTCTCACTCTCAACTCATGCAATTCATGCATAACACCACACACTTTTTAAGTAACCATGCATAAGCATTCAACATTGCTTTAGCCGCATTGTCTGGCAGAATAAATGTCTTGAGATTCTAAGCATTGGAGTGTTATGAAGACTGGATGGCTTGGAGTTCAGCCCTGTGGAAAGGAGTTAAATAATGTGAGGTCACATATTGAAGTCCACTGGATTCCACAATGCTTTGACGTGTACATTTTGTACAGTGTAGTGCTTTGGGCAGCATTATGTCTCACTCTCAGCTTGAGAGATGATATGAGTGTGAGCGAGAGAGGGGAGAAAGAGGGGAGGGGGGCTAAAACAGTTACAGAGAATATGACAAATGAGAACGGAAGGCAGGCACAAAATGAACCACAAGACTCACACATGAAAATCCAGACAGCGTCGCCAACGGTGGAGTCCTAAGACTTGACTGTTCTAGATCTACATGCAACACGTCGGGTGTGGTCTTCAAGTTCAAAATTGACCTGGAAAATGCATTCGGACGTTGTCAGCCACCGCTATTTCACTTCAAACACAGAAACACTAAGTCTTTAGAGAAATAAAAGTTTAGAGTCATTCTGACAGCATTCTTCAGTGCCGCGGCACACTTATTTCTAACCTTGTTGAACTTTGCAAGTTCCGGTGTGTTTGCTTTTTTACCGGGTCCGTCAGCTGTTCGAGTAAAGCTGCCATGTGAAAAGTCGGTCAAAGTTTCGAATTCCTTGAGCTCACCTGCAAGAAACAGATTTATAAGTTTTCGTTTCAGTTCACCTATATTTCAGCACACCAGTATGCTTTCTGTTGTTTAGGTGACATACCATGTTTTTAGTCTCCGGCGGCTGTTTTATTTTTAAAAAACACACACAAAAAAAAAAAACACACCATTTCCTCTGTGAACAATGTCTCCATCACATCCAGTCCGCCCGTGCATGTGCAGGGAGGGAGTGACGTCAGACCCCGCCGGGGTGCATTCAAACATTACAGTGCAATACAGGTCTCAAATTTTTCTCGCATGGTCGTTCAGCTTGCATATATAGGATGCAATTTTCAGCCAACGGGGTTGTTGTGTTTATTCAGTGTGTGTGTGTGTGTGTGTGTGGTGGTCAGTTGCATGTTGATGTTCAGTGTTTTTGTTTTTGATTTTTCGGCGTTTGGTTTGTTTGTTGTTTTTTGTATGTTTGTTTTTTAAATAATTTTTCCGCACTACGTTTTGTTTTTGTTTTTTGTTATTTTTGACTATACAAATCATTTGTGTTTTGTTGATTCGTTTACACACACACACACACACACACACTGACCCCTCCCCCAGCCGCACCCTCCCCCCCCCCACCCCCTACACACACTTGACTGACTTGTTTTGCAAAATAACCAACAGCAGTCAAATGGATTGCTCAGTGAAACGGGATGCAAAGTCGGCCTTTACAAGCCTGAATGTTGTCCATGTGCGACCACATTCAACCACCCTTACGTGAGTCCATCAATGCACGTGAAACTCGCGACTGCAGAAAAGAAAGAAAAAAAATTGCGCCAGACCTCAGCCGCGAAAAATTAACGCGCCTCGGACTGACACTGCGAACTTGTCACAGCACGAGACACACGTTTTGCGTGTGGACAGTACACACACTTGGCTGCAAAACTGTTCTTTCTTCTTCTTTCCGTTCAAGTTAAACGACCAACATCGACTTGCCGATGACTCTGTCGTGGTTCATGCATGCTGGGTATTTTCGTGTCTCCATCAGGAACCCACCGAACACTGACATAGGTTACAGGATATTTAACGTGCGTATTTGATCATAAGTTGTTCCACCTTGACATTGATGGCAACAATCAATGCTGCGACTCGAGCCTGGGCCGAACACACACACACACACACACACACACACTGAAAACGTCTCAAACTTAAATATGAAATTAACTTCGTTACCGTGACTGGCCATAACTTGCTTTCGCACGTACTGTACGTGTTTGGCGGTCTTTTGACACACGCCTCCAGATTCTTCATGATTTTATGGTTAAGCAGCACGGTATCATGAATATATTCACTGTTTTAGTTCGCACGGTTAGCTTTTCCTTCTTCTTTTTCCCCTCCAATGTCGTGATGCGGGATAAACAATCAAAAAAAAAAAAAAAGGAGAAAAAGTTTAATGTTTGACTGAACTTGTAGAGTAAGGGATTAAGTTGTTCCAGCGATACCTTTACGGGCTGTGTATGTTTCAAGGACAATGTCTGGTTTGGTTTGGGGGTTTTCTAAACTGAGGTCGAGTGCCAAATTATATATATATTTCACGGTCGAAGTCAAAAGAGAGATCAAGAAAGTGATGGACGTTCGAAGGTAAATAACTATGGTTGAGGGTTGTCGAAGTTACGGAAGAGTGCAACCCCATAAAAAGAACTCGCTCTCACTTGCATAAACGATACGTTTCCATCATGTTCACGTGTTCGTGTACACTCATTCTATGGTCAGGGCTTTATGAATAAGAGGCTGCATGAATTCTCTCAACTATGTTCATTCCGTGTGACGTTAATCAATGCCAAACCAAACAGTATTTAGTAATTTGTATGTTTGTGTGAAGTGTTTGCAGCGAGCTGTTTTGTTGATTTATTATATTGCCTATGTTTATCACCTTATCATTGTCCTGTTTGCTTGTTCTGCAATATCAATCAACGTGAAATCGTCAAAGGTACAAGCAAGTGAACACTGCTATGGGATTGTCCGCAACTGTGGTGTCTTGTTTTATGTTTTGCAAGGGAAGGTACTCGTGGTCATATGAAAAGTATTTGAATGAAGTCCCTTTGGAGAGGAATGCACTTCCTCATTCGTTTCCCGGAACCAGTAACAATTACCTTGTTGTGTAGATCCTTCTTCCTGTAACACCCATCTATCAGTGACATGCACAGACAGTTATTAGCAGATTTGGAAGGATGTAGAAGTGTGCTGCTGGTTTGTTTCCGGATTGAAGGAAAAAGAGTGTGTGTGTCCTTTCGTTTTTACTCGACCGGGAAACATGAAGTCTGTGTACAGTTCGGGTCTAATTTTGACTCTACCATGGTATGGAAAACAAACTGGTGTATAGTTTCACATCCAGTCAACATCCACGGGACGAAGGTGCTGAAAGAACTGACGACTGAACCAGCTGGAGAAGTTCAATTCCCTGGTGGAACCAATTGCTGGTTGTGAGGACAATGTACATTAATCAACTGCCGGCTGACGCTAGCTTGAGGTGGACATTCCTTAGTTCAAACAAACCCACACTTAAGACCATTACGGATCGTGTTGTCTTTGTTAGCATACATTGAAGACTGTCACTGTGTTGATTTCTTTGCCGATATGGCGTCAAAGCAAGGACCTGATAGGGACAATGGAACACCTGTAAGCCACGTAGGAGAAAAGCATGGCTCAGGTGCTTCTGCTCGTATCACAATGGTGGGGACTGAGAAAGGGCCTGTGATGTCTGTCAACATCGGGAAGATCACAGGCTCTGTCAACATTGCAAACAAGCAAACAGTGATTCATTGTTATCCTGACGACAGGCAGTCGCAAGAGACTTCTGATCAGCCTACGAAGTATGAACAACAAACGCAGAAGTGTAACGAAATCATGGAGGCTCTCACCAGAAAGACTGTTGTAGTTGATGACATGATGATCGAGAGTCTGTCTAAACATATGGGCAATGGCTGGCGCCGAGTCTTTCGTCATTTGAACATCTCTGATGCAGTCATTGACGCCATGTTTCTAGAATGTGAGCAGCAAGCGCAGGATACAGTTTATAGATTGTTGCATGTGAAGAGGAAACATGATTTACTTGATGTGAACACGCTGGTTGAAGCACTTGTTCGAGCTGACCAAGTTCATATTGTTACCAAATGTTTCCTTGCTTGATTGCATTCATTAAACTTGCAGATACTGCTGACTGTTTATAGCAGAAGTAAAAGGGCTAGCTCAAACCCAAGCCTAATGGCTTATAAATGCCCCTTCTACCAAAATGCTTGTTTCTTCTGGGTTTGCAGTTGTATGTGCACATTCTATCAGACTGCAAATCAATTGTCAAAAAGTATTTTGCTTCAGGGAGATTTTTGAAAGTGTTTGTAGATGTTGCTGTTTTGAATTCAAATGGCAAGTTCCAGAGATTTTTAAAAGTTATGTTTATAAATACTTATTTGTATTGAAACACTGAAAATATACTATTCCCTCTTGGTTCCTTGTTTTATTATGTACATAGATTCTGGAGAAAATGTCTCAAAACAAATATCTCCAATTTTGTTTTTAATGCCTTCCTTTCAATGAAATAAATGCAGTAGTCTCAAATGGTCTTGCTGGATCATATTCACGGTTACGTTCTTTAAAACAACTGGTTACAATTTTATGTTCTATTTCAACTGATGATGATAAGTGTTTGAGATATGGGTACCAACTTATATTCCCATATTCTATATAAGTGTTTGAAATATGGGTACCAAATTACATTCCCTTATTCTACATCTTGCACACGCAATGCTTAACCGTGACCCACTAGTGCAGACTCCGGCAGGGGTCTGATATTCCTGTCCTGTGCAAACTACTATCCACCTATACGTTTTTTCTTTAGAATTTGATTGCAGTATATGTTATCTTCTTAGAACTGCATAGATACACTGTGAACATATATACAGAATAGTGCAGCACGACTCATACTTAAAAAGTCGAGGAGAGAGAGTCCTACTGCTCTCCTGCGGACACTTTACTGGTTGCCTGTTCAAGCTAGAATTGACTATAAAGTTGCCTGTCTGTGCTTTTAGTGCCTGAATTGTGATACCACACCCTCATATCTTTCTGAGCTTGTTAACCCGTACTTGCCAAACAGAACATTGAGATATCTTGATTCCTCCCAGCTAACTGTTCCCCAATACTTCCTTAACTCCTGTGGAAAGAGGTCATTTTCTGTCTTCGGCCTTCTTTAAAAAAAATATTTGTCATAACTCAGATAGTGCTGTTGTCCCAGGCCCGTGGCAATGTGAATGTGTGATGGGTGAGTAGAGAGAATGGGGATTCGAAAGAGATAATGACCCGATTTTTACCCCTTTTACCTTTTCTATCCAAAACTTTATTTTACAATTTTTACAAAATCTATGGCATGCAGATTACAATTATGCTCCTTTTTACATGTATGTATTTTAAGTGAAAATTGCTGTTATCTCAGCCACTTAATTATGTGTGTGTGTGTGTGTGTGTGTGTGTGTGTTGGAGTGTAACAGTTGTAGTATTGAGAGTATGTTACTTTGTGAGGTTTATGCATTGTGTTTTTACAATATTAATGATTCTGTTTTATGTTTCTACTACTTTTTTTTAAAGGAGAAATCAGTGGATGCCCAAAAGTTCTGCAAATGAGCAGGATAGTTTCAGCATCCCTGCAAGGTTCTTTCTATTATTATTTTTTCTTCCTTTTTTGGGGGGGGCGGGGGTATCTTTTTTTTGTTTTTGTATCTTTTTAATGTTTTTTTGTTTGTCTTTTTTTTTTTTTTTTTTTTTTTTTTTGTTCCTTCCATCATCATTTTTCTCCTTTCTGTTGTCTTTTCTTTCCTTCTTTTTTTTCTCATATTTTTAATCTGTCTTCTTCCCAATGACATGTTCAAACACTTACAAGACCATGCAACATATATTACACATACATGATGGTTTCACACAAAATCATATTGCCTGAAAGAGAAGCATGGTATACATACACACACACACCCTCTCACTCTCTCTGTGTCTCCTTTACTCACTCAATCCCCTCCCTCTCTACAAGCTCTACACCTAAGTACAATAATATGTATGTGCACACTGAATACTGCCCTCAGGATTTTTTATGGGCCTGACTCAGTGTTCTGGTATCTTAACGGATACTGATCATAGGTTACGTAGGCTGAGCTCTGATTCAAAGATAAGGTCAAGATTTTTGCACTTGCCGTATTTAAATTTGGAGATGGACAGTTTTGCAATTAACAATATCGTATTGATTTCCTTTCGTTTTTCATCAGTTGGAATGTCCATTTTTGTTGTACCAAACAGAGCTACTTTTTTTATTCATGGGAATCAGCGCATCGTAACGTGTGAGAATGAGTTGTTTAACATGTTTCCAAAAGGAGGAAAGTTTGGGGCAGGAGTAAAAGGCATGTTCAATGTAATCGGTTTCTTGGCACCAGTTACAGCTCTTTGTGTCCGTTACACCCATTTTGGCAAGCAGAATATTCGTTGGGTAAATATTGTGTATGAATTTGAAGTGAAGTAACCTCAGTCGTGATTCTTTCGTACATTCATATGCTAATTTGAAGTAGTCACTTATATTGATGTCTAGCTTACGTTTCCAAAACTGAGCTGCACATATTTCATGGTTTTGTTTTCGGGCGAATGTTTTCCTGGTTTGTTTATTTGACAAGGTATTAAGGTTCCCCTCTTTTGTTGCAATGTAATTTGGATTTTCATCGTCGTGGACATCATTAGCTAGATGGAGTTTCCATTTTTGTGAGATTGAGTTTATTATGGCATTGTATTCAAAAAGAAGGCCAGGGTCAGCGCCTAATCATTTTAGAGTCCCGGTATATAATTTATAAGACAAAAAGAGCCATAGGGACTGCACTTCCGCTCGCGAGCGACAGTCCAGTTTATTTTGCTTGCTTTTAAAAAAAATTATTATTATTGTCACTGTTTTCATAGATATATGTACTATGTTTTGGGGTCTTTCGACCATATATATAACTATAATTTTCACAACTTCAAAGACTTTTCATGTTATCTGTATAAACATGTCCATGTGTATTTTGGGGTTTGTACTGCCAAGCATGGTGTATTTGGATAATTTCTTTCGTTGGGTTGGATGCATATATTTGTCATACTTCTTTATGGACAAACATGAATGGTAATATATCCATTGTATCAGTTAATTGTCAAGGTCTGAATAGTTCACACAAAAGACGTGATATTTTCCATTACTTGAGAAATAAGAAGTACTCTATTTATTTTTTACAGGATACGCATTTTGAAGAAAAGATGGAGAAATATGTTTCAGCAGAATGGGGATATACTTGCTATTTTTCAAGCTATACGTCGAATGCAAGAGGGGTCGCATTAATGTTTAACAATAATTTCGAATTTAAAGTGAAACGGACAATAACTGATAGTTCAGGGAATTTCATTATTCTACTTGTTGAGATACAAAAAATTAATTTCCTCTTTGTTAATGTATATGGACCAAATAAAGATGATCCTGATTTTTATGTGAATTTAAAACAAAAAATAAGTGAAAATAATGTAGAGAATGTTATAATAGCTGGGGATTTCAATTTAGTTCTTAACCCAACAATAGATTACCATAATTATAAACATGTAAATAATCCAAAAGCAAAAGTAGTCGTTGAAAACATGATAGAAAATTTAGATCTGAATGACATCTGGCGTGAATTAAACCCAGACTGCCCTCGTTACACTTGGAGAAGAACTAATCCTTTCCAACAGGCTAGATTAGATTTCTTTTTGATCTCAGACACTGTAGTATCCTTGATAGATGATGCAGACATAGAATATGGGTACAGAACAGATCATTCAGCTATTTCGTTGAAACTTAAATTCAGCGAGAATGTAAAGCGCAATACGTTTTGGAAATTAAATACATCTCTTCTAAAGGATAAAACATATGTGGATGAAATAAATATGGAAATAAATAATGTTAAAAAAGAAAATGCTATTAATATGTATTCTGATGACACACCGGATGATGAACTGGTGTTCTCTGTTCCTGGTGACATTTTTCTTGACTTTCTTTTAATGAAAATACGATCGAGAACAATTTCTTATGCTTCAATGAAAAAGAAAAAAATGATAGAAGAAGAAAGACAGTTAGAAGGAGACATCTGTAACTTAGATAAATATCAAAATAAAAATAAAGAAGATATTAAAGTTCTAGAAATTAAACAAAAACAATTACAAGATATTCGAGAGAAGCGGATGGAAGGGGTATTATTAAGGTCTAGAGCTAGATGGATAGCTGAGGGAGAGAAGGTTAGTAAATATTTTTGTAATTTAGAAAAACGTCATTATGTTAGTAAACACATAGCCAAAATTATTGATCAATACGACAATGTTCTAACAAATCAAAAGGATATCTTAAATGAAGTACATAATTTTTATAGATCTTTATATGTGAATGTTGGGGTGGAACATTGTGAAATTGAAAATTTAGTGAATTATATTCCATGTTTGAATGAGTCAGAAGCAAGCGATTTAGAAGGTATGATTACAATGGAGGAAGCGGCACAAGTTATTAGAAATATGAAAAATAATAAGAGTCCAGGTACAGATGGCTTTAGTGCAGAATTTTTTAAAGTCTTTTGGAAGAAAATAGGAATATTTGTTGTTAGGGCACTTAATGCTAGTTTCAGGAAAGGAGAAATGTCTTCTGTGCAAAAGGAAGGAGTGATTACGTGTATCCCCAAAGGTGATAAGCCAAGACAATATTTGAAAAATTGGAGACCCATCTCTCTTTTAAATGTAGTTTATAAAATTGGGTCATCTTGTATTGCTAACCGCTTGAAACCAGTATTACCTAACATTATTAATGAAGATCAAACAGGGTTTATTAGAAATAGATACATTGGAGATAATTTGAGGTTGATATATGATATCATAGCTTACTTAGATAAGCATAATCTACCTGGTTTATTACTGAACATAGATTTCGAAAAGGCTTTTGACTCAATAAATTGGGATTTCATGTTTAAAGTGTTAAAGGCATTTGGGTTCAAAGAAAATATGTGTAGATGGATTAGTGTATTTTACACAAATATTAAGTCATGTGTGATTGTGAATGGTCAGGTCTCTGACTGGTTTGAAGTTAAGAGAGGTTGCAGACAAGGAGACCCTATATCACCTTATTTATTTGTAATGTGTGTAGAAATATTAGCTATAATGGTAAGGGAAAATTCGGATATCCGAGGAATAAAAATTAACGATGTTGAGAATAAACTGACCCAATATGCTGATGATACAGAATTTCTACTTGCTGGGGATAGGAAATCTTTTGAATGTTGTGTTACAACTCTTGATAAATTTGGCTGTGTCTCAGGTCTCTATTTGAATTCAAGCAAAACTAGTGCTATTTGGTTAGGGAGCAAAAAGAATTCTAAGACGCGTTATATGGAACATTTAGGTATGGACTGGAATCCTACAAGATTCCGAATTTTAGGGATTTGGTTTACTAATGATTTAAAAGAATGTGTAACTATAAACTATTCAGAGAGATTAGCAGAAATAAGATATTTGTATAAGATATGGGTAAAACGCCAGTTAACGCCTCTAGGCAGAGTAGCAATTCTGAAATCTGTTATTCTTTCCAAACTGACTCATCTGTGGTTGCTTTTGCCAAACCCACCGGATACATTTTTTAATACATGTCAACATATTTGTTATAAGTTTGTTTGGAACAATAAACCAGATAAAATTAGCCGTAAAACTGCTCATAAAAGTGTAAAAAAATGGTGGCATCGGTCTTCCTGATGTTAAATTGTTTGCCTTATCTTTAAAGCTTTCCTGGATTCGTAAAGCTGAAAATTCAAATCACAAGTGGAAGCACCTCTTGCTGTGTAACTTCCCCCAATGGCCAGCTATTGATAAATATGGTCCAGAGTTTATCTTAAATTTTGCCATATATAACCAGTTCTGGACAAATGTGTTTGAAAGTTATAAGATTTTCTTTTATAAATGTGAACCAAAAAACTCAGCGGAACTGCTTGCAGAGCCATTGTGTTATAATAATCGTGTTCAAATTGGTAAAAGGTGTATTATATCCAGACTGCTCAGTAATCATGATGTGTATTGTCTTGCACAGTTTTTTGATGATGATGGTAAAGTTTTTTCATATGTACGCTTCAAAGAAAAATATGATTTGCACATTGATTTCCTTACTTATGCTGGATATAAATCAACAATAAACGAATTAGTTAAAAAGCATAATATTCATGTGGATAGCAACAGACACACAAATACTTCGCTCTGCTTCAAACACTTGTTTTCTGTTTCTAAAGGCTCAAGACCATATTATGATGTGTTGATTGAAAATGATATGAAACCAAAATGTTGTGAGAAATGGGACTTAAAGCTTTTGATGCATCATAACTGGAAATCTTGTTTTATGCATGCACACAAGATAGTTGATGTAAAGCTGAAATGGTTTCAGCTGAAAATAATACACCGATGTTTATGTACAAAAATTGTTTTAAAAGAAATTGGTGTTACGGATAATAACAACTGTAGTTTTTGTAGAGAACACAAAGACAGTATTGATCATGCTTTTTGGAAATGTAATTATGTGCAAATGTTTTGGAACGCTTTAACGGACTTGATACAAGAGAGATGTGTAAACGCAGGAAATTTAAAGTTAACAGAATCACTTGTGCTATTTGGACATGATGTGACAATAACAACTAATGCTGTTTTGTGTTTTATAATATTGTTTGCAAAGTATTACTTATATTTATGTAAAATTGAAGACAGCTTTCCACAAATATCAGTTTTTTTGAACAAATTAAAAAATCGATATAGAATTGAAGAATATAATGCATATATTAACTTTAACCATACCATTTTCTCTGCCAGATGGCTGCCTTACAAATTATTGATCACAAATGATTAGTAACCTGTTCATGATTAACGAAAAATAACCATCCATATTTATTTTCTTTTTATTGATATTCATAAGAAATGATTGAGGTGTTCACTTTCCGTAAACGTGTTCTAAGATACTTGACAGTTTGTATTCCTTGACAGCTTGTGTAAGATCTTAAGAAATGAATGATAATACTCCATGATGATAACCAACCAGTGTATAATCCAGCTGCTTGGCTGTTTCTATCCAAGTATTTATGGTGTTTGTTTGTTTGTTTTTTGTTCTTTGTTTTTGTTTTCTTCTTTATAAATGTCCATTAAGATGCTGTTGTTGTTGTAAAATGTCAACCTACCAAAATGGAATTAAAAAAATGTTTAAAAAAAAAAAATATATATATATATATATATATTTCTGTTATTCCATAACGGTTCTGTTTTTATGTTTTCTATCGGTCTGTCTTCGTTAAAGATGGCCACTGTTTTTATTACATCTCTCCAAAAGACTGACTGTACTTTTTCTAGGTTTGTTTTTTTAAAAATTTCTTTGGGTGCAACGTTACACTTGAAACTGCTATGACTATCTTGAAAGGGGGACATATTGTATCTCGCCAGAATGCTCCAATGAGATTTTGTCTCTTTAAGGAGTCTGGCTACCCATTTCACCAAGAACATTTGCTGCTGGTGTTCGATGTTGATCATGTTTAAACCACCATCTTCTTGGTCGAGGCTGAGAACGCCTGTTTTTATTTTTTCAAATGCTTTTTTATTATTAAACTTTTTTCCCCAAAGAAATCTGTACATTAATGTGTTAATGGTGTTCAGAACTTTAATGGGTACAGACGCTACCTGTAGGACGTGAGAGAATTGTGACAGTAGAAAAGTTTTTGCCAAAATAACTTTACCATATAGAGAGGGGTTTCTGCGTTCCCATTGTTTTATCACCTTAGTTATTTTTTCAACTCTGGATTTCCAGTTTTCTTCGATTTCCGAAATTTCCATTTCTGCTGAGAAATATATCCCCAGAAGTTTCAGTCTGTCAGATCCCATGGGAATGCCATTTATTTCACCTGTTTCATGTTTTCTTGACCCTAGCCACATGCCCTCAGATTTATTTTTATTTAACTTCAGGCCTGAATACTCCTCGAACTGCGTTACAATATCTGTAGTTGTTTGAATATCTTGTTCACCTTTAAGGGTTTATGTTGTATCATCTGCAAACTGTTTTATTTTGGAGTTGTTGCCATGGTTGCACACATCGTCGAGCGGAGTTAGGTCAATCCCTTGAATATCTTTATTACTTCTAATTCGTTTGTTTCTTTCAGGTTTTGTAGTCGGCATACTAGCTGGATTGTGTCTTCTGCTTGCCCCATCCATGATCTTCCTCGTCCTAGACGGCTGCCTTTTGGTTCCTTGACTGCGTCATGCAGTGGGACACAATCAGTTAGGGAAGAGAATGCTGCCTACAAAGTCACAACCTCCAGCCTAATGATGGAAGTTGAAGCTGTGACACATGCCCTCCAGTGGCTATCGTCTATCCATATGCCTGGAAACCAACATGCCATGATTCTAACTGACTCAATTAACCTCATACAGAAAATTGCGGAAAATGGAATGGGAAGCCCAGAGTGGCATAAGGCAATACGCAACTTTCAGATTAAAAAAAAAAACTTACATGGTGATACTGCCCGGGACATGCATGTATTTATTTAGTTATATATATATATATATATATATATATATATATATATATATATATATATATTTTTTTTTTTTTTTTTTTTTTTTTTTTTTTTTTACGCTTATAGTTGACTTCATCATGTTTTTGCGCCTTATACATATTATTATAAGTAGTAGTTCTTTTTTTTATGTATTTATCTTTTTTTTTCTTTTTTTCTTTCTTTTTTTTTTTCTCAAGGCCTGACTAAGCGCGTTGGGTTATGCTGCTGGTCAGGCATCTGCTTGGCAGATGTGGTGTAGCGTATATGGATTTGTCCGAACGCAGTGACGCCTCCTTAAGGTACTGAAACTAAACTAAACTAAACTATTCCTTTACTAATGAGAGACAGATTTTGTCACGGTTTAAAGAAACAAAGAGTTCTTAGTTGAATGCTAATCTCAGGATGCTAAATGCATGGATAATAGTATGAGAAATATTTATATTAAATGGAAATTTATTCATATTCTAATACTGTTTGTGTGTTTACTTATAGTGTGTGTGTATCAGTGTGTGTGTGTGTTTGTGTGTGTGTGTGTGTGTGTGTGTGTGTGTGTGCATGCATGCATGCATATGCGTGTGTGTGTTTGTGTGTGTATGTGCATGTATGTGTGTGTGTGTGTGTGTGTGCGTGCATGCATGCATATGCGTGTGTGTGTGTGCCGGTGTGTGTGTGTGTGTGCATATGTTTGTGTGTGTGTGTGTGTGTGTGACACACGACACTGACATTTTCAATTCTATGGACCAGACCTACTCTTTTTACAAAGAAAAAAAAGGAAAGGGGCAGAGTGTGTGTGGGTGTGTGAGGGTGGGGATGGGGAGAGATGACCTACGCATATACCCAGCCTGCTGGTCAAGCTTTCTAAGTCTATAGAGATAAAGGGGCAAAATATGCACATTACCAGTATTAGAATAGAACAATTATTTGACGGGTGCAACAGCCGAATGGTTAAAACGTTCGACTTTCAATCTGAGGGTCCCGGGTTTGAATCTCAGTAACGGCGCCTGGTGGGTAAAGGGTGGAGATCTCCCTGGCCAACATGTGTGCAGACCTGCTTAGTGCCTGAACCCCCTTCATGTGTATACACAAGCAGAAGATCAAATACGCACGTTAAAGATCCTGTCATCCATGTCAGCGTTAGGTGGGTTACGGAAACAAGAACATACCCAGCATGTACACCCCCGAAAACACCCAGCATGTACACCACCGGAAACGGAGTATGGCGGCTGCCTACATGGCAGGGTAAAAACACTCATACACGTAAAATCCCACTCGTGTAGAAACAGTTGAACGTATATGGGAGTTGCAGCCCACGAATGCAGAAGAAGAACAACAACAACAACAATTATTTAAATATGATATGTAAATCAAATGAATTAGTACATAATAATAATAATGGATACTTATATAGCACACTATCCAGAAATCTGCTCTAGGTGCTTTACAAAAATGCTTTAACATAAAACATTACATCTATGTTACATACACACACACACACCAAAATGTGACTACACACACGCGTGCGCGCGCGCACACACACACTGCATACATACATTTTAACATACATGTGTATCTAACAGCTGCCCTAACACATACGCACACATAGGCAGGCACAAACTCACTGGTACATAAACACACGCACACACAATACACATTCATATACATGCATGTAGTTCTGTACACATACATATGTATACACACATAGTCAAGCACAGCTAACGCAAAGGAAGTGGACCTGCCACAATTGAACGTACTGCTGAGGGAAAAGGTGAGTTTTGAGACTGACGAGATTTAAAAGATGCGAGGGAATCAGAATGAAAAAAAAAAATAATAAAAAATTAAAGTTCTTGAAGGACAAATGATTCAAACAAAATTACTTGAGATAGGAATAATGAAGAGAACTTTCACACGTGCATGTGCATACATGCAAGCCGGCACACACACACACACACTGTAACACACACGCGCGCGCGCTGCACAGCCGTGAGACATAAACTGAAGAAGCACATGCTGTTGCACACACTCAGTCCGACGTCCAGCCCCCATCCTCCATCAACACACGCCCATATACATCCACACAGCAGAGCACTGGTGGTCACATGACAACAATCAAAATCAATTCAAAAGGCACTTCCGAAAAATATATATATATATATATATATATATATATTTATATTCTTTATTTTTGTTTGTTGTTGTTGTTGTTGTTTTCCTTTAAGTTTCAGTTTCAGTAGCTCAAGGAGGCGTCACTGCGTTCGGACAAATCCATATACGCTACACCACATCTGCCAAGCAGATGCCTGACCAGCAGCGTAACCCAACGCGCTTAGTCAGGCCTTGAGAGAAAAAAAAAAGTAGTAGTAGTAGTAGTAATAATAATAATAATAATAATAATAATAATAATTAAATAAATAAAAAAGACAACAATTATGATAAATAAGCAAATGAATATAAAACATGGAGACACATTCACACATACACCTACATATGCATAACAGATATGCACCAAACATGCAGTTTCACAGATACGAAAGCACAGTCAAATACACATAAACGTACATGAGCCCCAACACACACACACGCACACACACATTACCCCGGCTGGACCTCCTCTACCCCCCTCCTCCACACACTCATTTCTAGGCTAAGTATCGCAGCTTCCATGCCACACACACACACACATACGGATGAACCCTTACTTGTACAAGCACACACACATACGCCCATATTCCCCACCCCCAACCCCACACACATATATCATATATATATATATATATATATATATATATATATATGCACACCTGCACGTTCCAATAATCCGTTGCTCCCACAGTGTAGGCATGCATACACACACATTCCTCATCATCTACACGCCCCCTCCACCCCCACCCCCCCACCCCCACCCCCCCCCCCTCCCCAAAAAAAAAAAACCCACCAAAAAACAAAACAAAACAAAACACACACACACACACACACACACACACACGCATGTGCACAGAACTCTACTGACACTTGTGTACACTTACACCCTCGCGCATGCACAAACGAACTCAAATACACACACCCACACATACACACACCCACACATACACACAAACACACACATACACACACACTTTCGAAACTGTACAATGTTTCATCTAAGTCTCTTGGAGTGACAGACAAATTCAAAATCAATTATCGATTCAATGGTATCGTTCCATCAGAATCATGTAAAAATAAGTTTACGTCAGATTATAACCTGGTTTTGAAAACCAATAGCTGAGTTTCATCAGACAAGTTCATGTACGATCTAGTGTCTAGGTGAATGCACCGAACATGCATATAGTAATGCCTCAGAAGATTAAAGTGGATTTCATCAGATTTACGATTCGCACACGTATAAAAATACGACTTACCCACTACCGAGTCGGAAAGTAATTCACGTAAACTGACAGTGCAATCTACGATGCAATCGAAAGTGAAAGTCATATAGTTAACTTGTTCATTGTCGTGGTTCAACTAGCTGTCATATGATTCAACATTATGTTTTCACATACAAGAAAAAGTGTGTTTATTACTTTATACTAGTATTGCAAATGCATAGAGATTGAGTGAGAGGGTGGGGGGAGAGGTTGTGTGAATCGCTAATATTCCAGTTGGGGAATAAAATCAATGGTTATTATATGGATTAAATGTTGATGTTAAGCTGTTCACTAACACGAATGATATCATTTTTGCTTCAACGTTCATCTATATTGTTGTGTTAAATGTTCATACAGCGTTTTGTAAATCACAAGTGGAAAAAAAAGATACGAAACTAAATTGTAAATTATATGTCATCGTATCAAAACGTTTTTGTACCGTATGAAGATATCCCCAAACAGCCCAAACTGATTGCTGGTGGATCCCTCACCTTCCGCCTGTACTTTCCCGGTCATCTAAGAGGTGACTGATTGCAGTGCTTTTCTAAGTAAACCATTCAAGATGGAGGGACTCATTCCCGTGATAAACAAACTACAGGATGTCTTCAACACAGTGGGATCGGAAGCGATTCAGCTGCCGCAGATTGTAGTGATCGGAAACCAGGTAAGTTCTCGTAAGGTCACTGCAGCAGACGGCTTAAGTTAGGGCTGACGACAGCTCATTGCTAGTGTTGCAAATTTTGTGTTTGTCTTTCTAAAAGTTTATCAGTTCAGTTTTATGGTGCAAGAGGTGATTAGATAAACTATGATACAACGACAGATTATTTTACGTGTAATCTAGAAAATGTCTTCAAGAGTATATTATTACCCAAAACAAACATACATAAATTAATGATGATAATCGCCAGATTCAGCATTAAACCCAGTAATGTGAACTAAAACACGCAGCATAGTTATTTAGTTTCAGTTTGTTATAATTACTAAATAAGTATTTCTAAGAAATCTGCAGTACAGACATACTTGAAGCACACTGACACAAACTGGCAAAGCATACAGACACGTTATACCCTACTACTGTACTAGGACTAACACACACGCACGCGCGCGCGCACACACACAGAATCACACAGATCATTACCCCCGCCCCTCTCCCTCCCCCCACTCTCTCTCTCTCTCTCTCTCTCTCTCTATCTCGCCCTTTCACACACACACTCTCTCTCTCTCTCTCTCTCTCTCTCTCTCTCTCATAAGCATACACAGAGGCAGGCACACACACACACACACACACACACACACACACATTCATGTGAAATGATACAATGCTATTGAAATAATACAATCCCTGGTGAATTGTTTGTCAATGCCTCCTCTCTAAGTCAAAATGAGTTTTAAAAAAAAAAAGAATCTTTCTTTTTAGTCACTAGTTATTACTATGGCAAGCAGGCTACTATTTGTCCGTTTTATATCTCCCCTTTTCTCTCTTTCTCTCTCTCATTGTCTTTTTTATGTCTCGAACTTGAATTGGACATTACCATCACATACTTAGATACTATACATGTACCATGGTACATATGCATGGAAACAAGTGATGGAGCTGTTGTATTCTTGTTCAGATGGTTCTGATATTTAGAAGTTCTTGTATTGTTCATTGTTCATGTATGCCCCATTTGAATGCTTAAGTTTCCAGACTTTTAACGTCAGGCTGAAGCAGAAAAATTGTTTTAATGATTGTGTCTACACAACAGACCACCATCTGCAAACAGACTGGTGTGTCTGCTGACAGTGGACATGGAAGGTCATTAAGTCAATGTGCGAACAGTAGTACTAGTAGGTGTAGGACAGTGCCCTTAAGCAGACCTGAGTCCACAGGTACTTTGAAAGAGGTCACTCCATCCAGGAAAGTTCTCCATTGAATAAATAGTTCTTGATCATTGATGAGAAAGATTTGCAGTCGTGTGACTGTGAGGGAAGCCCTGTTTTGTTTTGTTTTTTCCATTGTTTTGCAAGTTTATGAAAGGCTTTGCTATGTGTAACAACATTGAAAGTTCTTTCTGAGAAATGATTAAATTTTGCACCATGTTGATAATTTCTTCATTAGTTAATTTTTATCTGTCCTTTTTTTTCTATTTGCTTGTTAGTACTGGTATTTTATTTTTATGCATGTTTATTTTGCTTGATAACTTAAAAAAAAAAACTATTGATTTTAGGATGAATGATACAAAGTGATCATTTATTTTATAAGTACTCACAGTTCATGTCCAGTTGGAATTTCATTTTATCTATAAAAAGGGTGCCCATCATCAAGTGACAAAAGAGATTTGAAATATATTATGATTATCATTACTAAATTATAGGACTTTTAAAATGTGAGTTTTAACAAAATGTATTTTTATTCACTTTAGATTTAAAACAACAACAACAAACCACAAACAAACAAAAAAAACAACAATCACTTTTGATAGTATTCACTATAATTTGTTTTACAGACTGATACCAGTAACGGTGTTTCATCCCTTTTTTTCCTTTTTTTTTTTTTTTTTTTTCAGAGCTCTGGCAAAAGTTCAGTGATTGAGAGTTTGGTTGGTCGAGATTTCCTGCCCAGAGGTACAGGTATCGTCACACGTCGCCCCACTGTTCTGCAGCTTCTGCATGTCAGAAAAGACGACAGGGAACTGCGGCTTCAGCAAGATGGCAGTGAGTCCTTTACTGTTGGAACTGAAATCTTTCTCTTCCTTTTCCTCTCTCTGCCCTTTCTGATCTATATACTACAATGACTTACAATACACTGATGTGATCAGCTAAAACAGAATGCCCGATTCAGTGATTGGTTTTCTTCACTCTGTTTTTTGAGATAATGTGAGAAAGGAGAACAAGCAAAAGAAAAAAGCACCCACCCCTAACCCTCCCTCACACCCCTCCCCCCACCCCAAAAAAGCAACAACCACCACCCAAAAAATGATGACAAAGCTTCTTACAATTTTGTACAATATGGTCATGGTCACATTTTGGCAAGGAAGCTCTTTGAGGCTTTGAACAGGTTTCCTTTCTGGTTTTTGAATGCTGACCTGACCTTATGAACAGTGTTAAATTACATTTGTTTCCGCTAGTTGTGACACTATATATATATATATATATATATATATATATATATATATATGTGTGTGTGTGTGTGTGTGTGTGTGTGTGTGTGTGTGTGTGTGTTTAGAGCACATACAACACATCACAAGTCTGATAAGATTATTTGTAAATTTACACAAATATGTCTTTTCACTAGTTGGTAACTATTAGTTGTAAATTAAAATTTCAGTGAGAAATCATATTATGTCATTTCAGTAGACTGGGAATTTGGAAAAAAGAAAGGAGAAAATTCATTGACTTAGCAGAGCTATATTTACATAGTGGAACATTTGAATGCTGATTGCATTTCTTTTCTGGTTGGGTGCTCTGTTCCCCAGGCTGCCGTTCAAACTGATGGTTGCAATCAGCCATTAGTTCATCCCTGACAATCTGACAGCCTGCCAGTAATTATTAGATTTTGTTAACTGATTTGTTATGATAAAGACGATGAGAAATATTAGCATTTGAAAAGCCCTACCCCTTTGAGCATTACTTGTTTCTTGAACAGAGCTGATCACAGCGGAAGAGTGGGCCAAGTTCTTACACACCAAGGAAAAGATCTACACAGATTTTGATGAGATACGACAAGAAATAGATCGTGAGACAGACCGCTTGTCAGGCACAAACAAGGTACGGACTAAGATATGTTTTACATACTGTGGTAACAGCATTGATTTGACTATCTTTTTCTACATACTGTGGTAACAGCATTGATTTGACTATCTTTTTCTACATACTGTGGTAACAGCATTGATTTGACTCATCTTTTTCTACATACTGTGGTAACAGCATTGATTTGACTCATCTTTTTCTGCATACTGTGGTAACAGCATTGATTTGACTATCTTTTTCTACATACTGTGGTAACAGCATTGATTTACATACTGTGGTAACAGCATTGATTTGACTCTTTTTTTTTTTTACATACTGTGGTAACAGCATTGATTTGACTCATCTTTTTCTACATACTGTGGTAACAGCATTGATTTGACTCATCTTTTTCTGCATACTGCGGTAACAGCATTGATTTGACTCATCTTTTTTTACATACTGTGGTAACAGCATTGATTTGACTCATCTTTTTCTACATACTGTGGTAACAGCATTGATTTGACTCATCTTTTGAATTGGAATTTGCAGTTGACATGAATTTTACAATGCTTTTTTTTTTTTTTTTTTTTTTTTTTTTTTTTTTTTTTTTTGCTGTGCTTTCTTTAGTGAAATTTTCTTTGTAATGTATTTATAATACTTTTCCTTTGAAAGATTGTTGTTTGTACTGAGAAAAGGGATTATACCATATTTACCAGGGAACGAGTATTTTATAATTTACTTGTATTCTTATTCTTGATATACTTCCTCAAAATATAACACTTAACCAGCACTATTACAGCACTGGCCAGTGTTCAGCAAGCACAGTGCATGGCATGTTGTTTGTTTTGACATTCAGTTGTAAAGAAAATGGTAAATAGATGGAATAATAGATAAACAGAATAAAAGCAGCTAACAAATTTGTTGATAGCTGTATGAGAAAGAAAAATCGGGTGGTTTGACTTGGATTTACCCACACCTGTCAGCTTGCTTGCTTGTTTACTGCCAGTTACGCCCTCTAGCTTGTAGAACTGCATTGAAGAACTGCCACTCTTGTCTGTTTTGGGCCAGTCTGTGAAAGGTATACTATAATAATACTCCAGTGTTTCTTCAAATATCTAGGAGCAGCCCTGACAAAGGATGGAAGCTGCAAAGCAGAAATAAGAATTCGTATTGGCACAGCCACCGCAGCCATGACCAAACTGAACAGAGTGTGGAAAAGTAACATCCGATTCTCCACAAAATTCAAACTCTACAAAGCCCTGGTGGTCTCCATTGTACTGTATGGTTGCGAGGCATGGACACTGACGGCCGAAATTGAAAGGAAGATCCAGGCTTTCGAGAACAAATGCCTGAGGAAGCTCCTTCAAATTTCCTGGATCGAGCACAGGACCAATAAATATGTACGGAGCAGAATTAAGAACCTTGCTGGACCTCAGGAACCTCTCCTTTCAACTGTGAAGAGACGCAGGCTGATATGGTTTGGGCACAACACTCGACACACCAGTCTGTCCAAAACAGTCATGTAAGGCACCATCGAGGGTGGGAGAAGAAGAGGAAGACAGCGGAAGAACTGGCATGAGAACATCAAAGAATGGACCGGACTCCATACACATGAGTTGCTGCCGGCGGCTGCTGACAGAGACAGATGGATAAGGAAGGATGCGTCTGCGGTCCTCAGGTTTCCCCCAATGATACTCTAAGGGCCTGAGGTGGGGTGAGGTTTCTTCCCTCCCCCCTCCTTGAAGGGGGTTCAGGCACAAGGAGGTCTGCACATATGTAATGTGGGAGACCGGAAAAAATTCCACCCTTCACCCACTCGGTGCCATTACCGAGATTCGAACCGGGACTCTCAGATTGAAAGTCCAACACTTTAACCACTCAGCTATTGCGCCCATCATCGTCCAGGTATAATAATACTCCAATGTTTTTTCTCCCCACCCACCCCCCACCCTTACCCCCAACCCCCTTCCACAGGGAATCTGCCCAGACCCCATCAGCATCAAGGTGTACTCCCCGCGGGTGGTGAACCTGACGCTGATCGACCTGCCGGGCCTGACCAAGGTGCCTGTTGGGGACCAGCCCCAGGACATTGAGATGCAGATCCGGGACCTTTGCTACTCCTACATCAACAACCCCAACTCCGTCATCCTGGCCGTCACGGCTGCTAACACAGACTTTGCCACCTCCGAGGCCTTGAAGCTGGCAAGAGATGTGGACCCTGATGGTCAGTGGGGGGGGAAGCATGGTGGTTTGTTTTGTTTGTGAGTTTTTGTTGTAGTTTTTTGTGTTTAGAATGTACAAATACAAAGAAAATTGTGTATTATCTGTGTTGTGTGTGGTTCAGTTATTGATATTACTCTAATTGCAGTAATTGTCCCATCTATATTTAACTGTTTGTGTGTGTGTGAAATTTCAATACAAAAACAGATAAATCATTTAAGAAAATTGTCAAAAAAACCAACAAAAATCAATATGAACATGACTGTGCCTAATTTTCTTTTCCAGGTTTCTTTTTTTTCTTCTTTTTTTCCCCTTCTCTTTTTTTGTGTGTAAAGTTGAACAGTAATAATATGGACTTGTTTTCAGCCCTAATCTGTCCCTATATGGGCGGCCAGGGGCTATAACTTAGAGCAATGACAACAACAGTGATGATGATAATGATGATTGTTCTGTGCTGATTGCAGGTCGAAGGACCCTGGCTGTCATCACCAAGCTTGATCTGATGGACGCCGGCACAGACGCCATGGAGGTGCTGTGTGGCCGTGTCATTCCCGTCAAACTCGGCATCATCGGCGTTGTGAACAGAAGCCAGGCAGACATCAACGATAAGAAGGTGAAGAAGGTGGCTCGTTTTGGGGGGGGGGGTTTGGTTTTTTTGTTTGTTTTGTTTTTTAGTCTCATGTGAGTGGCTTTTTCTCTTTCTTGTGAAGGTTTGTGGGGTTATCAAAACTGGTCTGATGGGTGTTTGTAAAGTGTGTTGGGGGTGTGTGGGTGAGGGGCGGTGTATGGTTCCGGACCATCAGTAGCCTTGCTGATGTGGGGATTTTTGGATCTGGATCGCTTCTGTCTGTTCCATACCCGAGTCTTGTATGCAGCTGGGTCTTTGGAAGTGCTGTTCAGATGCCTTGATCAGTGTGCTGTGTGGTGTGTGTGTGTGTGTCTGTGTGTGTGTGCTCTTGCACAGTCTTTTTGAATATAATATGTATTTATTGCTGTATTATTGATATTTGGTATTATTAATTTGGTTTGTTTTTGTTTTTTATTTGATTATGTAATCTGTTCTGCATGGTTTCATTTTCTCCTTTTTTGTGTTTTTTTTTTTTTTTTTTTTTCTCTCACCAGGAAATGACCGACGCACTCAAAGACGAAGCTTCCTTCCTGCAGAAGAAATACCCTTCCATCGCCAGCAGAAACGGCACATCCTACTTGGCTAAAACATTGAACCGGGTGAGATGCTGAAAACTGCAGTGTGAAAATCAAGCTGCAGAGTTAAAATGTTTTCACTTCTGCTCTTGTGTGTTAGCGTTGGATGTTTTTTACTTCCCAGAATACCTGTATATGTGGTTGTGGAATATTGGGAAATTTTTACAAAGGGAGCAGACATGCCAATTACTACATTTTGAGTGTAGCATCTTCTTCTGAGCTTCAGAATGCTATACTGCTACGCTCACAATAAAAGAGCTATGCTGAAGGAGCAAAAATCAAGATTAAAAAAAATATATATATAACTGGGCCTGTGTCACAACATAGGTGGCACTGTATGCAGCAGTTTGAATTTTAGTTCTAATACTATGACCTGTGAGTGGCCAGAGTTAGTTACAGCTCAGGTAATGGTTTTCCCCACTTCCATTGTTGAGAATTAGAAGTAGACTCTTCCCCTCACTTCCCACCAGTACTCCGTTTTGTTAGAAAGAAAATGTCTGTGACAAAAGCCTGCGACGAATAGACATCAACAGCAAAGAAACGAACATTCACACTGTGCAACTGTGAAGTTTACAGCAAGGAAAACCAAGGAGACCAAAATGAGATAATTTCAGTACCACGCGGTTGGAACGTAGGTTAGAACATTGCATAGCATTTCTATCAGTCACAAAAAAGGAATGTTTGATTAATCTAGAAATACTCAGACCTCCCAGAATTGTAGTTGTGGGGTGGAGGTGGAGGTTCCTACTGCAGCCTGTATGGTTAATTCACTAGAAAGTGTACATGAAGACTTGGTCTTTCTTGTTTTCTTTCCTGTCTGAACTTTGTGTATCATATGTATCATGTGTATCATGCACTGTTTGTGGTAGTGTCAGTTCACAGCATTTTATTTTGGATGATCTGTTGTTTGTTTTCCAGCTGCTGATGCATCACATCCGGGACTGTCTGCCAGACCTGAAAACACGCATCAATGTTTTGATCGCACAATTCCAGTCCCTTCTGACCTCCTTTGGCGAACCTGTGGATGACAAGGTGAGTGGGGCTGATGGCTTTCAACTCCAGCCTTCGTCTTTTGTATTGCTGGGTTGTTGTTTTTTGTTGTATGCGTCTCTTATTGTGTATACTGTACAAACATCCTAGGTCTGTATGTCATGTGTGTGTGTACTCAACAAGGAAGTGAGCAGTTAGAGCTTTCTGTTGACTGTTGAATGGCATTGTGATGAAATTTTGTTGATGTTTTATTGAAAGTGTTGTGACTTCGTCATATTTTTTTTAAAAGAATATAACAGTTTCTGATAATCACTTCTTTATTTCTGATTCCTTTCTTTGTCTTGTGCTTTTTTTTTCATCTGACAACTTAACAGTGTAGCCTTGAACCTCTCTCTGAGCAGACTGCAGTTTATTGAGTGAGATCAATTGATCCTGTTTTATTTCTACTACAGCCTCAGTAGACTGCGATTGATGTTGTGACTTTGTGCTGCAGTGTGCACAGAATGTGTTGGACACTGTGTCTTTCTTATTGCAGGCCCAATTGTTGCTCCAGATCATCACCAAGTTTGCGTCTGCCTACTGCAGCACAATAGAGGGAACAGCCAAGAACATAGAAACTACAGAATTGTAAGTGGGTTTCCTGTCACACGCAAATCAGAAGAAGAAAAAAAAAAGAATGGTCTAAACAGTCTCTAGAAGCTGAAGTCGGAAATAATAAGCTGATGGTGTGAGTGTGTTTGAAACATTGTTTGTTGAATTTGTCTTCACTTTGCCTGTTTTGTTAAAATATACCTTCACCCTACTTTATTAATAAATTGATATCCAAGAATCCAAAAGGAAGACGGGGTGGCGAGTGGCAGAGATCCCTCTCCACTTGACGGCAGTTCTGAAGCAGTTTGTTCAGCCTGCCCAGACCTTTATCAACAGATGTGTCCCTTACCTAATTGCTTATGCCAAGTTGAAAGGTGGTAAAACCAACTTGATGACTGTGGATTTGATGCCTGAAAAGTGCTTGGATATAGATTGGAAAGAGTCAAAACCAAAATGCTTTTGATATTCATCTTTGATGTAGAGCAGAATATGATCATGTTGCAATGCTTTGTTCTATGGTTTTCAGATGTGGGGGGGCCAGGATATGCTACATCTTCCATGAAACTTTTGGCAGAACTTTAGAAGGGGTGGATCCGCTTGGGGGGTTGTCAACACGTGATATTTTAACTGCCATCAGAAACGCCACGGTACGGTGCATTTTTTTTGTTTTTTCTTTCAGTGAATAGCTGGGAACTTCCCCAGTGTGTGGATCATAAAATGTTTTATGCCCATAAGTTGTAGCATTTTCCTTCAACAGAGTGCAAACGGTCATCATAAAGAAAACTTATTAAAGACTTTATTTTTGAAAGGAAAGAAATGGTAGCTGACGAACCACATTTGAAACTGATATTCACCTGAAGGAATTAAATGTTTCCTTTAGCATGAATTTCTGAAAGTAAACCCAGACTACAGGAATTTGCAGGAGAGAAAAAAGTTTGAGGTGAGAGAAGAAAGTGCACATAAATGTGTGGGGTATGTTATTTATGATGCTAGAAGAACTGAGATCTTACTCTTTAAAAAAAAAAAAAAGAAAAGAAAAAAAGATATTCATTATCTTTCCATTGTCGATTGTTGAAATGAGTACCAGGCAGTAACACAAACCTTTGTTGAGAATGAAAAAAAAGTGCAGCTGTGTTTTTAAGGCCTCACACCCTGGCAATATTCATCATATTTCAGTGCTGCTTGTCACTTGTTTGAATGAATGCTGGACAGCACAGCACCACCAACCACTGAAGAGAACCTATGAGAGGGCGCTCCTCAGAACACTTTCAGTGTGCGATGAAGCGTGCTCGCTAGGCCCAGTGTGATGACGTTTTTGTTGAATCAGACTGAATGAAAACAGCAGCTGTATTTTTTCTGCAGGGCCCCCGACCCTCGCTGTTCGTGCCGGAGATCTCTTTCGAACTGTTGGTGAAGCGTCAGGTGCGCCGGCTGGAGGAGCCCAGTTTACGCTGCGTGGAGCTGGTGCACGAGGAAATGCAGCGAATGATTCAGCACTGTGGCACACAGGTGTGTGTGTGTTCGGTTACTTGACTTGTCAAGTCTGTGGCATGGCATCTACAGCACAGAAAATAAGCATTTTCCAGGCTCCAGATATAATTATTATAATGTTGACTCTGCTTTTTGATACATTTTTAAAAAGAATTTGCATTGTTCTCTGCTGATGGAGTTTTTTTGGGTTTTTTTTTTGGGGGGGGGGGGGTTGTTGTTTTTTCCTCCAAATATAGCATGGATGGAAGTCAGTGATTGTCCATACTGAATTCATAATGTCCAAGTTTAGCCCTTCTTTTTGGTACGATTCATGTGCATCATTTTATGCCCCAAACACACCAGAAAATTTCACACAGTGTTCATGACTGTGTACCTTGCTATCTTCTTAACACTGCAGTCTTCTCTTCTTTCTCTGTACTAAATCTTAGAAAAGGGGGTTAAATTTTTCGAATATAACAGTTTTTACCACTACTGGTACTGTTGTTTGTGAATCTAATCTGGAGGAGCAGGTATTTGGAATATAGAAAGATATTTTCAGGGTTTCAAAAATGACAAGGGTAAAAAAAACAAAACAAAAAACAAAACAGAAGCACCAAAATGGAAGAACATTCTACGTGAACAGTGTGTCCAGCAATAGATTTGAACACACCTGACTACTTACTGGTTGTGCTGTAGTGTGTGGTTCATGGTGGTTTTTCTCTTGCAGCAAGAAATGTTGCGGTTTCCCAAGCTGCACGAAAGGATTGTGGATGTGGTGACCAACTCGCTGAGGAGACGTCTGCCCCCCACCAATGAGATGGTCAGTTAGTTTGGACACTGTCCACCTTTCTCTTCTTTTGTACTGGTTTGGAAGCACAAAACTGCAAGTTTGGTTCTTAGTTGTTGTTGTTATTGTTGTTTTATTTTTTTTATTTTTGTTTTTGTTTCTGTGCACAAAACTGTAGTGTTACTCCTAGGAAGAACATAACTATGCAACAGAAAATCAGATTTTTTGCAAATGTCTTGTGCTGTTAGGTCTTGTGGGTGTTCAGAACCCAGCTTACACAGTCTAACACCAACAGCTTTTATTTCCCACTTGTAAGTCTGCTACACTAACTGTTGATTTAGAACTTTTCTTTTTTTTCGATTTTTGTTGCATTGAAAGTTTCTTATTTTATAATCCCTAACTTCCAGAAAAAAATTGTGACACCAAATGCTTAGAAACACAATGGAGGCATACACTGTTAGGATAAGAGTTTCTGGTGCTAAAATTGTGATGCGAAACACAAAACATGATGGAGGCTTATGCTGTCAGGATAGAGTTTTCTGGTTCTAAGTTGGGTGACACATTTTGACAGGTAGAGAACCAGTTGTAAGTCTGTAACACTAACCATTGATTTAGGACATATATTTTGAGGGGGGGGGGGCGGAGAGACGGGGTGGGGGGAGGAGCTTCCATTCCCTAACTTCCAACAAAATTTGTGACGTCTAATGCTGTTAAAAACACCATGGAGGTATATGCTGTCAGGATATAGAATTTTCTGGTACTAAATCGGGTGACACATTCTTCTGACAGGTGGAGAACCTGGTTGCCATAGAGCTGGCCTACATCAACACCAAGCACCCAGACTTCAGTGAGGCCTACTGCGTTCACCGCTCCATCGCGGATGCCTCTGGTGGCGACTCTCACCGCTCTGGCTCTCTTACCAAGAACATCATGGACAGGCAGACTGAAGACGGCAAGGTGTGCATGCATCTCCAGGGTGTCTCCCCACACTCCCTCTCACACACAAACATACACCCTTATTTTCTTTTCTTTTCTTTTGTGTGTGTCTAATTGAGAGGAGAGAGAAGGGGAAAATAATCCTAAAGGATATATGTTGATGATTTTATGAGGGAAAAAAAAGGGAAAGATTTTGATGCTTGTAATCAGTGAATGGGTGGCATAAGATTTTTTTTTTTTCTTAAAGGATGGTGCCAGGTTATTGTGATACACTCTCCCATGGGGGAGTGGGCTTGGATTTCACACAGGAAATTTTTTTTTGACTGAAGCATATATGCGCTGAGCCCAGCAAAGCCAAAGTGCAGGTGCAGGTCTTGTGGATATCAAGGTCTGAATTTTGTTGTTTTTTTGTCCCAGTCTGTGTCAGCAAAACTTTCTTTGGGTCATTTCAGGATCGTTAGGGATTTGGCAGATTCAGTTTAGTTAGGCTACAGGGTTTTGATACAGACAATTTGCCACAGTTGAAAGTGGGGAGGGGGGAAAGACGAACTACCCACTCTTCATTATCGACTTCCTTTTTTCTTTTCTTTTTTCTTTTTTTTACACTAGCATTTAAAGTCAGCATACGTTTATGATCTGCCGGCGCAAGACCAGGTTCTCAGCAGGTTGTGGGAAATTTGGGGGTTAAGAGATTGGCAGCTGAAAGAGTAGGTAATTTCATTATGGATGATAACAATGATAATGATACAGTCTCCATATTACTTGGAATAATTTTGGGCCATTTAATGAAGCGATTCAGAAAAGAAGCATGTATCTGTCACATGTCCGTGTGGCAACTTCCAGCTTCAGTTCTTCACACTGAAAAAAGAAGTCTATCAGGTGCTCATTTCTGTGCTCACAATTTCAGTTTTTCCAAATTTGTCACCTGCTTCATTGCACCTGTTTTGCATTGTTCAGTTTTACATCATAATGTTTTTATAGTTTGTATGGTTTTGTTGGATACAATAGAAGACTGAGTTTCCAGGTTGGAGGGCACTGGTGAACCGTGATAACTTTACAGCGTTATTGTGTATGCATAGATCGTCCCAAGCCAAGATATCGTCAACGGGAGCACGTCATGGAAGCTGACAAATCTGATCCGCGGCCAGAAGCTGGACGTGGCTGGAGACAAAATGTCTGATCAGGGGACAGCATCGCAGCCCAGCAGTGGTCCCAGCAGTGCTGCCCCTTCGCCGGCTCGCTCTCGAAAAGGAGGGGGCATTAACCTTTTGCCCGAAGTTGTGAGTTGCTGCCTTTTTGCCATGTTACCTCTGCAGCGTTTCGGGGCAGAGTCTTGACACGTCCTATAAAAGCTTCAAAAAAACTTGTTTTCTGTGTGTGTGTAAGACATTTATGAACGTTCTTGAAAACTAATGCTCAGTTAAAAACTGTTCTGAGAGTAAAAGTGTTGCAAGGCAGGAAACTAAAGCACGGCGTTGTGTAAAAACTGCCAGGCTGAAATGTAAAGCTCTCTCTGTTGAAAGGCAGGAAACTAAAGCACGGTGTTGTGTAAAAACTGCCAGGCTGAAATGTAAAGCTCTCTCTTGTGTCAAACAGCCATGTGACTTTGTGGTTGTCAAAGAAATGAAACAGTCTGCTGGTGAACTGTAAGGTTTAAACATCCGTGTGGCCACAAAGTTTTAATGAATTTATGTTGAGAAGCCGCAAGGATGAAAAGGCTTATCCTGCTTTTTGTGTTCTTTTATTGTCTCCTGGTAATGTTGTGAGCCAGTGGATAAACTGTGTATGTTTGTGTGTGTGTGTGTGTGTGTGTGTGTGTGTGCGTATGTTTAATGGGAGCATTCCTGTATGAGAGAAGTGGAGAGAGAGAGGTCCCTTAGATCCCCTGATCATAATGCTTGTGGTCACAGAAAACCGTCTTGATGGTAACAGATGATTAGAAAGGAAAAAAAAGAGTAGCAAAGATTCCACAGACACTCTCACGGTGGCTCTTGTAATCCCAGTCCCAGAAGAAACCAGCAACAGTAAGCCATTGGAAACCGGCCTTTTGCAGCCTTGTGAAAGCTCACACAGCAGAGGAAAGAAAATATGAATGGACTCTTGGACAGTGCAGTGAAAAATGTGTGTGCAAGCTTCAGAGAGTGTGAAACAGCATGGCTTTCCATCTGAAAGGGAGAGAGGAGCAGTTGTACAAGAATCAGGATATAATATGTGCCTGAAGAATAACTGACAGGGAGGCCTCTGTTGAGTTTGGGGTCACTTGAATTTCAGATAAACTTTTTTTCTGGTTCTTTTTGTTGTTGAGAGCAAGGCATTTATTAATGTTTCCAGTAAAAGTCAGTTTCGAAATATTGCAGCATATTTATCAAGAGTGAAGTCCGTTTAAAAACGTTCCCAAAATGTGTATGTGTGCGATTTGCTAGAACTGTCATTCTGAAAAATCCTGAGCTGAAATATAGTCACCAGGCACCAGCTGTTTTAAAAAAACCTTTCCAGATGTACAGATAATGACAGCAGAGTCCAGGAAGTTTAGTAAGAGAAACTTCAGAACATAGCATGTGAATGTGAACTGAGAGACATGAAGAAAGGAGAACACTTGGACTGGAAGAAAGAAACCCAACATACATACATATTATAAACATATGGATGGCAAAAGAAGGAAATTCTACAGTCAGGTAAAAAGTGGAATTGAGAAAGAACCGCACCAGTTTGCCTGAACATCGACATTTTTCTCATTAGAAGATGACTTCCATTTCAACTGGCAACAGTTACAGACCATGTAAAGTTTAAGAGGCTGCTAACGTATGGATCATTTCTTCAGGGTTCAACTGAGAACAGAAATCCATGGCCTGTTCATCCATGTCAGATTCAGTTTTCAACAAGTCTCTGGTGCAGGACAAAACGCTTAATTCTCTGGGACTTTTCTTCTTGACTGTGGATTTTTTTCTCTCTGTTATTGTAAAGAGTCATTGAACAGACTAAAGGTAAGTTGACTGAATTCCTATTTAAAAGAAAAAGAAAAAAAAAAGAAAGGAATGTGAATTTTGTCTACAGGTATTGGTGGAATGTTTTGAATGGTTTGTGTGTGTGGTTGTGTGTGTGGTTGTGGTTGTGTGTGTGGTTGTGTGTGTGTGTGGTTGTGTGTGTGGTTGTGTGTGTGGTTGTGGTTGTGTGTGTGGTTGTGTGTGGTTGTGGTTGTGTGTGTGTGTGTGTGTTGCAGCCTGAACAGCCTGTGATGAGACTGTCTGCACGTGAGCAAAGAGACTGTGAAGTCATTGGTGAGTTGATCTGTATTTAGCAAATTAACAACAACAAAAATTCCTCATTCTTACTGCATGTCATCATTCTCTTTTTTTCTTTTTTGACTCACTTGTGTAAACAAAGTGAGTCTATGTTTTAACCCGGGGTTCAGTTGTCTGTGTGTGTGTGTGTCTGTGTGTCCGTGGTAAACTTAAACATTGCCATTTTCTCTGCAAATACTTTGTCAGTTGACACCAAATTAGGCATAAAAATAGGAAAAATTCAGTTCTTTCCATTCATCTTGTTTAAAACAATATTGTACCTCTGGGATAGGCACAATTTTTTTTTTTTTTAAAAGAAGCCAAATTATATGCAAACTGAATTTACTGGGGTTTTTTGTTTTTTGTTTTTTTTTGTTTTTTTGTTTTTTTTATTCTCTACACTTGGCACTTTGATCTGATATTCTGACACGACAGCAAGAGCAGTCATTTTTATCATTTTTTGTTCAAACAGGAACTTCTTTTGCTAAGCATGGAAGTTATATTTATTTTGCATGTCTTTGGTACAGATAGTAAAAAAGGGAAATAAATCTGTAATTAATGCTAGGGTGCTTAATTTGCTTTAAACTGATCTTTCTTATCTTAAACATTACATTTTGAAATTATACTCAATACATAAAAAGCTTGTGTGTTTTACTCTCAGTGTACAGGGCTTTCACTATGTTCATTTGCCCAAGTGGTCTTTTTAGGAAAATACTAAAATCAATACGACGAGTGGACTTTACAGATCTATTGGCTGAGCCCTGATGGTCATGGGCAAAAATCAATTGTGTACACATATTTATACACATTCAAAGCACGTGCTCGTATTCTTCACGAACGCGAACGACGCCATTTTGTTTCAAGTTGTTGACCTGCCCGTTCAATCCTATATTCAATTGACAATACACGATAACATGTGATGGAAAGTTGGAGAAGGAGACCGTTAAATATTTATTCAGAGAAAGATTTGTGAACGCCTCATCACTTACTGGATTATGCCCCAAACTGCCATAAAAATATCCATAGAATCAGTTGGAATTCACAGTTAAAAATAATAAACCATGAGAGTTAATACCCTTGAATTGATGAAACGTAAAAATTTCCAGTCTTGACTTTTCTCAAAATGAAGTCCTGTTCACTTCATACGACGTTTAGAAGTACTTGTACTTGGCTCTATGTGTTATTAGTTTAACAAAATGCTCAATTTTCGTATCAACTTTAAAACTATAAAACTAGAATGAACATAAAAGAGAAATTGAATCAACCGTGTCAACCAGGTGTAACTTAATTTGTACATCTGTCTAGATCCAGAGAAAACGGCAAAATGTTGCAGTGTGATTGTATCGCCACGTCTCCTTTATTGCAGACTTAAAAAGAATTTTTAATTGCCCTTAAAGATCTTTTTAAATGCCCAATATACACCAGAATAATATGATTTAAACAGCGTTCTCACTGTGAATACCGCATCGATTTATTGCCCTTTAAAAAAGCATGTTTAAATAGTATATTTTTGAACGTCAACTAAGGAGCCCCGAAAGTGTAATGGGTAAGACAGTTTCTTCTCACCTGAACACGCGGGGTTCGAATCTGCCGTTCGGACTTTTTTTTCTTTTTCTTTTAACCCAAAGCTTTATAATAACAAATACAGAACACATTTTAACAATTAGATTTTTTTTTAAAGTGTATTACAAGTGAGTCTTGAAGGCCTTGCCTCTCTTGTTTCTTTTTCTTTTAACCCAGAGCTTTATAATAAATACAGAACACATTTTAACGGTTAGATTTTTTTATATTTTTTAAGTGTATGACAAGTGAGTCTTGAAGGCCTTGCCTCTCTTGTTTCTTTTTCTTTTAACCCAAAGCTTTATAATAACAAATACAGAACACATTTTAACGACTAGTTGTTATTTTTTAAGTGTATGACATCCTAAAGCGATGGACAGAATACTGCTCAGAGCTATACAACATACAGACCACAGGTGATCCAGCAATACTGAATGTTCCACCAGCCACTGATAACAGTAATCACCCCATACTCTGTGAAGAAATAGAGGCAGCAATAGCATCACTGAAAAAAGGGAAATCGGCAGGAGTGGACAACATCCCATCAGAACTGGTCCAAGCAGGGGTGAAGTTATGATAGATGTGCTACTGAAAATCTGCAACAAGATCTGGCAAACAGGGGAATGGCCCACACCGTGGACACAATCAAATCACTGATCATCACCCTTCCCAAAAAGGGCAATCTCCAGCAGTGTCAAAACTACCGCACCATCAGCCTGATTAGTCATCCCAGCAAAGTCATGTTGAAGATCCTGCTTAACAGACTGAAACCACAAGCAGAAAACATCATTGCTGAAGAACAGGCAGGTTTCAGACCAGGAAGGAGCACAACTGAACAAATCTTCAACTTGAGGTTGCTATGTGAGAGGTACCATCAACACCAACAAGACCTCTACCACGTCTTCATTGACTTTAAGAAGGCATTTGACAGGGTCTGGCATGCAGCTTTGTGGGCTACCATGAATCTGTACAACATCAACGCCAACCTGATCAGACTGATACAGCACCTCTATGACAAAGCCACCAGCGCCGTCTACCTCAACAATAGCATCAGGGACTGGTTCAGAACCACAGTCGGAGTGAGACAAGGCTGTCTACTCTCCCCAACACTCTTCAACATCTTCTTAGAAAGAATAATGACTGACGCACTGGAAGAGCATGAAGGAACAGTCAGCATAGGCGGCAGAACAATCACAAACCTACGTTTTGCCGACGACATTGATGGACTGGCTGGAAAAGAAGAAGAACTGGCAAGCCTGGTCAAACATCCAGACAAAGCCTCCACATCGTATGGAATGCAAATCAGTGCGGAGAAAACCAAACTGATGACTAACAACACCAACGGCATCAGCATTGACATCAAAGTCAACGACGAAAAGCTTAAAACAGTCCACAGCTTCAAATATCTGGGAGCAATCGTGTCAGATGAAGGATCTAAACCAGAAGTACTCTCGAGAATTGCCCAAACAACAACGGCACTCAACGAGCTGAACACCATCTGGAACAACAAAAACATCGCTCTCAGCTCAAAAATCAGACTGATGCGTTCCCTGGTTATATCAATATTGCTCTACGCCTGCGAGACTTGGACTCTGACTGCAGACATCGAGAGAAGAATCCAAGCTGTCGAGATGAGATGCTTTCGTAGACTACTTGGCATCTCCTACAGAGACCACATCACTAACACGGAAGTGAAGAACAGAATCAAGCAAAGTATTGGACCCTACGAAGACCTTCTGTCCATAGTGAAAAAACGCAAACTTAGGTGGTATGGACACATCTCCCGATCATCTGGTCTTGCCAAAACGTTCCTGCAAGGCACCGTACAAGGAGGCAGAAGGAGAGGACGGCAGAAGAAGAGATGGGAAGACAACATCCGGGGGTGGACAGGCTTGACGCTCGGCGACGCCCTGAGGAAATCAGAAAACCGTGAAGAGTGGAGAGGGGTGGTGGCCAGGTCAGCAGCGGTGCCCCAACGGTCTGAACCCAGACTACGGGAGAGGTGAAGGTGAAGGTGATGACAAGTGAGTCTTGAAGGCCTTGCCTCTCCTGTTTCTTTTTCTTTTAACCCAAAGCTTTATAATAACAAATACAGAACACATTTTAACAATTAGATTTTTTTTTTAAAGTGTATTACAAGTGAGTCTTGAAGGCCTTGCCTCTCTTGTTTCTTTTTCTTTTAACCCAAAGCTTTATAATAACAAATACAGAACACATTTTAACGATTAGATTTTTTTTTTTTTTAGTGTATGACAAGTGAGTCTTGAAGGCCTTGTCTTATGTACCTTAACCCGTTCTACCCAAGGGAGTTCACAGCCACAGCAGGGTTCCCCGCCATACGGATGCAGAAAAACGGAGAAAACTTAACAAAATCGACTGGGTTTTTTCTTTTTTCCTAATTGACACACGGGGACACAGTCAGTAATACTGTTGATGTTAGTTCTCTTTGTTTGCAGTTTGTGCATATATAGGAACGTGTACACTATTTTAATGACATGAATTTTGACGCCATGGCATTGCTCAGGTTCTGGGCTGAGTGAGTTAAGGATCTTAAAGGTTAAGAAAATGTCACATAAACTGTGTTGTTTTACAGGTGGGTTTGTTGTTGGGTTGTTTGGGTTTTTTTTTTACCATTTTCCTCCAGACGAAACAGGGTTTTATGTTTAACGCAGTTGATCTTCTTTTGTTCTTGGTTTGGTTTTGTTTTGTTTTGGCACGGTGAGCAGCAGTAGTACTGATACGGTTCTGCGCAAGCTTGCTGGACTGTCATGAGTTTCAGTTTCACTTTCTCAAGGAGATGTCACTGCGTTCGGACAAATCCATATATGCTACACCACATCTGCAAGGCAGATGCCTGACAGCAGCATAACTCAGTGCATTCGTCAGGCCTTGAGTGCATGCTGTTATATTTGTGTACCTGTCAGGCCTGGAGTGCATGCTGTTGTGTACCTGTCAGGCCTGGAGTGCATGCTGTTATATTTGTGTACCTGTCAGGCCTGGAGTGCATGCTGTTGTGTACCTGTCAGGCCTGGAGTGCATGCTGTTGTGTACCTGTCAGGCCTGGAGTGCATGCTGTTATATTTGTGTACCTGTCAGGCCTGGAGTGCATGCTGTTATATTTGTGTACCTGTCAGGCCTGGAGTGCATGCTGTTATATTTGTGTACCTGTCAGGCCTGGAGTGCATGCTGTTGTGTACCTGTCAGGCCTGGAGTGCATGCTGTTATGTACCTGTCAGGCCTGGAGTGCATGCTGTTATATTTGTGTACCTGTCAGGCCTGGAGTGCATGCTGTTGTGTACCTGTCAGGCCTGGAGTGCATGCTGTTGTGTACCTGTCAGGCCAGGAGTGCATGCTGTTGTGTACCTGTCAGGCCTGGAGTGCATGCTGTTATGTACCTGTCAGGCCTGGAGTGCATGCTGTTGTGTACCTGTCAGGCCTGGAGTGCATGCTGTTGTGTACCTGTCAGGCCTGGAGTGCATGCTGTTATGTACCTGTCAGGCCTGGAGTGCATGCTGTTGTGTACCTGTCAGGCCTGGAGTGCATGCTGTTGTGTACCTGTCAGGCCTGGAGTGCATGCTGTTATGTACCTGTCAGGCCTGGAGTGCATGCTGTTGTGTACCTGTCAGGCCTGGAGTGCATGCTGTTGTGTACCTGTCAGGCCTGGAGTGCATGCTGTTATGTACCTGTCAGGCCTGGAGTGCATGCTGTTGTGTACCTGTCAGGCCTGGAGTGCATGCTGTTATGTACCTGTCAGGCCTGGAGTGCATGCTGTTGTGTACCTGTCAGGCCTGGAGTGCATGCTGTTGTGTACCTGTCAGGCCTGGAGTGCATGCTGTTGTGTACCTGTCAGGCCTGGAGTGCATGCTGTTGTGTACCTGTCAGTGGATTTTTTTTTTACAGAATTTTGCCACAGCACTCTTGTTGTCATGGGTTCTTTTTCAGTGCTGCACACAGGATCTCGGTCTATCTTCTCATTCGAAAGACTAGACGCTCCGTTTGATTTTCCAGTCAAAGTTGGGAGAAAGGGCGAGAGCAGGATTCAGCTGCATGAAGCGACTGTGTAACGTCGTGTCTCTTCAACTTGGCTGCTGTGCAGAGCGGCTCATCAAGTCGTACTTCATGATCGTACTGCTCATCAAGTCGTACTTCATGATCGTACTGCTGTGCAGAGCGGCTCATCAAGTTGTACTTCATGATCGTACTGCTGTGCAGAGCGGCTCATCAAGTCGTACTTCATGATTGTACATCAAGTCGTACTTCATGATTGTACTGCTCATCAAGTCGTACTTCATGATCGTACTGCTGTGCAGAGCAGCTCATCAAGTCGTACTTCATGATTGTACTGCTCATCAAGTCGTACTTCATGATCATACTGCTGTGCAGAGCGGCTCATCAAGTCGTACTTCATGATCATACTGCTCATCAAGTCGTACTTCATGATCATACTGCTGTGCAGAGCGGCTCATCAAGTCGTACTTCATGATCATACTGCTGTGCAGAGCGGCTCATCAAGTCGTACTTCATGATCATACTGCTGTGCAGAGCGGCTCATCAAGTCGTACTTCATGATCATACTGCTGTGCAGAGCGGCTCATCAAGTCGTACTTCATGATTGTACTGCTGTGCAGAGCGGCTCATCAAGTCGTACTTCATGATCGTACTGCTGTGCAGAGCGGCTCATCAAGTCGTACTTCATGATCATAGGGCTCATCAAGTCGTACTTCATGATCATACTGCTGTGCAGAGCGGCTCATCAAGTCGTACTTCATGATCGTACTGCTGTGCAGAGCGGCTCATCAAGTCGTACTTCATGATTGTACTGCTGTGCAGAGCGGCTCATCAAGTCGTACTTCATGATTGTACTGCTGTGCAGAGCAGCTCATCAAGTCGTACTTCATGATCGTGCTGCTCATCAAGTTGTACTTCATGATTGTACTGCTCATCAAGTCATACTTCATGATCGTACTGCTCATCAAGTCATACTTCATGATTGTACTGCTCATCAAGTCGTACTTCATGATTGTACTGCTGTGCAGAGCAGCTCATCAAGTCGTACTTCATGATCGTGCTGCTCATCAAGTCGTACTTCATGATTGTACTGCTCATCAAGTCATACTTCATGATCGTACTGCTCATCAAGTCATACTTCATGATCATACTGCTCATCAAGTCATACTTCATGATTGTACTGCTCATCAAGTCGTACTTCATGATTGCACTGCTCATCAAGTCGTACTTCATGATTGTACTGCTGTGCAGAGCGGCTCATCAAGTCGTACTTCATGATCATACTGCTCATCAAGTCATACTTCATGATTGTACTGCTCATCAAGTCGTACTTCATGATCGTACTGCTCATCAAGTCGTACTTCATGATTGTACTGCTGTGCAGAGCGGCTCATCAAGTCGTACTTCATGATCGTACTGCTGTGCAGAGCGGCTCATCAAGTCGTACTTCATGATCGTACTGCTCATCAAGTCGTACTTCATGATCGTACTGCTCATCAAGTCGTACTTCATGATCGTACTGCTCATCAAGTCGTACTTCATGATCATACTGCTGTGCAGAGCGGCTCATCAAGTCGTACTTCATGATCATACTGCTGTGCAGAGCGGCTCATCAAGTCGTACTTCATGATCGTGCGCAAGAACATCCAGGACAGTACGCCCAAGGCCATCATGCACTTCCTGGTGAACTATGTCAAGGACAACCTGCAGAGCGAGCTGGTGAGCCACCTGTACAAGCGGGAAGAGATCGAGACCCTGCTGGAGGAGTCGGAGCACATCGCCGCTCGCCGGAAAGAGGCCTCAGAAATGTTGCAGGTGGGTTTGGAGTGTAATGGTGGTGTGTTTGTAATGGGTATTCACGTAGGAGTGACGAGCTTTATTGTGCACAAATAATTTCCAGTTGGATGTCGGGTAAAGAGAATCATCATCCCCTTTGTACATCAAGAAGCAGTGGAGAGACGTAGTTGCTAATGAAATGATGCAAGCTGACGTGGAATGTGCATGTTTTACCTCCCATCCCCTTTGCTTTTTGACAAAGTTGAAAATAGTTGTATTGTTTTAAGACTCAGCTAGGTGTGTGATGTATATATGCACATGTATTCAAGAATTTGACATACTAATTAACTACATTTGTTACTGTTTTTTTATGGTTAATTATTTATTAGAAATAATAATTTGATTCAATGTTGTTGCTTTGTCTGATAAAGCCTTGATTTTTATATTGATTTGATTTGATATTGCTGTGTTGCACAATAAAGTTTTGACTTTGATGCTTATTATTAATATGATTATGCTGTGTTGTACAATTGTTGTGGGTTTTTTATAATGATTTGACTCAATTGTTGCTGCGTTGTCTTTTCCCCAGGCACTTCAAAGGGCAAGCCACATCATCGGGGAAATCCGGGAGACCCACTTATGGTGATAGAGCATGAACAAGATCCAGGGGCAACTTCTAACAAATGTTTCCCTGTCAAATCCGACAAAAACCCTATAAAGAAATATAGCAAGGTGTATAAAGAGAGTTTTGTCGACTGGTTTGCCGTAGTGTGTGATCTTCATTATTATGAAATCAAACATTTGTTGTTGTTGGGGTTTTTTGTGGGGGGGGGGGTGCTGGGGGGGTTGTGTGGAATGGGTTGGAGGTAGGGGGTGGGAGATTTTCACATTGGGTGTGGCAAAGATGTGAGAATTAACAAACAAGAAACTGTTCAGGCGGCAAATATGTTATTTTGAAAAAAAAAAGTTAATATGTGACGAAATTTAATTCCTAGTATAGTTGTAAAGCCGTGTACTATCCCATTGGGTGTGTGTGTGCAGAGGAAGAAGTAACTAAAAGGAAGAAATTGAATTCCTTGTATAGTTGTAAAGCCGTGTACTATCCCATTGGGTGTGTGTGTGCAGAGGAAGTAGTAACTAAAAGGAAGAACCGAGGTGTGGGGGAACTGGATCTTACGGTGACTGCCAGACTGCAAGTTGGATTGAGAAAGGTCCACAACTGAAAAGAGACAAGAGTAGGAGTAGATGATGACATCATGTAAGCTTTCTGATAAATCTTTGTGATACATTTATGTAAATAAACATTTGTTTTCCAGAAGTTGTTGTACATTTCACAGTTCATCCATTTGCATCTGTATAGTGTGTATGTTTTTGTCATTAACAAGCGTTGGATTCAGTCCCTGGCAGGCCTTTTTTTCTTGTGCACACGCACTCATTTGCGCTTGTTCAGTAGAAAATTCAACATCGATTCCTGTTCATTCATTTTTTGTTTTGGAGAGAGATGAAAAGTGAGGAAAGGCAGGTTCATCATGAATTTAGATTCTGCCTGAATAATTAGTGCAATATCACATTACCTAAACATTTTGTATGGGATGGTTGTTGGAAATGTAATGGTCTGCATGCCACTTTATAATCATATGGGAGAGGTTATGTGTAAAGTCATTCTTTTTTCTTTTTTTTTAAAGCACAGGAAAAGTTGGGATTTGCTTTGTTTTGACATTAATCTGTAGTTTCACATCATCATTGGTTTTGGGGCTTGGTTTTTTTTTGTTTGTTTTTTTGTGTGTGTTCTTTTTGTTTTTTTGTTTGTTTTTTTGTTGTTGTTTTTTTTGATAATTGTATTGAATGTAAAGGCTGTGTGTGAAAAGCATCACCACTTGTTAACAGGTAGGCATTCAGTTGGTCAGTGTTATCTGTTGTGTGTGACTGTGTGCATGTATAAATAGAAGGGGAGACCTCAGGACAGGCCTGCTCCCTCCCCAGCTTCCCCCCCCCCCCATCATCCCCACTTTTTGGAACATTGTTTCAATTATTATTTTCTTTATCTGACTTGATCTAAATGGTCCCCTCTTCCTGTGCGGCTGGATGAATTGTGGTCTCCAGTAGTGTGCTCAAGACTTTTGTACAGGTGGGGTCTGGGTGACCACCAGGCTTCCTGAACGTTCTCTTGTCGATGCATTGCTTTTGTCAAGGTCCCTCCTTTCGTCTGACCGCCAACTGATTTTGTGTGAAAGAGATAGTCGTTTCATTCCACCAGATTCCTGTAGTTTCTCAGAGACGTTGTTGTGCTGTGAACTGTGTGTGTGTGTGTGTATATATATATATATACTGATTGGAAGTATCTTTTTTCTTCTTTTTTTTTTATAGGTAATTTGTTGCTGTGTGTGTATGTATATATACATTTTTATTTTTTATCTCTACTTTTCAGTGATTATGATGAGTTCGGTTGTTCATGTGTGGGAAAGCGTGTTCAGTTGTTGGCAGAACAATGTCGGGACTCTTGCGTGCTTTGTATTTATTTCCATGCTAGTCCTGGCTTGCTGTTTGTGGATTGTGCGTTTTGGTGTTGGGTGGAAGGAAACAGGATGATGCAGAGGGTGTCAAAAGGGAGCGTTGAATATCTCTCTGAGAATTGTCATTGAAATTTCACTGCATAGTTCCCAAAAAGCACAGATTTCGTTCTTGTACATCACTGAAGACTCCATCCCCCCACACCTCCCTGTTATCTTTCTTGGACATTATTTTACTCATTTTTATGGTTTGTATAGGGGTGTGTTAGCATAGTACTGTTCACGTGCGTGTGTGTTTCATAAGTATGTTCTCTAAAATAATCCAGTTACCAATAGTACAGAAAATGGGTTTTTTTTTGTTTGTTACAGGAATGAGTTGTTTTGAAGTTCCATATTGCACCATATCACATTTATAGTTTTGTTTTGTTTTGTTTGGTAACGTCTTATATTGCTTCACAATATCAACTACTCTAATGTGCACTGTGTTCTAGTTTTTTAGTTTGCCATGACACATTTTGTTCTTCATGAAATTCCGGCTGTTTTGTCTGAGGGAAGGAGATGACGTGATGTGTGTGTACAGAACAAGGTTTATGTTCTCAGCTGGCACATGGAATGTCTCCTTTCCTGAAAGGGTAACAGGTTGTCGGCCCACTAAAAAACAGATTCACCGTGCCTAGCTGGAGATCTCAGCCTGCCCACCGAAGCAACATTATTCTGATTGTGTTATGTGTGTAACATACATGTATCATACTTTGAAAGTTTATTTGCTTTATGACCTGTTTGTCTATTTGCAGTTAAGTTTGATTGCAAATCATTCATTTGTCTGTCTGCAGCATAGTTCCAAGGCTAGATTCAAATTGCCAGAAAGTTTGGTTTTCTTTATGCCATCCACAAGCCCTAAAACGGAGCATCCAGGCAAAATATCCAATTACGTTTGAGCAGTTGTGTTCCAGTGCTACTTAACCCTTTGAGCCATGACCACCACTTTACCGGTGGTAGAGAAAAATGACATAATGCCTAGCCACCAGTTGAGTGGTGCTATTGGTTGACTTATATTGAAGAGCCAATCAGAAAAACCGTAATATTCTGACGTCGGCGAACGTAGTACCAACATGGCTGCGCCTTTTCACTGTGTTTTGTGCATGTGCTTTGGATAAAAAAGATCAATTTCAATATAAGTCAACCAATAGCAAAACACGACAAAAGTGTTTACACACCGCTCAACTGGTGGCTAGGCATTACGTCATTTTTCTCTACCACCGGTAAAGTGGTGGTCAGGGCACTTTTTTATATCTGCCGTGACACATTAAATACCAATTATGTGCAAATTTTGGCTCAGGAGCTCAGGCAGAAGGGTTAAAATTGCTCAGGAACTCCGGGCACAAAGGGTGAAGACACAGTCTGCTGGTGGAAAAAAAGAAGCAGCAAAAAAAGAACCTTAACTCTCTCACAGATAACTTCACAGAGAAACCCTTATTGGTGATTGGCTGTAACCATAGTCAGTGCTAGAGGGTTAAGCAGTCCTTTGTCAGTTAATGCAGCAAATTGCTATAAAAAAAAATTATATATATATATATAAAACTCGCAAAAAAACCGAGTTGGTTTTGCACCAACCACAGACCCAGACCTGCATCCCTTCAGGTTTATTTCCTTGTGCACTTGTGTAATTTTACTCGCAGCAAAGTCAGCCATTGACAAAACTGAACCACCAATTAGTTTAAACAAGCATCATATTTCACTGTCAGCCAGTGGGAAAAAAATGAAACTTAAGTCTTCAAAACCCTGCAGTAGTCTTCCAATGCAACAATTTGTCGGAAAACATGCTCTTGTGTTTTCAGAGCTGCATAGGGTTATGTACCTCCAGTTGTTTAGTAAAATCATTGTATGTTTGTTCGGTGGATGTTTGTTTTTGGCCAGTTTTGTTGCTCATGGTAGTAAGTTTTAAAAACAATTTTGACGTCTTTTTTTTCGTGCTGTTAGACTGGTGGAGTACTGGTTTGGGGTCAGATCTGTGCGTAAAAGTTGCCTGTTATTGTTATCCATATCCAGTGTTCAGTTCTTTGCCTTATATTATTGATGAGTCACTATTACCATTAATCCCCCAAAAAATACAAGTATGCATACACTCAAAAAGGTCTTTTTAGTTATGTACATCATCTTGTGCCTGCAGCTGAAATTAAGACAGTTTGAATAACGGTCAAATTAATTAAGCTTGTGAACATTTACAGTAACCACTATTTTTGTTGTAATTGTCAGAAGTTCTCGGAGAGTATATTCATTTTGATAATGTGATTCCGTTCTTTTTATCCCAATCCTCCAAACATGTATGTCAATAGTTGGCTGTTTGATTCATGCTTTGTTGTTCAGCATTCATGTGGGTATAATTGTTGACACTGTCCAGTTTTAGGTGTTGTAAAGGGGAGTGAACGCAGATCAATGATGTGCTGTCTGATGCATTGAATGCAATTAGGAATCTGATTTTTTTTTTCTTTTTGTTTGAGATTTCATTTTTCTTGCTGGCATCCCTCATGTACCAACTGATTTGTTAACTGGAATAAAATGTAATAATTAAGTCATTAAAATCTTTTTCTTATACACCTCTGTTCTAGCGTTTTGCATCGTTTTGTCTTTAATCTTGTGTGTTGAAAAGTCTGTCGTTTCTGTCTGTCTCGCTTTATTTTGTGTGGAGAAAGTTGCAGACAAAAATTATTAAGCAGTGTGTGTTGTCTGACATCCATCCTATCCACAGAGGTTTGACTGACACACTCCAAAAACTGTTATCCCTCGACTGATGGAAATGCACCAGTGTTTCCTAGTACAGTTTCGCGCAATCAGTTAATCTCAAACCCCATTTATTTCACACAAAAATAAGAGAAATCTCTCAGATATAACATTCGTCATATGAGTGCCAAACTCGTGTCCAGAAAATTGCACTGCTGACTGGGAGCAGACCCTTGCCCCTGCAGAAAGAATGTTAACTTCTCACCTCTGTACGGTCTCCGACAGTGAAAGAAAAGCCAGTTATCACTTACAGTGTTTTAAGGAGTCACTGCATTCAATCTGTTTCCTTGCAGGAAAATGGTTACACATTTTTTTGGTTTGTTTTTGTATAGATAGACTACCACTTATATGCAGTATGTTTAGTTGTGTGATAATATATTTTTTACACTGTGCAAAAATAACTACCGCTTATACAAAGTTTGTTTAGTCATGTGATAATATCTTTTTTTTACACAATGCAAAAATAGCTGAACCGCTTATTATCATGACTAAACATACTGTGTATAAGCGTTCAGTTACTTTTGCAGTGTAAAAGAGATATATGACTAAATATCTTTTTTTTTACACTGTGCAAAAGTAACTGTCTGCTTGTACACAGTATGTTCACTCAATTGATACTATTCCTTTTTTTTACCCTGTGCAAAAGTCACAGGCCACTCTCAAACAGTTAAAAGCTTTGCACAAATACACTAAAGACCAAACACACATTTTGAAATAGTAAACACTTTACATAATTCTGGCTCCTCAGGGTGATCACATTCAAACACATGGGCAGCAACACCACACTTTCTGGCTTTCTTCAGTTTTACATCCCATTTGTGGTTTCTCCAGTGTGCTTTAATGTTCTTTGTAGAACCTACATACCACTTGTTAGTTACACAAATCACTACATACACTACATTCGGGGTATCACATGTAATATGTTGTCTGATTTTCCGTTTCCTTTCATTCCTGAGAGAAACTAAAACTTGGGTTTCAGTTGAGTGGCGACAAGTATCACATTTTGTGTTACAAAGATAAAAACCTGGTTTGTTTGCTGGTCTATAAGGAATATGTCGTTTGGGTACTGTGGGTTTGTATATCTGGCCTAAATTAGGCCTCTTGCGCTCAGCCTTTTGAAATGATGGATCTTTTAGGAAAAATTCGTCTGTTTTCTTTGTATGTAGGAGGTGTAAATGTTTTTTTTAATGATGGAAGCTTTAGATGAAACTCTGGGGTCATACTTGGTCACACAATTTTTTGGTCGTTACATCTTGGTTTTTTCAGAAGCTTGTTTCTGTTTTTATTTGCTCCTTGTGATAATCTTGCCTCAACTGTCCTGTGAGGCCATTCAGACAAGGCGAGATACTGGGAATGTTCTTCAACCCTGTTTTCCAGGTCTTGGTCATCACAGATCATGCGCAGTCTTGTACCTGTACTTTGAACAAAGCCTTTAAAGACTTCTGGTGAGTGGCAGCTATTTAGGTGGGAGGTAGGAATGATTGTTTTTGCTGAAAACATCAGTAGTAATTTTACCATCTTTAAGTTGGAGTGACACATGTAAGTATGTAGCAGTCTGGCCATGGGTCAGAGTCCATTAATGAAGGGGGTGGAGGGACTGCAAACAGTTAAAGGGTTCTACGTGCTTGTCATCTAAAAGAATTGTAAATTCATCATCTCTGAACCTAGACCAGTCCGGAAATTTGTATTTGTCCCTCATGATCTGTCAGCAATGTTATTAGGGGGACTGCCCATTCAGACACAGAGCTTACTGTCTAGCTCTGACATAAAAACTTCGACATAATCGCATGCATGGTTGGGCCCCATATTGGAACCTCTATTCGGTCGTGCATACTTGAGTTGTTTTGTTTCCGCATGCAAACAGCTTTGTTGAAGAAACATTATGCGTGGTGTGTGCGTGCGAGGGTGTGTCTTAAATTGAATACGCAGTACTTCTGAGTCAGTGTTGACGAGCGCGTGAAGAGTGCACATGCTTTTTAATGGATACGTATCAGCTCTCTGTCTTTTCTCTGTGTCACCAGCATACACACACACACACACACACACACACACACACACACACACCTACTTTTCTGTTTGTTTTTGTAGAGCCTCTAACCTAGTATATTGTTTTCACATTTTCTGCCAAGTTTTTCTTTTCTATTTTTCCCCCTTGTTCCTCTTTCTTTTCTTTGATAGAGCTTCCAACCGACCTCCTCATTTTCCGCGGTTTCCCTCCCATTTTTCTGACTCTTATTTTCTGTGTCAAGACTCAATTCCTTCCTGTTGGGCTGTCCACTCACACCCATTCATACACAGTTCTTTTGTTTGTCTTTCTGTTCTTGGATACTTCGTCAGCTTTTTTTTTTTTTTTTTCTCTCTCCTAATGATACTTGGTTTGTTTAGCTTCCATTTGCATTTCTCAGTCGCACTCACTCTCATTCAGTTTTGCAAATACAACAGACGCAGTACATGAATTCAGTCGACGCAGTACATCATCGACTGAAGCAATTAGTAATAAAACTGAATCCATATTGGGGGTTAGCCGACTGTATCTTACATGATTATTGTCGTGGTACCATCGCATCAAGAAAATAAACATGTATCTAAGAGAACTGTTGATTTTGCTGATTATTATCATTATTGCTGATTATTATTCATTGTCAAGTCAGTTGTTGTTATCCTATGGTTGTCAAGACTGAGAGAGACGGAGAGAGACAGAGAGATGCCAAAGATAAACTGAACTTCTTTTCTTTTGTTTCAGTTGAACAGAAAGCACCTAGGAATGTCATCAGTCAGTCCGAATGCTCGGGCCACTTTCCCGTTGCTGTTACTGCGGTTTATTAGCAATGATGAACCATTTCGTTTTTTAAATGTCTACACTCCAACACTGTTCAGCAATGTATGTACGCTGTCAGTAACACTGCTCAGCAATGTATATACGCTCTCAGTAACACTGTTCAGCAATGTATGTACACTGTCAGTAACACTGTTCAGCAATGTATGTACGCTGTCAGTAACAATGTTCATCAATGTATGTACGCTGTCAGTAACACTGCTCAGCAATGTATATACGCTCTCAGTAACACTGTTCAGCAATGTATGTACACTGTCAGTAACACTGTTCAGCAATGTATGTACGCTGTCAGTAACACTGTTCATCAATGTATGTACGCTGTCAGTAACACTGCTCAGCAATGTATATACGCTCTCAGTAACACTGTTCAGCAATGTATGTACACTGTCAGTAACACTGTTCATCAATGTATGTACGCTGTCAGTAACAATGTTCATCAATGTATGTACGCTGTCAGTAACAATGTTCATCAATGTATGTACGCTGTCAGTAACACTGTTCATCAATGTACTGTGTACACTGTCAGTAACACTGTTCATCAATGTATGTACGCTGTCAGTAACACTGTTCATCAATGTATGTACGCTGTCAGTAACAATGTTCATCAATGTATGTACGCTGTCAGTAACACTGTTCATCAATGTACTGTGTACACTGTCAGTAAAACTGTTCATCAATGTATGTACGCTGTCAGTAACACTGTTCATCAATGTATGTACGCTGTCAGTAACACTGTTCATCAATGTATGTACGCTGTCAGTAACACTGCTCAGCAATGTATGTACGCTGTCAGTAACACTGTTCATCAATGTATGTACGCTGTCAGTAACACTGCTCAGCAATGTTTGTACGCTGTCAGTAACACTGTTCATCAATGTATGTACGCTGTCAGTAACACAGTCCAGCAATGTATGTACGCTGTCAGTAACACTGTTCATCAGTGTATGTACGCTGTCAGTAACACTGTTCAGCAATGTATGTACGCTGTCAGTAACACTGTTCATCAATGTATGTACGCTGTCAGTAACACTGTTCATCAGTGTATGTACGCTGTCAGTAACACTGTTCATCAGTGTATGTACACTGTCAGTAACACTGTTCAGCAATGTATGTACGCTGTCAGTAACACTGTTCAGCAATGTATGTACGCTGTCAGTAACATGTTTCAGCAATGTATGTACACTGTCAGTAACACTGTTCATCAATGTGTGTACGCTGTCAGTAACACTGTTCATCAATGTATGTACGCTGTCAGTAACACTGTTCATCAATGTATGTACGCTGTCAGTAACACTGTTCATCAATGTATGTACGCTGTCAGTAACATGTTTCAGCAATGTATGTACGCTGTCAGTAACACTGTTCATCAATGTATGTACGCTGTCAGTAACACTGTTCAGCAATGTATGTACGCTGTCAGTAACACTGTTCATCAATGTATGTACACTGTCAGTAACACTGTTCATCAATGTATGTACGCTGTCAGTAACACTTCAGCAATGTACTGTGTACACTGTCAGTAACACTGTTCATCAATGTATGTACGCTGTCAGTAACACTGTTAATCAATGTATGTATACTGTCAGTAACACTTCAGCAATGTACTGTGTACACTGTCAGTAACACTGTTCAGCAATGTATGTACGCTGTCAGTAACACTGTTAATCAATGTATGTACGCTGTCAGTAACACTGTTCATCAGTGTATGTACGCTGTTAGTAACACTGTTCATCAATGTACTGTGTGCGCTGTCAGTAACACTGTTCAGCAATGTATGTACACTGTCAGTAACACTTCATCAATGTACTGTGTACACTGTCAGTAACACTGTTCAGCAATGTATGTACGCTGTAAGCAACACTTCATCAATGTACTGTGTACACTGTCAGTAACACTGTTCAGCAATGTATGTACGCTGTCAGTAACACTGTTCATCAATGTATGTACGCTGTCAGTAACACTGTTCATCAATGTATGTACGCTGTCAGTAACACTGTTCATCAATGTATGTACGCTGTCAGTAACACTGTTCATCAATGTATGTACGCTGTCAGTAACACTGTTCAACAATGTATGTACGCTGTCAGTAACACTGTTCAGCAATGTATGTACGCTGTCAGTAACACTGTTCATCAATGTATGTACGCTGTCAGTAACACTGTTCAACAATGTATGTACGCTGTCAGTAACACTGTTCAGCAATGTATGTACGCTGTCAGTAACACTGTTAATCAATGTATGTACGCTGTCAGTAACACTGTTCATCAATGTATGTACGCTGTCAGTAACACTTCAGCAATGTACTGTGTACACTGTCAGTAACACTGTTCATCAATGTATGTACGCTGTCAGTAACACTGTTCATCAATGTATGTACGCTGTCAGTAACACTGTTCATCAATGTATGTACGCTGTCAGTAACACTGTTCAACAATGTATGTACGCTGTCAGTAACACTGTTTATCAATGTATGTACGCTGTCAGTAACACTGTTCAGCAATGTATGTACGCTGTCAGTAACACTGTTCATCAATGTATGTACGCTGTCAGTAACACTGTTCATCAATGTATGTACGCTGTCAGTAACACAGTCCAGCAATGTATGTACGCTGTCAGTAACACTGTTCAGCAATGTATGTACACTGTCAGTAACACTGTTCATCAATGTATGTACGCTGTCAGTAACACTGTTCATCAATGTATGTACACTGTCAGTAACACTGTTCAGCAATGTATGTACGCTGTCAGTAACACTGTTAATCAATGTATGTACGCTGTCAGTAACACTGTTCATCAGTGTATGTACGCTGTTAGTAACACTGTTCATCAATGTACTGTGTGCGCTGTCAGTAACACTGTTCAGCAATGTATGTACACTGTCAGTAACACTTCATCAATGTACTGTGTACACTGTCAGTAACACTGTTCAGCAATGTATGTACGCTGTAAGCAACACTTCATCAATGTACTGTGTACACTGTCAGTAACACTGTTCATCAATGTATGTACGCTGTCAGTAACACTGTTCATCAATGTATGTACGCTGTCAGTAACACTGTTCATCAATGTATGTACGCTGTCAGTAACACTGTTCATCAATGTATGTACGCTGTCAGTAACACTGTTCATCAATGTATGTACGCTGTCAGTAACACTGTTCAGCAATGTATGTACGCTGTCAGTAACACTGTTCATCAATGTATGTACGCTGTCAGTAACACTGTTCATCAATGTATGTACGCTCTCAATAGCACTGTTTATTAGTAAAACTTTTTATTAATATATGTACGCTCTCAGTAACACTGCCGGTTCAGCGATGTTATACGCTCTCAGAAACACCGCTACCACATGGAGCTCAGCGCAGTGCGCTGTCAGCATCCCTTTTCAGATCGCGAGCAGCTGCCGCGTGCAGCAGCCAGCCTGTTGAATAGATGCCAACGCCACTCCTTCCTATTCAGCTGTGTCGCACAACCCGACTGTCACAGTAGCTCGGATTTCCACGTTCTCTTTACAGACCTTTCCCTGCCTTCAAAATGAGAGATATTCCAGCAGTGTTTGGCTGACTATCAGTCACACCGGCCTACAACAGGGGTGGAAAGGTAAGTGTGGTATATTTTGTTGTTGTTGTTGTTGGTTGTGGTGGTATTATGAGATCCATGAACAAACATCTGGACAAACTGATTTACATCCTGGTCTACAGCTTCACATCCTACTGGAGCATGAACTGTCGCTCAGTGTTGTTTACGTTCGTAAAACAACTTCAAGAAGAATCCTGCTAAGCTGTTTTTAAACTTATTCGATTATATATTCCTGTCGTAACATAACTGCTCATTTTCTGATCAAGAGCCGGAGAGACTGATAGAGAGAGAGAGAGAGAGAGAGAGAGATCTGACGGTTTTCGATGCAAAATGTGTTCGTTATATCAAACAGCATGAGATGAGCAACATTACGGAACAAAGAAAAAAATAGGCTGTGATGACTGATGATTAATAATAATATAACTCGATTGGAAAGCTTCAGCGAAAGATGGCAAAGGTTACGTCCTTTCGTCCACTTGGTTTTTCGACTGCCTTGTTGATCTAGTCATATTGCATGCGAACAGGTCCAAAATAGCTCCAGGGAAATCCCTGTGTCTATTTTCAGTGTAGGCCCTCCGACAGCAGGGAACAAACACGAAACAACGAAGAGACACCAGTCCTTTTATTTATTTATTTATTTATTTTTACCTTAAACTTTATTTTAGAAGTTCGTTGAGTCGAGGGACGGGTTCTAGGTCTTTATGTGCAGTGGTCATTTTCTTCATTGTCTGAGGAAATGTTTTTGTATTAGGGTCTCTGCATTGGTCAGTGTGTGTGTGTGTGTGTGTGTGTGTGTGTGTGTGTGTGTACCTGCTTATCTTATTATAACCATAGCAGGTGGATTCTCCCCCCACCCCCACCATGAAGCACTTTGATGACAAATGTCGATGATTGTGTGGTATTAAGGGTTTCATGGCTGTGACCTTGTTAAGGCTTTAGGGGCTTCATAGCTGTGACCTTAAGGCTTTAGGGGCTTCATGGCTGTGACCTTAAGGCTTTAGGGGCTTCATTGCTGTGACCTTGTTAAGGCTTTAAGGGCTTCATTGCTGTGACCTTAAAACTTTAGGGGCTTCATGGCTGTGACCTTGTTAAGGCTTTAAGGGCTTCATTGCTGTGACCTTGTTAAGGCTTTAAGGGCTTCATGGCTGTGACCTTGTTAAGGCTTTAAGGGCTTCCTTGCTGTGGCCTTGTTAAGGCTTTAGGGGCTTCATGGCAGTGACCTTGTTAAGGCTTTAGGGGCTTCATGGCTGTGACCTTAAGGCTTTAAGGGCTTCATGGCTGTGACCTTAAGGCTTTAGGGGCTTCATGGCAGTGACTTTGTTAAGGCTTTAGGGGCTTCATTGCTGTCACCTTGTTAAGGCTTTAAGGGCTTCATGGCAGTGACCTTGTTAAGACTTTAGGGGCTTCATGGCAGTGACCTTAAGGCTTTAGGGGCTTCATGGCTGTGACCTTCTTAAGGCTTTAGGGGCTTCATGGCTGTGACCTTGTTAAGGCTTCAGGGGCTTTATGGCTGTGACCTTTAGGCTTTAAGGGCTTCATTGCTGTGACCTTAAGGCTTTAAGGGCTTCATGGCAGTGACCTTGTTAAGACTTTAGGGGCTTCATGGCAGTGACCTTAAGGCTTTAGGGGCTTCATGGCTGTGACCTTCTTAAGGCTTTAGGGGCTTCATGGCTGTGACCTTGTTAAGGCTTTAGGGGCTTCATGGCTGTGACCTTAGCTTAAGGGCATGGGTGCTTTAGGCTTAGGGCTTCATGGCTGTGACCTTGTTAAGGCTTTAGGGGCTTCATTGCTGTGACCTTGTTAAGGCTTTAGGGGCTTCATGGCTGTGACCTTAAGGCTTTAAGGGCTTCATGGCTGTGACCTTGTTAAGGCTTTAGGGGCTTCATGGCTGTGGGCTTGTTAAGGCTTTAAGGTCTTCATGGTTGTGACCTTGTTAAGGCTTTAGGGGTTTCATGGCTGTGACCTTAAGGCTTAAGGGCTTCATGGTTGTGGCTTTAAGGCTTTAGGGGTTTTATGGCTGTGACCTTAAGGCTTTTTGGGCTTCATGGCTGTGACCTTGTTAAGGCTTTAGGGGCTTCATGGCTGTGACCTTGTTAAGGCTTTAGGGGCTTTATGGCTGTGACCTTAAGGCTTTAAGGGCTTCATTGCTGTGACCTTAAGGCTTTAAGGGCTTCATGGCTGTGACCTTGTTAAGGCTTTAGGGGCTTCATGGCTGTGACCTTAAGGCTTTAAGGGCTTCATGGCTGTGACCTTAAGGCTTTAGGGGCTTCATGGCAGTGACTTTGTTAAGGCTTTAGGGTCTTCATTGCTGTGACCTTGTTAAGGCTTTAAGGGCTTCATGGCAGTGACCTTGTTAAGACTTTAGGGGCTTCATGGCAGTGACCTTAAGGCTTTAGGGGCTTCATGGCTGTGACCTTGTTAAGGCTTTAGGGACTTCATGGCTGTGACCTTGTTAAGGCTTTGGGGGCTTCATGGCTGTGACCTTAAGGCTTTAAAGGCTTCATTGCTGTGACTTTAAGGCTTTAGGGGCTTCATGGCTGTGACCTTGTTAAGGCTTTAGGGGCTTCATGGCTGTGACCTTAAGGTTTTAAGGGCTCCATGGCTGTGACCTTGTTAAGGCTTTAGGGGCTTCATGGCTGTGACCTTGTTAAGGCTTTAAGGGCTTCATGGCTGTGAACTTGTTAAGGCTTTAGGGGCTTCATGGCTGTGGGCTTGTTAAGGCTTTAGGGGCTTCATGGCTGTGACCTTGTTAAGGCTTTAGGGGCTTCATTGCTGTGACCTTGTTAAGGTTTTAGGGGCTTCATGGCTGTGACCTTGTTAAGGCTTTAGGGGCTTCATGGCTGTGGGCTTGTTAAGGCTTTAAGGTCTTGATGGCTGTGACCTTGTTAAGGCTTTAGGGGCTTCATGTCTGTGACCTTAAGGCTTTAAGGGCTTCATGGCTGTGGCTTTAAGGCTTTAGGGGCTTTATGGCTGTGACCTTAAGGCTTTTTGGGCTTCATGGCTGTGACCTTGTTAAGGCTTTAGGGGCTTCATGGCTGTGGCCTTGTTAAGGCTTTAGGGGCTTCATGGCAGTGACCTTGTTAAGACTTTAGGGGCTTCATGGCAGTGACCTTAAGGCTTTAGGGGCTTCATGGCTGTGACCTTCTTAAGGCTTTAGGGGCTTCATGGCTGTGACCTTGTTAAGGCTTCAGGGGCTTTATGGCTGTGACCTTTAGGCTTTAAGGGCTTCATTGCTGTGACCTTAAGGCTTTAAGGGCTTCATGGCTGTGACCTTGTTAAGGCTTTAGGGGCTTCATGGCTGTGACCTTAAGGCTTTAAGGGCTTCATGGCAGTGACTTTGTTAAGGCTTTAGGGGCTTCATTGCTGTGACCTTGTTAAGGCTTTAAGGGCTTCATGGCAGTGACCTTGTTAAGACTTTAGGGGCTTCATGGCAGTGACCTTAAGGCTTTAGGGGCTTCATGGCTGTGACCTTCTTAAGGCTTTAGGGGCTTCATGGCTGTGACCTTGTTAAGGCTTTAGGGGCTTCATGGCTGTGACCTTGTTAAGGCTTTAGGGGCTTCATGGCTGTGACCTTGTTAAGGCTTTAGGGGCTTCATTGCTGTGACCTTGTTAAGGCTTTAGGGGCTTCATGGCTGTGACCTTAAGGCTTTAAGGGCTTCATGGCTGTGACCTTGTTAAGGCTTTAGGGGCTTCATGGCTGTGGGCTTGTTAAGGCTTTAAGGTCTTCATGGTTGTGACCTTGTTAAGGCTTTAGGGGTTTCATGGCTGTGACCTTAAGGCTTAAGGGCTTCATGGTTGTGGCTTTAAGGTTTTAGGGGTTTTATGGCTGTGACCTTAAGGCTTTTTGGGCTTCATGGCTGTGACCTTGTTAAGGCTTTAGGGGCTTCATGGCTGTGACCTTGTTAAGGCTTTAGGGGCTTCATGGCTGTGACCTTAAGGCTTTAAGGGCTTCATGGCTGTGACCTTAAGGCTTTAGGGGCTTCATGGCAGTGACTTAGTTAAGGCTTTAGGGTCTTCATTGCTGTGACCTTGTTAAGGCTTTAAGGGCTTCATGGCAGTGACCTTGATAAGACTTTAGGGGCTTCATGGCAGTGACCTTAAGGCTTTAGGGGCTTCATGGCTGTGACCTTGTTAAGGCTTTAGGGACTTCATGGCTGTGACCTTGTTAAGGCTTTGGGGGCTTCATGGCTGTGACCTTAAGGCTTTAAAGGCTTCATTGCTGTGACTTTAAGGCTTTAGGGGCTTCATGGCTGTGACCTTGTTAAGGCTTTAGGGGCTTCATGGCTGTGACCTTAAGGCTTTAAGGGCTCCATGGCTGTGACCTTGTTAAGGCTTTAGGGGCTTCATTGCTGTGACCTTGTTAAGGCTTTAAGGGCTTCATGGCTGTGAACTTGTTAAGGCTTTAGGGGCTTCATGGCTGTGGGCTTGTTAAGGCTTTAGGGGCTTCATGGCTGTGACCTTGTTAAGGCTTTAGGGGCTTCATTGCTGTGACCTTGTTAAGGTTTTAGGGGCTTCATGGCTGTGACCTTGTTAAGGCTTTAGGGGCTTCATGGCTGTGGGCTTGTTAAGGCTTTAAGGTCTTGATGGCTGTGACCTTGTTAAGGCTTTAGGGGCTTCATGTCTGTGACCTTAAGGCTTTAAGGGCTTCATGGCTGTGGCTTTAAGGCTTTAGGGGCTTTATGGCTGTGACCTTAAGGCTTTTTGGGCTTCATGGCTGTGACCTTGTTAAGGCTTTAGGGGCTTCATGGCTGTGGCCTTGTTAAGGCTTTAGGGGCTTCATGGCTGTGGGCTTGTTAAGGCTTTAAGGTCTTGATGGCTGTGACCTTGTTAAGGCTTTAGGGGCTTCATGTCTGTGACCTTAAGGCTTTAAGGGCTTCATGGCTGTGGCTTTAAGGCTTTAGGGGCTTTATGGCTGTGACCTTAAGGCTTTTTGGGCTTCATGGCTGTGACCTTGTTAAGGCTTTAGGGGCTTCATGGCTGTGGCCTTGTTAAGGCTTTAGGGGCTTCATGGCTGTGGCCTTAAGGCTTTAAGGGCTTCATGGCTGTGACCTTGTTAAGACTATAGGGGCTTCATGGCTGTGACCTTGTTAAGGCTGTAAGGGCTTCATGGCTGTGACCTTGTTAAGGCTTTAGGGGCTTCATGGCTGTGACCTTAAGGCTTTAAGGGCTTCATGGCTATGACCTTAAGGCTTTAATGGCTTCATGGCTGTGACCTTAAGGCTTTAGGGGCTTCATGGCTGTGACCTTAAGGCTTTAATGGCTTCATGGCTGTGACCTTAACGCTTTAAGGGCTTCATGGCTGTGACCTTAAGGCTTTAGGGGCTTCATGGCTGTGACCTTGTAAAGGCTTTAGGGGCTTCATTGCTGTGGCCTTGTTAAGGCTTTAGGGGCTTCATGGCTGTGGGCTTGTTAAGGCCTTAAGGTCTTCATGGCTGTGACCTTGTTAACGCTTTAGGGGCTTCATGGCTGTGATCTTAAGGCTTTAAGGGCTTCATGGTTGTGGCTTTAAGGCTTTAGGGGCTTTATGGCTGTGACCTTAAGGCTTTTTGGGCTTCATGGCTGTGGCCTTGTTAAGGCTTTAGGGGCTTCATGGCTGTGGTCTTAAGGCTTTAAGGGCTTCATGGCTGTGACCTTAAGGCTTTAAGGGCTTCATGGCTGTGACCTTGTTAAGGCTTTAGGGGCTTCAGTGCTGTGACCTTGTTAAGGCTGTAAGGGCTTCATGGCTGTGACCTTGTTAAGGCTTTAGGGGATTCATGGCTGTGACCTTGTTAGGGCTTTAATGGCTTCATGGCTGTGACCTTGTTACAGCTTTGGGGGCTTCATGGCTGTGATCTTAAGGCTTTAAGGGCTTCATGGCTATGACCTTAAGGCTTTAATGGCTTCATGGCTGTGACCTTAAGGCTTTAGGGGCTTCATGGCTGTGACCGTAAGGCTTTAAGGGCTTCATGGCTATGACCTTAAGGCTTTAGGGGCTTCATGGCTGTGACCTTAAGGGTTTAGGGGCTTCATGGCTGTGGCCTTGTTAAGGATTTAGGGGCTTCATGGCTGTGACCGTAAGGCTTTAGGGGCTTCATGGCTGTGACCTTAAGGCTTTAGGGGCTTCATGGCTGTGACCTTAAGGCTTTAATGGCTTAATGACTGTGACCTTAAGGTTTTAAGAGCTTCATGGCTGTGGGCTTGTTAAGGCTTTAGGGGCTTCATGGCTGTGACCTTAAGGTTTTAAGAGCTTCATGGCTGTGACCTTAAGGCTTTAGGGGCTTCATGGCTGTGACCTTAAGGCTTTAGGGGCTTCATGGCTGTGGGCTTGTTAAGGCTTTAAGGTCTTCATGGTTGTGACCTTGTTAAGGCTTTAGGGGTTTCATGGCTGTGACCTTAAGGCTTAAGGGCTTCATGGTTGTGGCTTTAAGGCTTTAGGGGTTTTATGGCTGTGACCTTAAGGCTTTTTGGGCTTCATGGCTGTGACCTTGTTAAGGCTTTAGGGGCTTCATGGCTGTGACCTTGTTAAGGCTTTAGGGGCTTTCTGGCTGTGACCTTAAGGCTTTAAGGGCTTCATTGCTGTGACCTTAAGGCTTTAAGGGCTTCATGGCTGTGACCTTGTTAAGGCTTTAGGGGCTTCATGGCTGTGACCTTAAGGCTTTAAGGGCTTCATGGCTGTGACCTTAAGGCTTTAGGGGCTTCATGGCAGTGACCTTGATAAGACTTTAGGGGCTTCATGGCAGTGACCTTAAGGCTTTAGGGGCTTCATGGCTGTGACCTTGTTAAGGCTTTAGGGACTTCATGGCTGTGACCTTGTTAAGGCTTTGGGGGCTTCATGGCTGTGACCTTAAGGCTTTAAAGGCTTCATTGCTGTGACTTTAAGGCTTTAGGGGCTTCATGGCTGTGACCTTGTTAAGGCTTTAGGGGCTTCATGGCTGTGACCTTAAGGCTTTAAGGGCTCCATGGCTGTGACCTTGTTAAGGCTTTAGGGGCTTCATTGCTGTGACCTTGTTAAGGCTTTAAGGGCTTCATGCCTGTGAACTTGTTAAGGCTTTAGGGGCTTCATGGCTGTGGGCTTGTTAAGGCTTTAGGGGCTTCATGGCTGTGACCTTGTTAAGGCTTTAGGGGCTTCATTGCTGTGACCTTGTTAAGGTTTTAGGGGCTTCATGGCTGTGACCTTGTTAAGGCTTTAGGGGCTTCATGGCTGTGGGCTTGTTAAGGCTTTAAGGTCTTGATGGCTGTGACCTTGTTAAGGCTTTAGGGGCTTCATGTCTGTGACCTTAAGGCTTTAAGGGCTTCATGGCTGTGGCTTTAAGGCTTTAGGGGATTTATGGCTGTGACCTTAAGGCTTTTTGGGCTTCATGGCTGTGACCTTGTTAAGGCTTTAGGGGCTACATGGCTGTGGCCTTGTTAAGGCTTTAGGGGCTTCATGGCTGTGACCTTGTTAAGGCTTTAGGGGCTTCATGGCTGTGACCTTGTTAACGCTTTAGGGGCTTCATGGCTGTGATCTTAAGGCTTTAAGGGCTTCATGGTTGTGGCTTTAAGGCTTTAGGGGCTTTATGGCTGTGACCTTAAGGCTTTTTGGGCTTCATGGCTGTGGCCTTGTTAAGGCTTTAGGGGCTTCATGGCTGTGGTCTTAAGGTTTTAAGGGCTTCATGGCTGTGACCGTAAGGCTTTAAGGGCTTCATGGCTGTGACCTTGTTAAGGCTTTAGGGGCTTCAGTGCTGTGACCTTGTTAAGGCTGTAAGGGCTTCATGGCTGTGACCTTGTTAAGGCTTTAGGGGATTCATGGCTGTGACCTTGTTAGGGCTTTAATGGCTTCATGGCTGTGACCTTGTTACAGCTTTGGGGGCTTCATGGCTGTGATCTTAAGGCTTTAATGGCTTCATGGCTGTGACCTTAAGGCTTTAAGGGCTTCATGGCTATGACCTTAAGGCTTTAGGGGCTTCATGGCTGTGACCTTAAGGGTTTAGGGGCTTCATGGCTGTGGCCTTGTTAAGGATTTAGGGGCTTCATGGCTGTGACCGTAAGGCTTTAGGGGCTTCATGGCTGTGACCTTAAGGCTTTAGGGGCTTCATGGCTGTGACCTTAAGGCTTGAATGGCTTAATGACTGTGACCTTAAGGTTTTAAGAGCTTCATGGCTGTGGGCTTGTTAAGGCTTTAGGGGCTTCATGGCTGTGACCTTAAGGTTTTAAGAGCTTCATGGCTGTGACCTTAAGGCTGTAGGGGCTTCATGGCTGTGACCTTAAGGGTTTAGGGGCTTCATGGCTGTGACGTTAAGGCTTTAAGGGCTTCATGGCTGTGACCTTGTTAAGGCTTTAAGGGCTTCATGGCTGTGACCTTAAGGCTTTAAGGGCTTCATGGCTGTGACCTTAAGGCTTTAGGGGCTTCATGGCTGTGACCTTGTTAAGGCTTTCAGGACTTCATGGCTGTAACCTTAAGGGCTGTGAGGGATTCATGGCTGTGACCTTAAGGCTTTAAGGGCTTCATGGCTGTGACCTTAAGGCTTTAGGGGCTTCATGGCTGTGACCTTAAGGCTTTAGGGGCTTCATGGCTGTGACCTTAAGGCTTTAGGGGCTTCAAGGCTGTGGCCTTGTTAAGGCTTTGAGGACTTCATGGCTGTGACCTTAAGGCCAGACACTAGTCAAATAATGACTTTTGTTCTCTCCAAATATATCTCTCCTTTTTTTTGTCTACTAGGTGTATCATCACTTGTGGATCACAAAAAAAGTGTTCTTAGATTTCTGTAAATACCTGTTGCTATGGAAACAAATCAAAATGGCCGCCAAATAATGTATCAAAGAAATCGAGTTTGTTTTCCATGTGGTGCATGCAGACACTTTTTGTTATGTGGACTTGATACACAATGACATTATCTTCATTTTCACGTGAGATTGTGTTGATTCTTCAATTATTGTACTTTTTATGAATTTTTGAAATTTGGGGTATTGTAAAATCCTCAAAATTTACAATGATTAAAAAGATTGGAACTGCAATGATATAAAAAAACCAGAATATTTTCATACATACTCGTGACAAAACGTCAATAACATGTCATAAAACAATCATGCAAAGTCTCATGGTTGTAGGTTTACTCATCATTGAGCAAGTCTAAGGTAAGTTGTCAAGGCCAGAAACTTGAAGACTTGCATCGAAATTGAACAAAAATATTATTGATAAACACTCGTGATTCAGCAAGCAATCTTTATTGGAAAATTTTTCATTGTTAAAGACATCTTTACAGTGGAAAAACATATGCATATGATAGAAGAGATGTTCAAGAATCAAAATCCATCAAAGACCCAATCATGAAAAATCATCATTTTGGTCTCTTTTGCACTGCTGTGTCCCCCCTTAAGGGCTTTGAGGACTTCATGGCTGTGGCCTTAAGGGCTTTGAGGACTTCATGGCTGTGGCCTTAAGGGCTTTGAGGACTTCATGGCTGTGGCCTTAAGGGCTTTGAAGGCTTTATAGCTGTGGCCTTAAGGGCTTTGAAGGCTTTATGACTGCGGCCTTAAGGGCTTTGAGGACTTCATGGCTGTGACCTTAAGGGCTTCGAGGACTTCATGGCTGTGACCTTAAGGGCTTTGAGGACTTCATGGCTGTGGCCTTAAGGGCTTCGAGGACTTCATGGCTGTGGCCTTAAGGGCTTCGAGGACTTCATGGCTGTGGCCTTAAGGGCTTTGAGGACTTCATGGCTGTGGCCTTAAGGGCTTTGAGGACTTCATGGCTGTGGCCTTAAGGGCTTTGAGGACTTCATGGCTGTGGCCTTAAGGGCTTTGAAGGCTTTATAGCTGTGGCCTTAAGGGCTTTGAAGGCTTTATGACTGCGGCCTTAAGGGCTTCGAGGACTTCATGGCTGTGACCTTAAGGGCTTTGAGGACTTCATGGCTGTGGCCTTAAGGGCTTTGAAGGCTTTATAGCTGTGGCCTTAAGGGCTTTGAGGACTTCATGGCTGTGGCCTTAAGGGCTTTGAGGACTTCATGGCTGTGGCCTTAAGGGCTTTGAGGACTTCATGGCTGTGGCCTTAAGGGCTTTGAAGGCTTTATAGCTGTGGCCTTAAGGGCTTTGAAGGCTTTATGACTGCGGCCTTAAGGGCTTCGAGGACTTCATGGCTGTGACCTTAAGGGCTTTGAGGACTTCATCATAGTTCATGGCTGTGACATTAGGGGTTTTGCAGGTTTCATGGCCGTGACCTTAAGGGTTTTGCAGGTTTCATGGCCGTGACCTTAAGGGCTTTGAAGGCTTTATGACTGTGACCTTAAGGGCTTTGAGGACTTCATGGCTGTGACCTTAAGGGCTTTGAGGACTTCATGGCTGTGACCTTAAGGGCTTTAAAGGCTTCATGGTTGTGACCTTAAGGGCTTCGAGGGCTTCATGGCTGTGACCTTAAAGGCTTTGAGGAATTCATGGCTGTGACCTTAAGGGCTTTGAGGGCTTCATGGCTGTGACCTTAAGGGCTTTGAGGGCTTCATGGCTGTGACCTTAAGGGCTTTGAGGGCTTCAAGGCTGTGACCTTAAGGGCTTTGAGGGCTTCATGGCTGTGACCTTAAAGGCTTTGAGGACTTCATGGCTGTGGCCTTAAGGGCTTTGAAGGCTTTATGACTGTGACCTTAAGGGCTTTGAGGGCTTCATGGCTGTGACCTTAAAGGCTTTGAGGACTTCATGGCTGTGGCCTTAAGGGCTTTGAGGGCTTCATGGCTGTGACCTTAAAGGCTTTGAGGACTTCATGGCTGTGGCCTTAAGGGCTTTGAAGGCTTTATGACTGCGGCCTTTAGGGCTTTGAGGACTTCAAGGCTGTGTCCTTAAGGGCTTTGAGGGCTTCATGGCTGTGACATTAGGGGTTTTGCAGGTTTCATGGCCATGACCTTAAGGGTTTTGCAGGTTTCATGGCCGTGACCTTAAGGGCTTTGAAGGCTTCATGGCTGCGGCCTTAAGGGCTTTGAGGACTTCATGGTTGTGACCTTAAGGGTTTTGAAGGCTTCATGGCTGCGGCCTTAAGGGCTTTGAGGTCTTCATGGCTGTGACCTTAAAGGCTTTGAGGACTTCATGGCTGTGGCTTTAAGGGCTTTGAAGGCTTTATGACTGTGACCTTAAGGGCTTTGAGGGCTTCATGGCTGTGGCCTAAAAGGTTTTGAGGGTATCGTGGCTCATGCGTTATGACTTTAAGGGGTTCATGGTTGTGGCCTTAAGGCTTTAAGGGCTTTATTGCTGTGGCTTTAATAAGGGTTTCATGACTGTGGCCTTAAGGCGATAGGGGCTTCTTGGCTGTGGCTTTCAGGGCTTCATATCTGTGGCTAAAAGATTTTAGGAGCTTTATGGCTGTAGTTGTAAGGCTATGAGGGCTTCATGGGTGTGGTTTTAAGGCCTTTATGGCTATGGTCTTAAGGGCTGTAGCCGTGGGGTTTTAAAGGCTTCATGTCTGTGGACTTAATGCCTTGAGGGCTTTATGGTTGTGGCCGTAAGTCTTTTAGGACTTCATGGATGTGACCATAAGTCTTTGATGGCTTTATGGCTGTGGTCTTAAGGGCTTCAGGCTGGGCCTGTTCTAATTCATAGTTTTGGTGTGTTATGTAAAATCTGGTTGTGTGTTTGGCTTGTTGGAACACATCTGTTGCAAACACAGGATCCTTGTACATTAATATCATATTTCATTTTAGGTTTATGCTTGGAGGAAAGCTGTATTTGTTTCAAAACAGTGAGTGGTTAGCACTGCTTTTTTGTTTTTGTTTGTTTGTTTGTTGTTGTTTTTTTTGTAATATAATGATGATGTTAACTGGCAATCCTTTCAGAACCATGGCGACCTCCAGAGATGTAACCGAGAGAGGAGACCCCAGACACTGTGACGAGGTGATCCCAGCACCAGCTTGTGTGCAGGATGCCCTCAGTGAGGCTCTGATGGATGCCTGCACCACAGTGTCGGTACTTCAAGGTCTGTGGCTCTGCAATATCTGCGCATCATTTTTTGGTGTATAGGCTGTGTGTGTGTGTAGTTTATTTAAGAAAATAGGATGTGGTAATAACCAGGTGGCTGTGTTTTGGATTAATAATTCAACGCGTGAAGAACGTGTTTAGAAAATAATTATAGTTGTTTGGCGCTCATTGTTAGTTTTCCAGTTTAGGGCTTTTTGTTAGTTTTCTGGTTCATAATAAAAATTAATGCAGAAGAAAATGAAATGTACACAGAGAAATTTGATTAGGCTCTCTCTCCTTCTCTATTTCTCTCTTACTCCTTGTGTGTGCGCGCGTATGTGTGTGTGGAGAGAGAGAGTGAGAGAAAGGGTGTTGACAGTGTGTGTGCAAGCACAGACCATTGAAGAGACAGTTAATCTGGCTTGGTCCAATGGCCACATATTCTGAATACACCAACTTGTTGGAAATAATCAGCCAACTAAGAGCATTGTACAAGTTTAATGTAACCCTCACAGCTTCTGAAATAATGTTCTGATTTTGACAGAACAAAACATTAATTTCATTTATAATGGTTTTAACAAGTCTTTTAAGTTTAAGGACTCCATCCATGCTAATGCTCCAAATCTTTGAATTTAACTTCCAAGTGATTATGATTTTTTTTCTGGCCATGCTAAAGTTCTAAATCTTTAAACTTAACTTGCAAACAATTGTTTTGTTTTTACATGTGTACTTTTTGTTTTTAAGATTTGTTTGTTTTTAAACATAACTTCCGTCATATCATTTATGATGGACTGGGCAGTAGAAAGCATGAAACGAAGTGAATGCCGGAATTCATTTTGTGTATATGCGTATTATGAAAACAACAACAAACAAATGAAAAACCCACATCTCACAAATCACTGATCTTTTCAGAAAACAGTGGCATAACTGTGGACAAGCAGCGCACTGAATACGTCGCAACACCATGCCTGGAGCAGGCAGATTTGATCCTCCGGGATACCGGATGGGTGATACTGTCTGGACCCCCAGGTAGTGGAAAAACCACGCTGGCTTATGCTTTGTCCAGACGCAGCAGAGAACAAGGGTTTTCTCCTTACGTCTTGGAGCGGATAGAACTGTGGAGGTCCAGTGTTGGACAGCACGAGCGTAGTGTTGTGGTGCTGGACGGCACGCTGGGGGTGGTGCGGGTTGACAGTCAGCAGTACCACTCCTGGAAGTTGATCCTGGACACTGTCCTGGAGCAGATAAAAAAGGGAATGTGCAGGCTGGTGATCACAGTCTACCCACACATTCTGCGTGAACTTCAACAGCTGGAGAACAGCTGGGATAGCCCACTGAAGGATGGCAATGTGATAGTGAAATTGACCGATACTCTGCCAGAACAAGCCAGGCAGAAGTTGCTAAATTTCCACCTGAACAAACTTCAGCTTGAAAGTGACAGACAGCATCAAGTAGTGGAGCAAATTCTACAGAATGACAAAAGCGGCCCTGTGTTTCCATGGTGCTGTGGGTATATGGTGAAGCACTGGAGTTCATCAGAGGATCCCACCGCCATATTTTTGACACCAGCAGAAGCTTATGCACATCTATTCAAAGACATGATTCAGGACAGCACTCATGGAACCATCTTTGCTGCAGTGTTGGCCCTGACTATGAAGGGAGTGTCTCACTTCTTGCACAATCTTTCAAAAGCTGCACCCCATCTGAAAGAGCTGGGATTTCCAGAGATCCACGATGACACACTGGCAGCATATGAGGACGTCCTGCTTGGGTCCGTACTGTCAGAAGGAACATTTTCCAGTTGCGTTCTGTACGAAGCTGCATGCCTGGCTCTGGGTCGCTTCTTCCGTTTTCCAACAATGCTGAGGATCTGTGACCTGCCATTCCTCGTGCAGTACGTGCAGACGACAGTGGTGAACATGCCCGGGGGTCTGCCTTCAAAAATATACATCACTGTTGGATCCGTCCCACGCTGCTCCACAGACTCAAAACTCCATTTCAACGACTGCCAGTCACTGGCGGAGAGGATCTACACAGAAATCACTGAAGGCAACCTGCTGCACATCTCCCAGCACCTTTCCCTTCAGTGTCCCCAGTTTCTGCAGGAGCTGGACAACTACTGTGCAAAGGACAGCAAGAGGATCAAACAACTGCTGAATGCCGTGGATCCTGTGCATAGACTACCGCTTGTCTACTGGTCTGCCTTTCACCCGTCTCCCCACCTGACTCGCTGGTGTCTGTCTAAGCTGCAGGCAAACAAAAAACTGTCCACTCATTTGTTGATGGCCTGTTCACTCTTTGATCATTTGACACAGAGCTCAGAATGCAGACTTCAGTCTTTTCTTCACAAAGCATCAAACCCAAAACACTTCCAGCATCCAGAATGTGTCCTGAACTTTCCATTACTGACGGAAGATCAGTGTCTGACAAGAGATACAGAGAAACAAGTGAACACCATCAGAGGAACACGATCAGCAGAACAGAGACTGCAGTACCTCTGTGATCCCTCCATGCCCATTCCACATGATGTGGTCACAGTGCAGGTAACCCATGACAACGTGCAGCTCCAGGTGAAGGACAGGCGTCACTGGTACCTGGTGTTCCGACTGCTGACAGACAGACAGGTGAGTGACACAGACCGAAAAGGCAACTCCCTCCTTCACACTGCTGTGGACAGTGGGCAGTCGTCAGCTGTAAGACTGTCTCTGAAAGCTGGTGCAGCCATTACTCAGCAAAACAGGCAAGGTGTGACACCGTATCAGCTGGCTTGCACAACGCGTTCACTGATTTCAAAGAAAAGAAATTATGTAAGTGTTGATCAAGTCTTCACAAGTATGTGTGACCTTGACAAAGTAGAAATGCAGCTCCTCCTGCTCCAAGGTACGATCAGCGTGAACGACAAGGACAGTGAAGGAAGGACAGGTCTGTTGGTGGCGTGTTCTGAAGGACATGGAGACATCGCTGAACTGTACATTGGACTTGGTGCAGATGTCAATGCTCGTGTACAGTCACGGAGACGTTCCATGACTGAGACTGGTGGGTTCAGAGATGAAATCTGCACTTCGCTGCACTACGCATGTAAAAACGGTATGGTGAACACAGTGAAACTCCTGGTTCAGCATCAGGTGGATGTTAGCAGCATGACAAGGAATGGACTTACAGCTCTGCACTTTGCTTGTCTGTGCCGCTCACCCACTGCTTCAGCTGACATCATCCGTCTCCTCCTTCAGGCCGGGGCTGACATCAACATAGGACATAAAAGCGGCTGCCCACCGCTTATTTATGTTCTCAGAATTGGAAATACAGTCACAGCTGACCTCTTGATAGGTCACGGTGCTGAAGTGAACACAGAGACTGAGAGGGGTGACACAACACTGATGTATGCTGCCAGAAGAGGTCTGTCAGACACTGCAGAGGTGCTGATACGTCACGGTGCTGACATCAAAGCACGAAACAAACTGGGTGAAACACCACTGCACTGTGCTCTCCAGCAGAACCACCCGGGCATGGCTGACTGTCTGATACGTCACGGTGCTGATGTGAACTGTATGAATGAAGAGGGTGAGACCCCCCTTGTGTATGCTGTCAGGTGGTGTAACGCAGACACAGTTGAACAGTTGATATGTCACGGTGCTGATGTGAACTGTAAGAACAAACTGGGTGAGACCCCCCTTCACCATGCTGTCATGTGGGGTAAGACAGACACAGTTGAACAGTTGATACATCACGGTGCTGATGTGAACTGTAAGAACAAACTGGGTGAGACCCCCCTTCACCATGCTGTCATGTGGGGTAAGACAGACACAGTTGAACAACTGATACGTCATGGTGCTGACATCAAAGCACGAAACAAAGATGGTGACACACCACTGCACTGTGCTCTCCAGCGGAACCATACAGGCATAGCTGACTGTCTGTTACGTCATGGTGCTGATATGAACTGTAAGAATGAAGAGGGTAAGACCCCCCTTCTGTATGCTGTCATGTTGTTTAACACAGACACAGTTGAACAGTTGATACGTCACGGTGCTGAAGTGAACACAGGGACAGAGAGGGGTGACACACCACTGCACTGTGCTCTCCGGGAGAACCATCCAAAAATAGCTGACTGTCTGCTACGTCATGCTGCTGATGTGAACTGTAAAAACAAACTGGGTGAGACCCCCCTTGTGTATGCTGTCAGATTGTTTAGTGCAGACACAGTTGAACAGTTGATACATCATGGTGCTGATGTGAACTGTAAGAACAAACTGGGTGAGACCCCCCTTCACCATGCTGTCATGTGGGGTAAGACAGACACAGTTGAACAGTTGATACGTCATGGTGCTGATGTGAGCTGTACGAACAAACTGGGTGAGACCCCCCTTCACCATGCTGTCATGTGGGGTAAGACAGACACAGTTGAACAGTTGATACGTCATGGTGCTGATGTGAGCTGTACGAACAAACTGGGTGAGACCCCCCTTCACCATGCTGTCATGCGGGGTAAGACAGACACAGTTGAACAGTCGATACGTCACGGTGCTGACATCAAAGCACGAAACAAAGATGGTGACACACCACTGCACTGTGCTCTCCAGCAGAACGATACAGACATAGCTGACTGTCTGTTACGTCATGGTGCTGATGTGAACTGTAAGAACAAACTGGGTGGGACCCCCCTTCACCATGCTGTCATGTGGGGTAAGACAGACACAGTTGAACAACTGATACGTCATGGTGCTGATGTGAACTGTAAGGACACACTGGGTATGCCCCCCCTTCACCATGCTGTCATGCGGGGTAAGACAGACACAGTTGAACAACTGATACGTCACGGTGCTGATGTGAACTGTAAGAATGAAAAGGGTCAGACTCCCCTTCACCATGCTGTCATGTGGGATATGACAGACACAGTTGAACAACTGATACGTCTTGGTGCTGATGTGAACTGTACAAATGAAGAGGGTGAGACTCCCCTTCTGTATGCTGTCATGTTGTTTAATGCAGACACAGTTGAACAGTTGATACATCATGGTGCTGATGTGAACTGTGAGAACAAACTGGGTATGACCCCCCTTCATAATGCTGTCATGTGGGGTACGACAGACACAGTTGAACAATTGATACGTCATGGTGCTGATGTGAACTGTAATAACAAACTGGGTGAGACCCCCTTCACCATGCTGTCATGTGGGGTAAGACAGATACAGTTGAACAACTGATACGTCATGGTGCTGACATCAAAGCACGAAACAAAGATGGTGACACACCACTGCACTGTGCTCTCCAGCGGAACCATACAGGCATAGCTGACTGTCTGTTACGTCATGGTGCTGATATGAACTGTAAGAATGAAGAGGGTAAGACCCCCCTTCTGTATGCTGTCATGTTGTTTAACACAGACACAGTTGAACAGTTGATACGTCACGGTGCTGAAGTGAACACAGGGACAGAGAGGGGTGACACACCACTGCACTGTGCTCTCCGGGAGAACCATCCAAAAATAGCTGACTGTCTGCTACGTCATGCTGCTGATGTGAACTGTAAAAACAAACTGGGTGAGACCCCCCTTGTGTATGCTGTCAGATTGTTTAGTGCAGACACAGTTGAACAGTTGATACATCATGGTGCTGATGTGAACTGTAAGAACAAACTGGGTGAGACCCCCCTTCACCATGCTGTCATGTGGGGTAAGACAGACACAGTTGAACAGTTGATACGTCATGGTGCTGATGTGAGCTGTACGAACAAACTGGGTGAGACCCCCCTTCACCATGCTGTCATGTGGGGTAAGACAGACACAGTTGAACAGTTGATACATCACGGTGCTGATGTGAACTGTAAGAACAAACTGGGTATGCCCCCCCTTCACCATGCTGTCATGTGGGGTAAGACAGACACAGTTGAACAACTGATACGTCATGGTGCTGATGTGAACTGTAAGGACAAACTGGGTGAGACCCCCCTTCACCATGCTGTGATGTGGGGTAAGACAGACACAGTTGAACAGTTGATACGTCATGGTGCTGATGTGAACTGTAAGAATGAAGAGGGTAAGACTCCCCTTCTGTATGCTGTCAGGTTGTTTAATGCAGACACAGTTGAACAACTGATACATCACGGTGCTGACATCAAAGTACAAAACATAAGAGGTGACACTCCACTGCACTTTGCTATCCAGACGAACCACCCGGGCATGGCTGACTGTCTGATACGTCACGGTGCTGATGTGAACTGTAAGAACAAACTGGGTAAGACCCCCCTTGTGTATGCTGTCATGCTGCACAAAGCAGACACAGTTGAACAGTTGATAGGTCATGATGCTGATGTGAACACAGAGACAGAGAGGGGTGACACACCACTGATGTATGCTGCCAGAAAAGGTCTGTCTGACATTACAGAGGAACTGATACGTCACGGTGCTGACATCAAAGCACGAAACAAACTGGGTGAAACACCACTGCACTGTGCTCTCCAGCAGAACCACCCGGGCATGGCTGACTGTCTGATACGTCACGGTGCTGATGTGAACTGTATGAATGAAGAGGGTGAGACCCCCCTTGTGTATGCTGTCAGGTGGTGTAACGCAGACACAGTTGAACAACTGATACATCACGGTGCTGATGTGAACTGTAAGAACAAACTGGGTGAGACCCCCCTTCTCCATGCTGTCATGTGGGGTAAGACAGATACAGTTGAACAACTGATACGTCATGGTGCTGACATCAAAGCACGAAACAAAGATGGTAACACACCACTGCACTGTGCTCTCCAGTGGAACCATACAGACATAGCTTACTGTATGTTACGTCATGGTGCTGATGTGAACTGTACTTGTCACGAAGCTGATGTCAGGGCAAGGGAAGAACGCTCAGACACACACAATGTGAATGGAACATGATACAAATATCAACCAGTGACTTCCAACAAGGTGATACATGGTGTAAAGTTACTGAACTGTATGGAAATCTAGAACACATAATCTACACAACAGATGAAATATCCCAGTGCTAAATTGTACAAACTGAACAGTAGAATGACTCATAGAGAAAAAAAATGTTTACGTAAGTAAAGCATTATTTCTATTTTGATTTGGATGCCACTTTGACAACCATGCAGTTTCCTTGCAAATAGAATCCACTAACACACACCATGATATTTATATCTCAGTTGGAAAAACACCACCACCACCACCACCACCCAATAGGTTTTGTCCAGCTTTAGACATGCTATTTGGAGCCAGCAGTAACATTATGAGCTATGGCCAGCAAGACCCGGAAATCACAATGAATGCAAAAACTTATCAATCAGTTTAATGTTAATCCGCTGTGATGCCTGCATGAAGCCTCCCAAGAAGACTAAATGCCATAAAAGGTCATAAACATTGAACATTACTATTATCTAGAATGGGGAAATAAAGAGAAAGAAAGATTCTTGAGATACTTGTAGAATGTACTTAAGGACAATAACGAACGGACGGATCTTTATTGTTTTTTGATACATTGATCCCTAAACAAGGGTGAGCAAAGCCCATGGCATAAAATACTGTTAAATGTGAAACAAAATCAGAAATGTATAACTATGAAAGGCAGAGAAAATTCTGTGAATCATAAACACTTCATTTTCACACTTCGCTAAGTTTCAGGGATACCATATTCGCAGGCACTCACAGACACAAACACTCACGCACACCTACAACACCCCCCCGCCCACTCCCCCCTGACCCTCCCCCCCCCCCCCCCGCCCACACACACAGTGCTTATCCATGTAAATGCATGGATCAACCAAGACTGAAGGACAATAACATAGACACATGAATGGAAGATCAATTTTGTTTGGCTCCTGGGCCTTATTGGGCATGTTTCTGTCAGGGGTCTTTTTTGTGTGACTGGCAAATGTTCACTGATTCAGTCTCCTTCAGAAGCAGAAACTTTTGACATCAGCCATTCCACTGCTTACAGTGCAGGGGGGGTGGAGGTGTGTGAAGAAAGTGAGCCACTGATCACCCTCTGCCTGGGAGGTGTGTGTGGGGGGGTGTGGGGGGTGGGGTGGAGGTGTGAGAAGAAAGTGAGCCACTGATCACCCTCTGCCTGGGAGGTGTGTGTGGGGGGGTGTGGGGGGTGGGGTGGAGGTGTGAGAAGAAAGTGAGCCACTGATCACCCACTGCCTGGGAGGTGTGGGGGTGGGGGGTGGGGTGGAGGTGTGAGAAGAAAGTGAGCCACTGATCACCCACTGCCTGGGAGGTGTGGGGGTGGGGTGGGGGGATGGAGGTGTGTGAAGAAAGTGAGACACTGATCACCCACTGCCTGGGAGGTGTGGGGGGCGGGGGGTGGGGGGTGGAGGAGGTGGGGGGGTGAGGGTGGTGAGCCTACTGTGGAAAAAAGCAGTCCTTGTGGGTGTGGTCTGGCCGTTGATGGCATCACCTGCACTGTCTGGCCGTTGATGGCATCACCTGCACTGTCTGGCCGTTGATGGCATCACCTGCACTGTTTGGCCGTTGATGGCATCACCTGCACTGTCTGGCCGTTGATGGCATCACCTGCACTGTCTGGCCGTTGATGGCATCACCTGCACTGTCTGGCTAACAAGGAGCAGTAGCTGAAATATTTTAAAATCATCTTATCCTTAGTATTCTTCAAAAGAGAAACTAAGAGTGCATATATAGATATATGTGTGTATATATGTGTGTATATATTCATAAGTGAAACTGAAGTTATTATTATCAGTTGCTTAGTGTGGCTTGTGTGTGTTGCTGTTGGACATTATTTAGTTTTTAAAGTATTGGCTCACGAAAACATGTTCTAAGTCCTAGTTAGTTAGCATACTTAATCACACACACACACACACACACACACACACACAACACACACACACACACACACACACACACACACACACACACACAACATACACAGACACAGACAGAGTGCAGTGCCACCCCTGTATTTTTTCCCCCTGTTTCAGGTGTATTTTACTTCCAAAGTAGATTTTTCTACATAATTTTCCAGGGCAACCCTTTTGCTGCTGTGGATTCTTATAAGTGCATTTAGTGCGTGCTGCATACAGGGCCCCGAGTTTAGTGCGTGCTGCATACAGTACCCCGAGTTTATCGTCTCATTTAGTGCATGCTGCATACAGTACCCCGAGTTTATCGTCTCATTTAGTGTGTGCTGCATACAGGGCCCCGAGTTTATCATCTCATTTAGTGTGTGCCCAACACTCGGCTTATATCACAGATTGACATAAGTCTACAGTTTACATTTGGGTCAACAGCAAAGTGAGAGGTGTATTATCAATGGTTTTTCCAGTCAATGGGAAACCATTTACAGCTTAGTCTTTTGTGAAGGACTATGACTCTCAAACTAGGAGGCAAAATTGCACTGGCTCTTAGTGCTGCAGCCTTGTGGGCTAGTTGGCCTTTGGGAACCATCCCAACGCCGACTGTCCTAAAACCCTCTTGGCCGAGAGAGTGGGGATGTACTTGGGCAAGACTCTCTCCACTATAATCAAATTCCAGCCCAAATAGTCGGAACAGCAGTTGCCTCCTCTGCTGTTCTGATGGTCATAGTCGGACACGACTGACTATCATAGTGTGTGCTGCATACAGGGCCCCGAGTTTATCCTCTCATTTAGTGTGTGCTGCATACAGGGCCCCGAGTTTATCCTCTCATTTAGTGTGTGCTGCATACAGGGCCCCGAGTTTATCGTCTCATTTAGTGTGTGCTGCATACAGTACCCCGAGTTTATTGTCTCATTTAGTGCGTGCTGCATACAGTACCCGGAGTTTATCGTCTCATTTAGTGTGTGCTGCATACAGTATCCCGAGTTTATTGTCTCATTTAGTGCGTGCTGCATACAGTACCTGGAGTTTATCGTCTCATTTAGTGCGTGCTGCATACAGTACCCCGAGTTTATTGTCTCATTTAGTGCGTGCTGCATACAGTACCTGGAGTTTATCGTCTCATTTAGTGCGTGCTGCATACAGGGCCCCGAGTTTATCGTCTCATTTAGTGCGTGCTGCATACAGGGCCCCGAGTTTATCGTCTCATTTAGTGCGTGCTGCATACAGGGCCCCGAGTTTATCGTCTCATTTAGTGCGTGCTGCATACAGGGCCCCAAGTTTATCATCTCATCTGAATGACTAGCAGCCAAACCATATCCTGGTCCATGCGACTCCAACCTGATCAGGCGACTGACTACTAGGCCACCACTTCATTCAAATAACAATTATATTGTACACTGAATCTAACAAATGTCAAACGGACAACATGCATACATTTGATTAAACTTGAGTAACGACAGAGTGCTTTCATTTTTTCTTTTCTTTTCTTTCTTTTTATTTTTTAACAACATATTTTTGCATGTGCCCACTGGAAACAGCTCACCCCTCCATACCTCATCCACTTATTTAGTTAGTTATTTTTTGGGGGGGGTCTTCACAATACCCACTTCCAACATATTTTCAAATGGGTGTATTACTCTCTCTGCAAAGGTGATCATGCATCAACTGTAAGTGTTATTATTTAGTTACGACCTATAGTAATGTAAACTTACTACTGTACTCAAGAAGTGTGATTTGCTGTGACTAAATCATTCACTGATTCAATAATATTTCATTTATACTTGAAGGCTTCATCAAGTCACAATGACAGCAGTGACAATAAACTATTTTTAAATGCCACACAAAAATAATAGTCAAGTCCATTGAATTAATGCTATCTATCTGGCTAAAAAAATGAAGCTTACACATTGTATACAAGAAAAGATCAATCATCATGAAAATAAATGACAGCTCACTGTGGGCCGGTTTGATATCTGACAATCATTGTCAGTATGGCAGTTATGTACACTTATATTTCAATAATTTTGTTATGAGAGAACCTTTAAAAAAAAATTCTGCATATTCAGTCTTCAGAAACTGTACATATTTCTCCATTTTGTAAATGTGTGAGGGTCAGAGTTGTAAGGTTTGTTTACCTTGATAATAAGCATCCAAGTTACTGATGTTTTGTTCTTTTGGTAGCCATTGTGTCCCCATATTCCTCATCAACTGAAAAAGAAATCATTGTTGTAAAATTAAATGTCAGACATTATTAATGGGTGTGTCTTTTTCACTGCGTGTGTGCACACTGTGTAAGTATGCCAGAGACTGAGAATGAAAGTGTGTGAGCTGGAATACAACTGCAGTCTATAAAATAAATATTTTGCATTACCAAACATTCCTTATCTCATTAGTAGATGTCCAAATGTATGTTGTGTGTTTAGAAATAACACAATCAGTACCTGCAAGTACACAAATGATTCTTGTTGAACTTTTGGTTCAGTAACACTGAGAGAGCACACTAATTCTATTCTTGTGATACATCAGTATCAATTTGAATTAGATCATACATAGAATTAATCATGGCAATGTCCCAGAGATATGGAATATGTCACTGCCAAGAGCAGCTATATATATATGTGTGTGTGTGTGTGTGTGTGTGTGTGTGTGTGTGTGTGTGTGTCCTTTTTCGATTTTAAATCCAAACATTCCCATTCTCTCAAACAGTGTGATCTACTGTGTACAAGCTGGTCAGGCTCTGTTGTAATGTTTGAACCACCATTCAACTGCACTGTTAAAATAATCATTGGTAATAACTTGTAACAGATGAAATCAGATCCAAATGAAAACAACATGTTTTGCACCAAGATTGCTGTATCCACAAACACACAGTACTAACCAACTCCACTGATGCGGCTGGTGATTTTGCCCATGTCTGTGCAACCTTTTTGGGTTTTTTTAATATTTTATTTTATTTTTTTACATCATGTTGCATGTTGTTCCAGCGTTATGCACTAGATATTCACTCCCTATGTTAAAAAACCTCAGTCATAGTAGGGTTTACACACAAGACCAACCTGACTGTCAGCACTAAAATGGGGTCACCTTAATATACAAAACTGAGACTAAGGTAAACTGAAACCTTTATCTGCATACAGTACATGTCAAGCAACTATGACAACTGAAGTAATATCACATGCACGGACTGTGTTAGTCCTTAAAAATGTCAATGTCGAATTATTTCTCCCTTTCCTCTGATCCATTATTCATTAGTTTGAAAGAAATGTAAAATTTCTGTGCAAGTACATGCTATACTTGGTACTGGATCACCAAAAGCCCAGTCTCAGTTTCAGTTTGTTTTTTTCTCTTTGGCTATACAGTGTCACATAATCAAGCCAAAACCTGTAAAAGCTCAATAATGAGGACTTAGGAAACAAATGATCTAACCACAGTTTTGAAATATAACCAGCTTGTAAAAATGTAGAGCCAGACCAAGGGTATTAATAATTATTCAGTCATAATGAGCAATACATCTTAAACTGAAAAGTTAATGTAGTATTTTGGATAGAGTCAACAGCAATGCAAAGTATTATTAAACACAAATGCAGAAATTGTGCTCTGTTCTATCTTAAAAAGTCACTTTTGTTTTGAGCTGGACGAGTTTATAAATTTTATTTTTTTCCAGCAGGTCCAACACTGTGATTTCCTGTAGATCACTCATGAGGAGTTTATGTGTGTGCAACTGCATGCAGAGTGGTGGTGTGTTTTTTTCACATGGGGAAGGATTACCTTTTCTTATATTCAAACTACCCCTCCTCTCACTGACCCCGCCACAAAGCACCTGACTGTCACATTCATGGTGGTTTCTAAAACAGTCTTCAGTTCAGCTTTCAGTTTCATCAAGTTCAGCTGTTCCAATCAACTGATCCAAGTGATTGTGTCTGATGTTCCGTGTCATTTTAATCCATACTCAATACTAAGTGTCATTCAAAGAACTATGAGAAGCTGTTATCTCCACTGCTGTTGTGAAACAAGCACACATTAATCAGGCTATGGAGGAAGTACTGGCCAACACCGACAGCAGTGGAAGCCAAACTGTACGGCACCCTGGAGGAGCTGCAATGGACGGCAGCCTTCATCGAGGACACCGGGCTGCTCATCTAACGGGAGGCGAACGAGGAAGAAGAAGAAACAGGCTATTTTGAAATCTAATACACATTGTAAACACAACTCATCATTAATTTTGCAAGTTTAACATGACAACTTACCAGTTTTGCTCGTCAACAGCGTTCATGGCAAGCATTATCCTTGCCCATGTTTTTGTCCTCGGGTGTTTGCAGTCTTAGCTGTTCTGTGTTATTCTGTATTCTGTATGCAGCACTTCCAAACATACTGCATTTTAATGAAATAATTTTTTTTCCCTTGTTGATCAGTTTCTTCATCTGCAAGCAGGAAATTACTGGAAAAAAACTATCTGTGCACATGTCTACATGCTGACAGTTTACTGTATTCACATACATAAAAATAGCGCACTAACTTTGTTGCAGCCTTCTTGTACAGTATTAAGGTTTCAAGCATAAGCCCCCAGGACTTACATGCATACAAGAAAATAGAGAGAACCAGTGTATGTAGTAGCTTCAGCTTTGTTCTGAGACTATCTTCTTGTCTCTGTATGGGTTTCAGTCTTGCCAGTGCTGTTACAGTCTGCACTGATCTTGCCTGTATTTTGGCCTAGGACTCTTCTTCATTGATGATGGTACTTGAACTGCCTGACTGTTTCCAGCTGTTGACCGCTCACATTGACACTGGTCTCAATTGGGTCTTTGCTGTTAGTCATGAGTTACGTCTTCTCAGTGCTGGTCTCCATTCTGTACCTGACTGATATTTCATCCAAGTCGTTCACCAGTTCTACTAGTTCTTCCTCACTGCCTGCCAGCCCATCAGTAGCAGCAGTGAATCAGATTTGTGATAGTACGTCCTCCGATGTTGATAGTGCCAGAACGTCCTTCCTGGGCATCAGTGGTTTTACATTCCAGGAAGATGTTGAAGAGTGTAGGAGACAGAAGACAGCCTTGATGGACTCCCAACTGACTTAAGGAACCAGTTGCCAACAGTTCCTTGAACCAGGACTGCACTTTTGGCTTTTGTGTTCAGCCGTTTGATGGTGTTGATCAGCTTGTATTTCTTGTTTGTCCATGGTGGTGCTTTGTGCAGCACCCAGGCAGTGTACAGGGCAAAAGACAGAGGTGTGAGGGAGGAGGTCTGGCCGACACCCACTGCATTACAAGACAAGCCGCACAGGATCCAAGGAAGCACTCCAGAAGACCAACAATAAATTTCAAGGGCGAATCTCGGTGAGAAAACAAAGAAGTTGATGATCATTCTCCTCCATCAGTTCTGCATCAGGCGATGACTGCAGTGCACCAGACTGATGACTAAAATATCCAAAAAATACTTCCCACCACATGACAGATAACTGAAAAGTTAGGAAACAATCACACCAAAACAAAACCAGCCAGTGATGCTTGTTTGCTTTTTTTATTTTATTTTATTTTATTTTTTTCTTCCAATTTCAAGGTGTCAGAGACAGACATATAATGCTATACCACATCTGCTATAAAAAAAAAAAGAAAAAAGAAAAAGAAGTAGCAGATACCTAACTTTTGTATAAACCCAACATGCTGATCAAGTCTTGGAAGCCAGTCCTAAGTCTGTGTAAAACATTCAGATAAAAACAGAATAAAATCATTGGACAAAATAAACAAGTAAATACATTAAAACGCAGTGAAGGGAAACATACACAGAAAGCAACTGAGTGAAATAAAAACAAGAACGAAAACAGGCTATGCTCAGTGAACCCACGCACCGACACATGCGCACACACTAACACAAGAGTGCAAACGCACACACATGAAACACACACACACACACACACACAATGCACATGCAACAATTTACAGTCTCATAGAAACAGTCTCATAGAAACAGACAAAACGAATGTACCCCAGGCCCCATACTACACATAAAAACACACAAATTCACACACACACACACACACAACAATCTGCAGTCTCACAAACATGAAAGCCCAACTCTCAACCAACAAACACAGGTACCCAGGCTCCTCACCATGCATAAAAGCACACTGATTCACACACACACACACTCACACACAAACACAAGCATTCACACACTGTCACACGTATGATGTTGTGTGCAGTTAACAAAAAACAAACTACTGTTGCTTCGTTAGTGAGCTGCAACTCCCGTGTTCACTCGTATTGTACACGAGTGAGCTTTTACATGTATCAGCATTTTTACCCCGCCATGTAAGCAGCCATACTCCTTTTTCAGGGGTGTGCATGCTGGGTATGTTCTTGTTTACCATAACCAAACGAACGCTGACATGGATTACAGGATCTTTAACGTGCGTATTTCATCTTCTGCTTGCACACACACACGAAGGGTGCTCGGGCACTAGCAGGTCTGCACATATATTGAGCTGGGAGATTGGAAAAATCTCCAACCTTTACCCAGCAGTTACCCTTACCAAGAGTCTAACCTGGGACCCTCAGAATAAAAGTCCAACACTTTAACAACTTGGCTATTGCGCCTGTTCACAAAAAAAAAAAAAGAAGAAAAAAACACACCCCCCCCCCCCCCATGCCACCAAAACAACCAAACAAAACAAAACGACAAAAACCCCAAAACATTAAGCGAGTGGTCACAAGCCATAGTATTCCCTGAGCAATGCCAGTGCTGGCCAGACTGTTGAAGACACACAAGCAAACACATGCATTCACACACTGTGACAGTGAACAGAAAAAAAAAAAAAAAAAAAGCAGTCACAAGTGGTCATAGTGTAGCGGTCACAAGTGGTCATAGTGTAGCGGTCACAGTGTAGCACAAGTGGTCATAGTGTAGCAGTCACAAGCGGTCATAGCGTAGTGGTCACAGTGTAGCACAAGTGGTCATAGTGTAGCAGTCACAAGTGGTCATAGTGTAGCGGTCACAAGTGGTCATAGTGTAGCACAAGCGGTCATAGTGTAGCGGTCACAAGTGGTCATAATGTAGCACAAGCGGTCATAGTGTAGCGGTCACAAGTGGTCATAGTGTAGCACAAGCGGTCATAGTGTAGCGGTCACAAGTGGTCGTAGTGTAGCACAAGCGGTCATAGTGTAGCGGTCACAAGTGGTCATAGTGTAGCACAAGCGGTCATAGTGTAGCGGTCACAAGTGGTCATAGTGTAGCACAAGCGGTCATAGTGTAGCGGTCACAAGTGGTCGTAGTGTAGCACAAGCGGTCATAGTGTAGCAGTCACAAGTGGTCATAGTGTAGCACAAGCGGTCATAGTGTAGCGGTCACAAGTGGTCATAGTGTAGCACAAGCGGTCATAGTGTAGCGGTCACAAGTGGTCGTAGTGTAGCAGTCACAATCGGTCATAGTGTAGTGGTCATAGAGTAGCGGTCACAAATGGTAGTATAGTGGTCATAGTGTAGCAGTCATTAGTGGTAGTGTAGTGGTCACAAGCGGTAGTGTAGCGGTCAGTGTAGCAGTCACAAGCGGTAGTGTAGCGGTCACAAGCGGTAGTGTAGCAGTCATAGTGTAGCGGTCATCAGTGGTAGTGTAGCAGTCACAAATGGTAGTGTAGCGGTCATAGTGTAGCGGTCAAAAGCGGTAGTGTAGCGGTCATAAGTGGTAGTGTAGCCATCATTGTGTAGCAGTAATAAGTGGTTGTGTAGCAGTCACAAGCGGTCATAGGGTAGTGGTCATAAATGGTAGTGTAGCGGTCATAGTGTAGCTGTCATAAGTACAAGTGTAGCGGTTACAAGCAGTAGTGTTCCCTGAGGAAGGCCAGGACAGCGGAGGTGCTGGCCAGACTATTGAAGACCCGACGCTCGGCCCGACTCAGGAGCCGGTCCATCATGTAGATCAGGTGGTGGTGGAAACACTGGTACGGGGTGCCTAGCGACAGCGACAGGTCCAGCTGTACACACACACACACACACACACACACACACACACACACACACACACACATCATGTAGATCAGGTGGTGGTGGAAACACTGGTAGGGGGTGCCTAGCGACAGCGACAGATCCAGCTGTACACACACACACACACACACACACACACAGAGCGATATATACAAATACACATACAAACACACACACACACACACACACACACAGTGAGATACACATTAAAACACACACACACACACACACACATACGCATACACTATACACACAAGTACACATGAAAACACACAAAAACACCTTCAGGTGACATTTCAAGGCCTTACTCCACCTCAGCCAATCAGTGCCTTCCCCTCAAATCATATCACACACAGCTAATCAGTGCCTTCCCCTCAAATCATATCACACACAGCTAATCAGTGCCTTCCCCTCAAATCATATCACACACACAGCCAATCAGTGCCTTCCCCTCAAATCAAATCACACACACAGCTAATCAGTGCCTTCCCCTCAAATCATATCACACACACAGCCAATCAGTGCCTTCCCCTCAAATCAAATCACACACACAGCTAATCAGTGCCTTCCCCTCAAATCATATCACACACACAGCCAACCAGTGCCTTCCCCTCAAATCATATCACACACACAGCTAATCAGTGCCTTCCCCTCAAATCATATCACACACAGCTAATCAGTGCCTTCCCCTCAAATCATATCACACACAGCTAATCAGTGCCTTCCCCTCAAATCATATCACACACACAGCCAATCAGTGCCTTCCCCTCAAATCATATCACACACACAGCTAATCAGTGCCTTCCCCTCAAATCATATCACACACACAGCCAATCAGTGCCTTCCCCTCAAATCATATCACACACACAGCTAATCAGTGCCTTCCCCTCAAATCAAATCACACACACAGCCAAGATTTAAATGCTTTCATCTTTGATGACATCCCTGACCTTTTCTGCATCACATAATTCTGGCTTTTTCTGCAGGATAACAATGTAAAGTGTAAAGACCAGGCACCACCCAATTAGGAAGAACACGCTGACAGAACTGCAATTCTATGTTGTGAGGGAAGGCGACAGCAGTATTTAAATATATTGCTCCAAATAATATTCTTGTTCACCATCAGAAACTAGTGTCGGTCCAAATGGAAGCTGTGTGGCATGAAAGAAAACAATACTTGTTAATGTGATTATATTTACTTTGGTTCCTTTTAACTTGCCCGCTTAAGTTTCATGCTCACTTGTTTCTTACTGGGTAGGGCTGTGCTTGACGCCCTTCCCAGGATTTTTTCATGTTCCTATGCGTATGCTGTGTTGTTTCTTTGAATATTTTTTTTTCCCCCTTGCAATGAAAGTTATATTTTCTCAACATCATCACCATGACAATTTTCCTGTAACAAGTTGCATATTACACAATCATGGTAATAATTAGCAAGGGTATTTTCACACACACACACACACACACACACACACACACAAAAAAAAGCCACTTATAATGTGGCACCCTGATTCCCAACTAGCTGCACACATTTGACAGTCAAATGACATAGTTCACAGGAGACATCATAGAGCTACAACTGCCCCATTGTTACCAAGTTAACATATGGTGAGTGTTTTCTAATATTAGTAGACAGAATTCTTCTTTTAACTAATCAATTATGTCAAGTTATCATGATAACAATAGTGCAAATACATATCATTTGTTGGCCACTGCTTCTTTTTGCTAAATAAAATTGAATAAAAAAGTTTAACTCGCTCCGGACGAACAGTTCTCTCCCTTGCTTTTCCCTACAGACGACCCATTTGTTAGGGTTAAGAAAAAAATCACAAAAAATATAAAACATAAAAATAACTGAATGAAACTCACTGTACTTGACCTACTGACCCCTCTCCTCACGTCGTGTGAATGCCCACCCCCCTCCCTCTTCACTGCTCTCAGAAGCTGAGTCACTATCTGTAACTTCTTGCTGGTAGCTTTCTTCACTGCAGATACTTTATTCAATGTCTTCATCATCCTCATCGATGTCGAAACCTTCAGTTTGAAGCATTTCAATCACTTCAGCAGCGGTAAAAGCCACTGTTGTGATCTAGTTTGCTCCAAACATTTTCACTTGTATCGCCTGCGACACCATTTTCGATACGTAAGCAGATTAGCTTGTTGTGTAGGGTCCTGAACTGGCTGGCTCGCTGTGGAGTGTGTTGTTATGAAATCTCATGAAGAAACTTTCCATTCGACCCTTGGCACATTCGCAATGCCCGTTGTAGCTGCGATCGTTATGCTACCCCATGAGGAAAACGGGGAAAAATTTTTAATTTTTAACCGCTATAGCGTTCCATCGTCCAGAACGCTATCTTACGTCAGGAACGCTATAGCGATCCATCGTCCAGAGGTAGTTAAAGCAAAGAAAACAATTCCACCTGAAGCAGTCCACATGTATGACAAGTTCATTGTTTCACAATAGTAATATCAACCTGTCAAAGCTTCAGACGTTCCCAGTCTTCATTAAGACTTTCTGGCTGGGAAAAATCATAGCAAAAAACAACAACTCATTTTGACTTACCCAGTCCTTGATGCACTGCACTGGAGTTTCGTCAAACCCTGCGTACATGGCAGGATTGGCCAGCATTCCTCGTGCCGACATCACACCTGGTGAATGATAGAGGACATCACACCTGGTGAATGATAGGGGACATCACACCTGGTGAATGACAGAGGACATCACACCTGGTAAATGGTAGAGGACAACATCACACCTGGTGAATGACAGAGGACATCACACACCTGGTGAATGACACAGGACATCACACACCTGGTGGATGATAGACATCACACCTGGTGAATGACAGAGGACAACATCACACCTGGTGAATGACAGAGGACAACATCACACCTGGTGAATGACAGAGGACATCACACATGGTGAATGACAGAGGACATCACACCTGGTGAATGACAGAGGATATCACACCTGGTGAATGACAGAGGACAACATCACACCTGGTGAATGACACAGGACATCACACCTGGTGAATCACAGAAAGAGGACATCACACCTGGTGAATGACTGGGGACAAATATCATGAACGAGGAATTCTTCTTCTTCATTTGTGCACTGCGACTCCCACTTTCACTCCTATACACCATTGGGATTTTCAGGAAATTTTCTGTCTAAAATCACGTTTAAGTAAAAATGTCAGACCCCTGCCGGAGTCTGCACTAGTGGGTCATGGTTAAGTATGTGTAATTAAATGTGTTTTTACCCCCACCATATAGGCAGTCATACTCCATTTTTCGGGGAGGCGGGGCAAAGGGGGTGGGGGGGGGGGGGCGGGGGGGGGGGGGGCGTGCATGCTGGATACGTTCTTGTTCCCACAACCCACAAAACACTGACATGGATTACCAGATCTTTAACATGCATGCTTGATATTCTGCATGCGTATACACGTGAAGGGGGTTCAGGCACCAGCGGGTCTGTACATCTGCTGACTTGGGAGATCAGAAAAAATCTCCACTCTTCAACCACCATGAGCAGTGATCAGGAGTGGAACCCAGAACCCAGTCCAACACTTTAACCATTCTGCTACCACACCCGTCTGATCAAGCAGAACGGGACCCCCGTAGACTGGTTTTCCAGTAACAGGCACTGCTGTGTATCAGTCTCCTCCCACTGTCTGTCAAGTTGTTGTCAGCTTCAAAGCAGTCTTCCTCCAAACTTCATTGTACTTGCCTCATTCCCACTATCCACCTCTCTCCTGTCTGTCAAGTTGTTGTCAGCTTCAAAGCAGTCTTCCTCCAAACTTCATTGTACTTGCCTCATTCCCACTATCCACCTCTCTCCTGTCTGTCAAGTTGTTGTCAGCTTCAAAGCAGTCTTCCTCCAAACTTCATTGTACTTGCCTCATTCCCACTATCCACCTCTCTCCTGTCTGTCAAGTTGTTGTCAGCTTCAAAGCAGTCTTCCTCCAAACTTCATTGTACTTGCCTCATTCCCACTATCCACCTCTCTCCTGTCTGTCAAGTTGTTGTCAGCTTCAAAGCAGTCTTCCTCCAAACTTCATTGTACTTGCCTCATTCCCACTATCCACCTCTCTCCTGTCTGTCAAGTTGTTGTCAGCTTCAAAGCAGTCTTCCTCCAAACTTCATTGTACTTGCCTCATTCCCACTATCCACCTCTCTCCTGTCTGTCAAGTTGTTGTCAGCTTCAAAGCAGTCTTCCTCCAAACTTCATTGTACTTGCCTCATTCCCACTATCCACCTCTCTCCTGTCTGTCAAGTTGTTGTCAGCTTCAAAGCAGTCTTCCTCCAAACTTCATTGTACTTGCCTCATTCCCACTATCCACCTCTCTCCTGTCTGTCAAGTTGTTGTCAGCTTCAAAGCAGTCTTCCTCCAAACTTCATTGTACTTGCCTCATTCCCACTGTCCACCTCTCTCCTGTCTGTCAAGTTGTTGTCAGCTTCAAAGCAGTCTTCCTCCAAACTTCATTGTACTTGCCTCATTCCCACTATCCACCTCTCCCCTCAAAGAAGAACAAAGCAGGAGCAGCATGTGCGTGTGTGTGGCTACTTACTGTGTGTGTCTGTATGTGTGCATGTCTATGTATGTGTGTGTGTGTGTACGTACGTATGTGCAAATGTAAATTTGACCCTACATGCATGCGTGTGTGTGTGTGTGTGTGTGTGTGTGTGTGTGTGTGTGTGTGTTTAAGTGTGTGTGTTGGGAGAAGGGGTATGCAAAATCATAAAAAATCCCTTTCAATTAATGAATGATAGAACTTTTGTGAAGTGATCCTATCAGTGTTCATGTACATTCCTTTAAGTACATTCTACTGTGAAATGCTTGACTGATTTTTGATGAAATCTGATCATGTGTTTTAGCAATCTTGATGACTGGATTACATGTGTTTTTCTTGAGAACTATAACCTTCACCGCAAGGAAGAAAAAAGAGATATTGATGTTCAATTTGTTTTGATTTAAATGTGAAGCTGACAAGACATGACGCTGAACCCTAATCAGCTATTCTGCTTTCAGGAATGCAGTCATGTCAGTCTTCCAGAAATTTAATAACAGTCAGTGATCGAAGACCCACTTTCAAACCAATCCATGTGATACCAAAATCTACTGTAATCCAGAAATTTAAGTGGCCAGTGATAGAAGACCCACTCTCAAACCAATCTGTATCATACAATAATCCACCTTAATCATGTACCAAAACCTTTTTTTTTTCCTGCTTACCATCAGCCCCTGTCTTTTCCACGATGGTGGTGACATCAGAGGAGGACTTCACGTCCCCATTCGCCACCACTGGGACACTGACGCTGTCTTTGATGATGCGGATGGCATCGTAGTTGACGGGCTGAGCTCGCTGATCCTTGGTGCGTCCGTGCACCGTGATCCATGACGCCCCACACTTCTCTGCCCTCTGGCACAGCTCCACAGTCTGCCTGTGTGCACAGACACAGATATACACAGACACATACATGCAGACACACACACAGAGGGAAATTAAAATGACTGAAAATTATGCATGCCAAAAATACCCAAATAAAATGTCTCCATGCCGGAAACTGCCCAAAGTCAATGTACTCTGTTCCAGGTTTCTGTCACCTGCAGAATGACTTGCACCGCTACAGATCAATATCAAACATGGCAGGAGGTCCCTGCAAGAGTGTGGCTGTGTTGTAAGAAGCCTTCACATCACTGTCGGAATGGAAAGGATTGTCTGCCTGATCAGGGGAACTAAAATGCTTTTTCTCTATCATTCATCATTCACTGCTCCGAGTGGCTGATATATTTATCATGATCACATTGATTTTAAATAATGCACAATCAAATGAACTGTGTTCAGACATTGGCATCATATTCATACTTTCACAACAGCAAATGGAACTGAATGTATGATATGCGCACTGTAACTAGAATGTATTGACAGACAAAAACCATGATTTTATATATGAGATGCACTCATACATGCCATAGATAATCAGCTCTGGGCTATAAGGCGACCATCAGAATTCAATGCAGCCAGCATCCCAGAAAAGGACTGGGAAAACATTGCCAGGGAAAAAGACAGCAGGAGACCAAGTGCCAAGCAAGGCACCGAGACCACTGAAACTGCAAAAAGGCGAGCAGCAGAGGAAAACGCAGGCAGAGGACAGCACTGGCCGCCCAGAACCCTCCTACCCACAGACTTCACTGCTCTCTGTACAAGAATGTGTTGCTAAAAATCAGCCTGCACGCCCAGAACCCTCCTACCCACAGACTTCACTGCTCTCTCTGTACAAGAATGTGTTGCTAAAAATCAGCCTGCACACCCAGAACCCTCCTACCCACAGACTTCACTGCTCTCTGTGTACAAGAATGTGTTGCTAAAAATCAGCCTGCACACCCAGAACCCTCCTACCCACAGACTTCACTGCTCTCTGTACAAGAATGTGTTGCTAAAAATCAGCCTGCACGCCCAGAACCCTCCTACCCACAGACTTCACTGCTCTCTCTGTACAAGAATGTGTTGCTAAAAATCAGCCTGCACGCCCAGAACCCTCCTACCCACAGACTTCACTGCTCTCTGTGTACAAGAATGTGTTGCTAAAAATCAGCCTGCACACCCAGAACCCTCCTACCCACAGACTTCACTGCTCTCTGTGTACAAGAATGTGTTGCTAAAAATCAGCCTGCACACCCAGAACCCTCCTACCCACAGACTTCACTGCTCTCTGTGTACAAGAATGTGTTGCTAAAAATCAGCCTGCACACCCAGAACCCTCCTACCCACAGACTTCACTGCTCTCTGTGTACAAGAATGTGCTGCTAAAAATCAGCCTGCACACCCAGAACCCTCCTACCCACAGACTTCACTGCTCTCTGTGTACAAGAATGTGTTGCTAAAAATCAGCCTGCACGCCCAGAACCCTCCTACCCACAGACTTCACTGCTCTCTGTGTACAAGAATGTGTTGCTAAAAATCAGCCTGCACACCACAGGGCTTGTCGTCAAGGACCTTTCATTGATCCTTGGCCGATCACATAAGGTGACCATCAGAAAATCCAATGTTCTGAGACAAGCCTGCCTACCTTATGTTGTTATGAATTCTGATCTTGACGGAGACAGTGAAGTCAGGACTGGGCACTCGGTCTCTTGCCTGTCGCACCATGTCCGACAGAAGCTCCGGCTTTCCCAGCAGGCACGCTCCGTAGCCTTCCGCCATGGCCCATCTGGTGAAAAGTACCAGTCGCTTTGTCGCTGACTACATATTCTGTGCAAGTACAACACTGACATTATTCATGAAATAGCTGAAGAAAAAGAAATATGGACAATAACTTGCACAATATCTAAAACAATACCTATCAGAGAAATCAGTTTGTGGAAAAAAGATGTTGCACAATTGAAAAGGAATTATAATCTTTTCTGAGCATTCTACAGACATTAATACCTTAAAACTAACTTCAAAAGTATACATCAGATGCCTTCAATCAAATGCGTAAATTAAAAACAACATCATCAGTTTATTCGGAACTCAACTGTCCTGTGAAAGTAATCCAGATCATGTTATTAACTATCACTTTGAACATGACATGTGTGTCGGTGTGAGCAGAAGTAAAGATAATAATGATAATATTAACATGACATGTGTGTCAGTGTGAGTAGAAGTAAAGATAATAATGATAATATTAACAACAATAATAATAATAATGGCATTTGTATAGAGCATTTCGAATTTAGACTCAATAGTATGAATGTCTTTAACTCTTGGAGTATGTGTGTAAGGTTCAATTTCACGGGCAATTGTTATTATGACAATTACCTCTGAGGACAGCCACAGTTCAGATCCACACCATCAGAATACCTGAGAACAAAGCAATAAACTGATATCAAACAAATGGTTTGGTGCACAACTGAGTGCCATTCTCTTTATTTCACACCTGTTATGATTCCATTGTGTGACTGAATCAATCAGTGAACCAAACATGCAGGGAAGGAAACAGAACAACAGCAGAATACAGAAAACAATCATCTATCAAAAATACTGTATCATAGCAACAAAGCAACAACTACTGCGCACAAGATCAGTAAAAGTGAATATCTATTACCAGCTCACAGTTACAACAAGTATCAATTACCGATTATCAAGGAATATAATCTACATAAAAGAATGTATTCATCACAATATTAGTAAACTTGTATTATGACATTGAAAATCCTCAGCTGACTAATCTAAAGTGATGAGTTAAATCCTTGCATCCAACAAGGGCTGTGCCTCCCCTGCAGTATGTCCTGTTCCTGTCCCCCATTGTGATCCAAGTGTGGTTAATAAAGTCAGGGGGGGGGGGGGAATAATCTGAGTTTGCTGCACAGTTTGCTGCACAGTTTGCTACACAGTTTGCTACACAGTTTGCAGCATTCTGACAGGCTGAATACATTATCAGTCTGCACTGGCAGGACATTCTCTCACATTGCTGGAGCAAGTCAGTTCACGTCTTGAGTAGTTCATCTGGTCTGCCAGCCACACTGGTGAAGCGGTTAGTGTCACAGACTGGTAACTGGGCTGCAGGTTCAAACCTCAGCGAAGGCAAACTTTACTTTGTCATTGTTTTCTAGCCTGTGGTCAGTTACTAATACCCCGAGTTCAGAATGCTTGATAGCAAATGGGAAATACTAGAGGGACAACACAGTTCAGCATCATCCTCTTAACTGACCAACTCTATCTTTTTGGCCTGCCTGGCTGATGCAAGGATTGATTATGAGAGGAAGTGCACAGAACAGCTTGTCATATAATCCCAAACCTAAATCAAAATGGACCTCCACAGCAGCAGCAGTAGCAGCCATTCTTATTCACCATGAAATATAGAATAAATGTAGCAGATTCTGTGGCAGTTCAAGCCTGCTCTCATTGTGACCTTGTTTTTAATCTTCCTTCCATTTTCATGTGCTTGTGTCTTCTGTTGGCACATTAACTAAGACTGTCATCGGAAGGACATGGTGGCAGTCTCCACACCAGAGTTGACACTCACCCAGCTTGGCACTGTAACTAGACAATTATTTTCATCAGTAAGGGGCTCAGCAGGTGGTGAACACTGACTCAGAATAGGTGCTGCTGACCAACCAAAGCGACTTTCAGCAGTGCAGGGTCTACTCTGGTGTGGCTTCCTGTGGAATGCCAGCACTGGGACTGTAACTAATGAACCTGGGTGTAAATATGGAGGCTTGAGGTTGGGAAGCCTGGGCAATGGCTCGGATGATGGGATAGCAAAAAACAACAGGAAAACCTTTGACTATAACATATATATATATATATATATATATATATTGTATGGAGCAACAGTAACTGACGAGGAAATCCAGTTCTCATAGTACTTACGGAGCGACAATCTCTGCAGCATCAGCGAAGTCGTTGGCACAGCCCGCAGCAAACTGCACAATCAGAGGTCTGTCCTCTGATATACAACATCATTATTACTGTGTTTTAAAACACAAATGAATACCATTATTGTATGTGTTTTAAAACTCAAATGAGTACACACATGCATTAACATGTGCATGAGCCAGTGTACATGCTTACAACTAAAAAAATATTGTTCTATATGCTTGTAATGTGCACATGTGTGTATATAATATGCTTATACATTCATACATGTGTATTTCTCTAAGTCTAAGTGTATACAGACGCATGATATGTATGCGCATACATATACATGTATGTATGTGTGAGTGTGGTATGTGCATGACGCACATACAAATACAGCATGCACAAAAAAAAACCCCAAAAACCCCTCTGTGACTGATACAATCATAAGAACATGTATGCATGTCCTGCAATCTTGAAAACTCTGGCCAGTTTTAATCTTTTTTCTTTCATAACCTTTTTTTTTAAGCAGGTCACTCTGTCTCAACTATTTTAGAACTGAATATTACAGTTTATCCTTATCTTGATAAGGTGATAATGAAAACAAAGAACAAATTGAAATACTACAAAGTACAAACCAGCACATGTAGTGAAGTCACTATCCCGAGCCTTCAAAGACTTGACAAAGGAGTCTGAAATGATCATCGGTGTATAAGCCAGGTCACAGTCATATTTTCGCACCAATAAGCGGAATGGCAACCTGAACAAGAAAAATAGACACCTGTGAATCAGAAAGAAGATTCAGCTGAATAAAGGTGTTAATACACAAATAGTTTTAGATATCAATATCATTGGAAGACATAGAAAGAGAAATTATGTGAAATAGCAAGAAATCTGGTGCTATCAGAGAATCTTGCATCATCTATCACTTTGTGTGTGTGTGTGTGTGTGTGTGTGTGTGTGTGTGTGTTGTTGTTGTTGTTGTTGTGATCATAGTGTCAAACTCACAGTACTGTCTGACAGCAGCACACAAAATATATAACTAATGCACACCAATTGATGGTACACATACTTGTGCACATTCAAACAAGACACTGATGCAGGCCCACAAAATTGTGTCTTAACCGTTTAATATGCCAAGACACACAAAAAAAGTATACTTATGACGCAGAATATTACCAGTTCAAAGAATCAGAATAGATGAATACGAAGTTAGTAATTGTGTGAAGTAAAACAGTAACGTGTACCATCATAGGTGTATTTTTGTTCTTCCAAGGTGACGTTGAAAACGAAAACTTTACTCACTTTGAATATCTAACCATTGGAGCGCATACTTTTACAGGTTTCCCTGTATCGAACAGTTCCATGGGTTGGGACCAGTGAAAACTTTCTTTTTGAGCATCAGACATTTATGCGGGTGTCGCTCAGCAAAATATCAACACGATGAAAATTAGACCCAACAGCAGTCCATATCCAGTCGAAGAACGGTCGACCTAAATATTAAGTAGAAATTACCACTGCGTGCCTCTTTTGATCGTATTGTGAAATGTAAGTTTAGTGTACACTATGCTTATTCCAACCAAATGCATCGATGTGCCATGCCTTCTTTGAGCTCTTAAGAGTTATCTCTCTTTCTTCACAAATTTGTTTTTGCTCGGCAAAAGAGTCAAAATGGCAGACGACGACGTGTGGCAACTGATTAACAATGATGGTAAAACGTGTTTTCATTTCCGAAATATATGCTTAGAATGACCATTTCTGTTAGTAATTGCTGTAAGAGGTGCTCATAATTGCATTTAAAGAATGCAACAGCGCTAATGAGACGCTCTTTCCCCGAAAATTGGCTCCCTGTGTCAGTCTTCATCATCCACTGTTTACAATATCGCACGCTTCAGGTTCAGTCATTGTCACAGACGATATATATCCATAAGTCCAGTTCCCTTTTTTCGGACAAATCACCATTTGATGCCTGTCTTTAGTAATTGAAGATGACACCAGCAGTTATGAGTGATTTTGATCAAACTGACTGCAGATCTTAGAGGGGATGGGGTTGGGGGAATGTGAAGATGGGTGTGACCCAGAGTAACATACCGTAAACGAAGGCATTTTGTCAAGTAGTTGAATCTACAGTTTTATGCAGACATTTTCATCTCATAGACAGAAATAGGGGTTTTTGAAATGGGTGCAATATATTGCCGTCACGAACATATCTGCAACTACAAGTACAACCAGATCCACATTCCCCTGGTCATACTTTGGAGTATCACTCAATCAACATCGTCACTTTGCCCAGTATTGTTCTGCTGCTTCTGCAGATTATATTCTGCTAATCTGAAGGCTTATTCCAAAGTATTTCCGATTTTGGTTGTGTTGTTTGGATTTTTTTTTAATGTGCGTTTTATTTAATTTTGTGTGTGTGTGTTATGTTGGTACTGAAAAATGAATAAAAATGTTTGTTTTTTTTAAAAAGAAGAAAAAGTACAACCAGATCCACAAGGGCATGATGATTGTTGATAGGAACAGGCAACACAGGATATGACCAGCCATTCCTTGACTCATAGTGTCACACTCAGTACTCACAGTAAGCACAGATACAGAACAATATGTCAGAATCTGAGAGAGTTCAGACCATATCTCCAGAAGCCTTCGCATAAGTGGTTTGGGAATTACCTGATAAGACACTCTACTGGTCCATCTGTCACTTTTCTTGTGTCTGGTTGAACTGGGATGATAACCTTCTGTTGTTTTTTCAGTAAAAGCCATTGTGACAGCTAGATTTGAGTTTGCATTATGTTCATTTGTGTGCACAGATGTCTTCAAGCAGTTCCTGAGCGAGGACTTTGACGTGAAGGACCATGCCAATAAGGTGATCCAGGGCATGGCCATTGCGGAGCAGCTGGGAAAACTGGCTGAAGGCATCTCCCTTCTGGACAAGGAGATCCATACTCAGGTAATTTGGCCAGTTGGTTTAGTGCACACTATTGTATTAAGCCATTGCAGTATATATATATATATATATATATATATACCATATGGTATTCTTTTATTTATCAAATAGGCTGACAGAATTTTATCACTGGTCTTTAAATCTAAAGTTTTTGTTGTTGATTTTTTAAACTAAGGTTTCTTTGGCAATTTATTTTTCATGGATTTCTTTTCCTTAAAACTGAAACTTTTTGTCATTAAATGACTTTTTTTTTCCACTTCAATTTTCATTTTCACCTTTTAAAAATTTATACATCAGAATGCATTTATAAACTATTAGGTGCATGTTTCTGAACAGATTTATCTAAAGTCTTGAATACTGACAGTTTATGAATGGCGACTTTCGAGTATAGACTGTATAGTGTACACAGTTTTGTGTGGTATACTGAGGAAATTAAAAGTTGACCAGTTTTCAAAGAAATGATCAGTTGGATTTTTGTGTGCTTTATTTATGCCTGCTTTCTTTTTTTTCTTTTTTTTTTCTTCTTTTTTTTTTTAATTTAATTTTTATTATTTCTTTTTTTAGGTTTTGTTGCTGCTGTTAGGCATTAACTTAATTTTTTTCTTTGGAAAGCTATACACAGGTACTGTTACATGATTTGTCAAGTTTAATGTTTTGTAACGGTTTTGCTGATGTTGTATAGCTTTTAATGTCACAGTTTTGTTGATAATGTGTAGCTTTTTATGTTACAGATTGTCAGTCATCATGAAGACTTGTTATCGCAAGCAACCAGTGTGGAAACACTTGAAGGTATCATAATTATGCTCTCTCTCTCTCTCTCACTCTTTCTCTCTCTCTCACTCTCTCTCTCTCACTCTCTCTATTGTTTTACAATTTGCTTTGTCAAATTCACAGAGAATTAAACACTACAAGACATATGCAAGCATACATGTATGTAAAGTCTTGCAGTGTTTGTACAAGCTGTCTTGCAGTGTTTGTACAAGCTTTGGAAGGGAGGAGACTGGTCCAGCTTTACCACCTGAAAATAAAAGTAATTATTAAATATTGTTACATACTTGCCATCAGGTTGTTAAGTTCTTTTTTTGCATGGTGAACTATCTTAGCTTACACTCTGTTGGCATCAATCCCACCATCAGTGACATCAAATCTTCATATGATATATTTGTTTCCTGGCATATTATCTATTTTTTGAAAGAATCTACACAAATAGAAAGTGATGATTTGAAATTTGGGATTTGCAGGACTTCTTTGTTGCTGTTGTTGGTATTCATGTTTTCTTGCTTCCCATTTTGTTTGATTGCTTATTTTTATTGACTTGGTTTATTTTGATATGGTATGTTGATATTTCACTATACAGGAGTATTGCAGATGATGCAGACAAGAATCCAGTCTCTTCTCTCTGCAATGGACAGGTATGTGTTCAGCTGCAAAACTTGTACACTACAGATTTGTTTCCGTTCTAGTTTACAAAGGGATTCTCCTTCTCCTCCTCCTCGTTCCTTCTCCTCCTTTCCTTTTACACAACTAACTTCAGCTTGCTGATTTTTCTTGTCCTGATTGGTGCATGCTGGGTAATTCTGTGTTTCAAGAAACTGTTGAGGATTTTTCTTCTTTCCCCTTAACTCTGACAACTCATCGGGGCAGCACACAGAAGAATTGTTCACCAGATTCGTCCACGTCAGTCTTATTGTGTCAAAGCCTGTATGTCTGCAAATGTTTTTCCGATCCATTCTGCAATCTTGTCAGTGCATCGGTTTCCTGTCTTCCCCTCCATCTCCTTCCAGCAACAGTTCCTTGGAGGATTGGTGTAGGAAGTCCGTTGGATCTTGTTACATAATTATACTTAGGTAGTTTCTTTTCCTAACCCTTTAACCACCAAGCTCGCGTTTATGGACAAGCGTGGTAGAGGACCCATGTCACTGAAAAGTGACCATTCATTGGTCTGTTATCCATGAACCTACTGCTCTTAATGTTTAGTGGTAGGATAGGCCATATTTTCTATACATCGCAGGGGGAATCCTCCACTGTTCTTAGCCACTGTTTTTTCTGTGTTTATACCTCAAGGGAATTTTGTACTCTAAACTGACTGGCAGTGAAAGAGTTAACTGATGTCAGCAGATCTTAATATAATCCAGTGTGCTGCTTGTTCACTGGTGATGTGATCAGTGTATCTGATGTACAGTATCTTATGATAACACCTCATTTCCTTGGTTTACATTCTTTTTCCCTGATCCACCATGATCTTCAATCTTTTCCTTCATGATGTCATGGGCAAGTCAAATCTGGAGGAGTTTAGCCCTCTCCAGGTTTGATTTTCTTGTTGGGTTTACCCTCCACACACGGCAGGTAGTACTGGGTTACATGGTTACCAGTAGCAGAGGAGAACCTCTGACCTGACTTGATGATAGGGATCATATGGTTACCAGTAGCAGAGGAGAACCTCTGACCTGACTTGATGATAGGGATCATATGGTTACCAGTAGCAGAGGAGAACCTCTGACCTGACTTGATGATAGGGATCATATGATCATTTACATGCGTGTTTGATCTTCTGCATGTATATATACACTTTAAGAGGGTTCAGTCACCAGCAAGCCTGAACGCCCAATCATTCTCTTGACCTTGGAGATCACAAAAATCTCCACCTTTAACTCACTTGATGCCAGGACACTAACCACTCACCTGCTGCACCCGACTTTACCTTTATCTATGTTATGGTAAAATCTGTTGTCATTAGTGACAGTGTTTTAGAATTCCTTTCTTTGCATTACAACAGAATGAATGGAAAACTAAGACTAATAAAAAAACCCACCATTATTGGACCTCTGACCCGTAACCAAATCATTATTTATCAGTTGCAATCCACAATAAAAACTATATCATTTTAAACCCTGACCCAGACATGGCTAATAATTTGTTCTGTTGAGTTGGAGGAACCTTAAATCATTGTTTGTAGTTTCTGTGTTTTTTTTATTTGTATACTTTGTGTAGATGTGTAATGTCTGACCTTATTATTGATTAGTACATAATAGAATATTTCTGCTGTTCAGGGTTGGGATTGAGGCGTGGTTACCAAGCAGTAAACCAAATAAACATCTTGGAAGAAATGAAACAGATGATTGACAGAAGAGGTTTTCTCATGAACGATGACTTAAAAGTAAATGTCATTTAGATAGATATATGGTAGTTCTGCGACGGTGATATCATTAAGGCCTTCTTCTTGTTGTTTTTTGAAGGGTTAGTATTGCTGTCTGTCAGTTTACTCTGACTGAAAGATGTTGATTTTATTCCTGGGGCATTTCTGTCTCCATCTTACAGGATCAGAGCAAAAGTATCGGAGCCCTACACCAAAATTCTGGCCAGAACAACACAGCTCCGACATCTGCACGTAGGTTAAGTGTGTGTGTGTGTGTGTGTGTGTGTGTGTGTGTGCATGTGAGATCAAGACTGTAAGTCTGTGTGTGTGTACGCATTTGCACATGCTAATATATGCTTATGTGCATGCATGTGTACCTGTGTGTACGCTTCCATGCATATGTTCATGGTAGCATGCATAAACTTACAATATGTAGATTGGTGTATGTCTCTGTACAGATACATATATATATATGTGTGTGTGTGTGTGTGTGTGTGTGTGTGTACTGTGGTGGAAATGAATCAGGATGGAAAATGACCAGAAAAGTAGACAGAATGACGGTAGTCACAAGGTAGAAGGGGAGGTAGGAAGAAGGCACTGAGCTGGATTTCTTCTTGACTGAAACTTTTGATGAAACATTGAAACAGAATGAGCTGTGTTACATTCGTGTCTGATATCATGGTGATGGTCACTGTCCCCACATCAGGAGACGTGTGACCTGCTGCGCCGGATCATACGAATCATGTACCTGACCAAACGTCTCCGCACGCAGTTACAAGGGGGGGCCAGGGAGATCACAAAAGCCGCTCAGAGTCTGAATGAGCTGGGTGAGCACAGCTTTTTTTTTTTTCACTTCCTGTTTTTTCCGATTATTATTATTATTATTATTATTTTTTTTATAGTTTTTATTTGTTTATTTTTTCTCTAGTGTTTTTTCTCACTGTTAACATTCTGGATATCATGCATACACCATACATGACAAGATACTGTTGTTTCAGACTACTGTAAAAATTGTGCTATTGAGTGCATCATTATATAAGTCTCATCTTCTGAATCTTTAAAAGAATTTGGAATTTATTCACACATAAGCCGCAGTGGTTTATAAGCTGCAAAAGTCACACACACACACACACACACACAGACACACACACACACACACCAAAAAAGTGCAACAATGGCCAGTTCGATCGCCTTCAGTGTGGAAGCTGCATTGTAAGCATTGCATCGTCTTTTTCGTGGGCATAAAGGCCATTTGGAGGGAAAAAACCATGAACAGTTAACACCAGCACACTGTTACAGTGAGTTTTGAATTCACGAAGAGTCAAAACCCGTTTTGAAACCTAATGTGTATTCGTATGTGTCACTGGGGAAAACCCGCAACATCAGAAAAATCCACAAATGAGCCGCATCGTTATTTTAGCCACAGGGGTCATAGGTGAGGGAAAACGTTGTGGCTAATAGTCTGAATTTTACGTTAACATGTGTAGACTTGTTGGGACTGGAGGACACATAATACACCATACATGATGAGATTGTGTCGTTACAGACCACGTGTTTGAAGGAGTATACCTGTCAGGAGTGGAGGTGATTTAGGCCACATACACACCATGCATGATGAGATTGTGTCGTTACAGACAGCGTGTTTGAAGGAGTATACCTGTCAGGAGTGGAGGTGATTTAGGCCACATACACACCATGCATGATGAGATTGTGTCGTTACAGACAGCGTGTTTGAAGGAGTATACCTGTCAGGGGTTGGGGTGATTTAGGCCACATACACACCATGCATGATGAGATTGTGTCGTTACAGACAGCGTGTTTGAAGGAGTATACCTGTCAGGAGTGGAGGTGATTCAGGCCACATACACACCATACATGATGAGATTGTGTCGTTACAGACAGCGTGTTTGAAGGAGTATACCTGTCAGGAGTGGAGGTGATTCAGGCCACATACACACCATGCATGATGAGATTGTGTCGTTACAGACAGCGTGTTTGAAGGAGTATACCTGTCAGGAGTGGAGGTGATTCAGGCCACATACACACCATGCATGATGAGATTGTGTCGTTACAGACAGCGTGTTTGAAGGAGTATACCTGTCAGGAGTGGAGGTGATTCAGGCCACATACACACCATACATGATGAGATTGTGTCGTTACAGACAGCGTGTTTGAAGGAGTATACCTGTCAGGAGTGGAGGTGATTCAGGCCACATACACACCATACATGATGAGATTGTGTCGTTACAGACCACATGTTTGAAGGAGTATACCTGTCAGGAGTGGAGGTGATTCAGGCCACATACACACCATGCATGATGAGATTGTGTCGTTACAGACAGCGTGTTTGAAGGAGTATACCTGTCAGGAGTGGAGGTGATTCAGGCCACATACACACCATACATGATGACATTGTGTCGTTACAGACAGCGTGTTTGAAGGAGTATACCTGTCAGGAGTGGAGGTGATTCAGGCCACATACACACCATACATGATGAGATTGTGTCGTTACAGACCACATGTTTGAAGGAGTATACCTGTCAGGAGTGGAGGTGATTTAGGCCACATACACACCATACATGATGACATTGTGTCGTTACAGACAGCGTGTTTGAAGGAGTATACCTGTCAGGGGTGGAGGTGATTTAGGCCACATACACACCATGCATGATGAGATTGTGTCGTTACAGACAGCGTGTTTGAAGGAGTATACCTGTCAGGGGTTGGGGTGATTTAGGCCACATACACACCATGCATGATGAGATTGTGTCGTTACAGACAGCGTGTTTGAAGGAGTATACCTGTCAGGGGTGGGGGTGATTTAGGCCACATACACACCATGCATGATGAGATTGTGTCGTTACAGACAGCGTGTTTGAAGGAGTATACCTGTCAGGGGTGGGGGTGATTTAGGCCACATACACACCATGCTTGACAAGAATCTGTTGTTTGGGATGATGAGTGTGAAGGAGTGGACCTATAGGGAGTTGAGGTGATTTAGGCCACATGACCAGATTGTGTCGTTGCAGACTACGTGTGTGAAGGAGTGGACCTGTCTGTAACGGAGGCAATAGAGGCCACATATACACCATACATGAGAGATTGTGTCGTTGCAGACTACGTGTGTGAAGGAGTGGACCTGTCTGTAACGGAGGCAATAGAGGCCACATATACACCATACATGGAGAGATTGTGTCGTTGCAGACTACGTGTGTGAAGAAGTGGACCTGTCTGTAACGGAGGCAATAGAGGCCACATATACACCATACATGAGAGATTGTGTCGTTGCAGACTACGTGTGTGAAGAAGTGGACCTGTCTGTAACGGAGGCAATAGAGGCCACATATACACCATACATGGAGAGATTGTGTCGTTGCAGACTACGTGTGTGAAGGAGTGGACCTGTCTGGAGTGGAGGTGATCGAGGCTGACCGCCGCTTCATCAAGCAGGCCCACAAAGATGTGGAGTCCCAGGCACAGAAAATGCTGGAACAGGGCATGGAGACACAGGTCTGTACTGCGGGGATATTTTGATATTTTTTGAGGGAGGAGGGGAGAGAGAGAGAGAGAGAGGGAGGGGGACTGTGTGTGTGTGTGTGTGTGTGTGTGTGAGTGAGTGAGTGTGTGTGTGTGTGAGAGTGTGTGTGTGTGTGTGTGCATTTTACATTGAATGTTTCTCCTGTTGTCTGTTAGGACTTTAGGACAGCTGGAGTCATCCCCCAAAGGCCAACTAGCCCCCAAGGCTGCAGCACAATCATGCCTCCTAGTCTGAGATTTATTAATAGCTCTTGACAAGAGACTTAAGCTGTAAATGAATTCCCATTGCAGTAGAAAAACCATTGATCACACAGCTCTCACATTCCTGTTGACCCAGCCCTAAGTTGATGTCAGTCTGTGTGAAATTTGGGTTGCTCTCCCCAGGAGAGTGTGCCGCAACACTTAGAGCTCTCCCCAGGGAGAGTGTTTCGCAACACTTAGAGCGCCACCCATTTCTTAGTTGTTGTTTTTTTCTGCCTGCAATTTCATTTGTTTTTCCTATCAAAGTGGATTCCTTTACAGAATTTTTTGTTGCCGTGGGTTCTTTTACGTGCACACGAAGCGCAAGCTGCACACGGGACCTCGGTTTTTTTTGTTGTCTCATCTGAATGACTAGCGTCCAGACCACCACTCAAGGTCTGGTGGAGGGGGAGGAGAAAGGACTGGTGACTGTGGGATTTGAACCAGTGCGCTCACATTTCTCTTGCTTCCTGAGCTGACACATTACCACTCGGCGACTGCTCCACATGTTGCAGAACCAGGCCCAGGTGGAATCTCTGATAAGCATAAGCCATGCGGTTTTGAGCCCTGACCCGTCTGTGGTAATGACGATAATGAGAATAGATGGTTTATGGAACGTGTGTGTGTGTGTGTGTGTGTGTGTGTGTATGTGTGTGTATGTGTATGTGTGTGTGTGTGTGTGTGTGTGTATATATGTGTATGTGTGTGTATGTGTGTGTGTGTGTGTGTGTTTGTATGTGTGTGTGTGTGTGTGTGTGTGTGTGTGTGTGTGTGTTGCAGAACCAGACCCAGGTGGCCACCTCCCTACAGGTGTTCCACAACCTGGCGGTGCTGTCCGGAGTGGTGGAGCGGGTGGTCAACACCTGCTACCAGACGCTGCACCGCAACGTGCGCACCTGTCTGGACGTCACCGCTCTGGCACAGCAGCAGGCCTTCACGCCCGCCAGAGGTGAAAGGGGGGATGGGTGGTGGGGGATGGGGGGGCTGGGGGGGGGTGTGTGGGTTGTGTTGGGGGTTGGTGGTGGGTGAAGGGGGATATAGCTATATATATATATATCTCTTTATGTAGATCTCTCTTTCAATATCTCTCGTTATCGTTATTGTTATCCCTATATATCTCTCTGTGTCTCTGTGTATTTTCAGTGGATTTTGATAGTTGATATCTTTCTTGTTAACAGTTCTGTGTTTGTGTGTTCTTCTGATGTAGCCCTAACCCCTACATCCCTCTTTTTTCCTTAAAAAAAAAATTGTTTAATACCCCAGGGTTGGGTGGAAAAAAGCATATCTTTTGCTTATCTCATTACCGTGGTAAAATAAAGTTTGTTTCTTTCGTTCGGTTGTTCGTTCATTCTCTGTCTATCTTTCTGTCAGTCTTTCTTTCTGTCATTCTATCTATATCCCTTCATGTATCTTTCTATCTGTCTATCTATTTATCTATCTATTTCCATTCATATTACTTTATATCTCAATCTCTCTAACTCTCTCTCTTTCTCTCTCATTTTCTCTCCCTTTCTCTCTCCCTTTCTCTCTCTCTCTCTCTATCTATAGAGAGATGTAGATATACATAAATATGTAGATACAGATATACATGAATAGATACATATAGATAGAGATATAGATAGGGAGGTAGAGAGTTAGATAGATAGATAGAGGTACTGGAGGGTTGAAACGGGCTTGCAAGCAAATGGAGTGTGTGTGAGGTGTGCATCGGGGGCTCTGAGTCAGTGAGCGTGTGAGTGTCTCTGTGTCTCTGTGTGTGTGTGTGTGAAGGGGTGTGGCTTATGCATGTGTCTTGAGTATTTGAGTACATGACTTACACAGGTGGTCCTGGCCGAGCGGCCATGCCAGCCCCTGGCAACACGGCGGCCATGAGGGCCAGCCTATGGACCAGCATGGAGAAACTGATGGACAGCATCTACTCTGCCTGTGCCCAGGTCAGACAGAACACTCCACACACATCTCTCCACATGATGCCTGTGCCCAGGTCAGACACAACACTCCACACACATCTCTCCACATGCTGCCTGTGCCCAGGTCAGACACAACACTCCACACACATCTCTCCACATGCTGCCTGTGCCCAGGTCAGACACAACACTCCACACACATCTCTCCACATGCTGCCTGTGCCCAGGTCAGACACAACACTCCACACACAACTCTCCACATGCTGCCTGTGCCCAGGTCAGACACAACATTCCACACACAGCTCTCCACATGCTGCCTGTGCCCAGGTCAGACACAACATTCCACACACAGCTCTCCACATGCTGCCTGTGCCCAGGTCAGACACAACACTCCACACACAGCTCTCCACATGCTGCCTGTGCCCAGGTCAGACACAACACTCCACACACAGCTCTCCACATGCTGCCTGTGCCCAGGTCAGACACAACACTCCACACACAGCTCTCCACATGCTGCCTGTGCCCAGGTCAGACACAACACTCCACACAGCTCTCCCACATGCTGCCTGTGCTCAGGTCAGACACAACACTCCACACACATCTCTCCACATGCTGCCTGTGCCCAGGTCAGACACAACACTCCACACACAGCTCTCCACATGCTGCCTGTGCCCAGGTCAGACACAACACTCCACACACAGCTCTCCACATGCTGCCTGTGCCCAGGTCAGACACAACACTCCACACACAGCTCTCCACATGCTGCCTGTGCCCAGGTCAGACACAACACTCCACACACAGCTCTCCACATGCTGCCTGTGCCCAGGTCAGACACAACACTCCACACACATCTCTCCACATGCTGCCTGTGCCCAGGTCAGACACAACACTCCACACACAGCTCTCCAAATGCTGCCTGTGCCCAGGTCAGACACAACACTCCACACACAGCTCTCCACATGCTGCCTGTGCCCAGGTCAGACACAACACTCCACACACATCTCTCCACATGCTGCCTGTGCCCAGGTCAGACACAACACTCCACACACAGCTGTCCACATGCTGCCTGTGCCCAGGTCAGACAGCACTCCACAGCTCTCCACATGCTGCCTGTGCCCAGGTCAGACACAACACTCCACACACAGCTCTCCACATGCTGCCTGTGCCCAGGTCAGACACAACACTCCACACACAGCTGTCCACATGCTGCCTGTGCCCAGGTCAGACAGCACTCCACAGCTCTCCACATGCTGCCTGTGCCCAGGTCAGACACAACACTCCACACACAGCTCTCCACATGCTGCTGCGATCTTGACCTGTTTTTTGTGTGTACCAATCGAGAATCTGACGGTATACATTACGCCTGTGTGTTAACTCATTCCATTCTACGCATGAGCTTGGGCATGTGTGGCAGAATGGTTAAGACACTTAAGTGTTTAGTCATTCGAGTGAGACGATATACTGAGGTCCCATGTGCGGCACACTTGGTGCACTGAAAAAGAACCCATGGCAAAAAAACAGAAAGAAAGAGTTGTCCTTTGGCAAGATCTGTGAAAGAAATCGACAGTGATAAGTACACAAATATATATACATGCACTCAAGGCCTGACAAGCGTGTTTGGTTATGCTGCTGTCAGGCCTAGCAGATGTGGTGTGGTGCATATGGATTTGTCCGAACGCAGTGACGCCTCCTTGAAAAACTGAAACTGAAACTGAAACTGTGATATGGGCAGGACTATGACTGTATTGGTGCCAAATCTTCATTTCCAGGTGTTCTTTTTTTGTTTTTTTTGTTTCCTTTTTTTTTTTTTTCCTTTTTTTCTTCTCAGGTTCTATGGAATCAATATTTAGTCTTTCAATCCTGATTTGGCACTGTTTGGTCAGCTGGAGTATCAGTATCAGTATCAGTATCAGTAGCTCAAGGAGGCATCACTGTGTTCGGACAAATCCATATACGCTACACCACATCAGTTAAGCAGATGCCTGACCAGCAGTGTAACCCAACGCACTGAGTCAGGCCTTGAGAAAAACAAACAAACAAAAACCCCCAGAAGATAAAGATAGTAGACATCAGACCCTCCTCAGCTGGGGAAGTTGCAAAAGCTGTAGCCGTCACATTACTGAAATGCTTCACCACACAGTTGCCTGACTGAGCAGAACTTTTCATTCATGGAAAGGGAGTTTAACTCTGACAATGAACAAGGAATATATACATGCATTCACAGAGTAAATCTGATAATCAAGGAATATATACATGCATTCACACAGTAAATCTGATAATCAAGGAATATATGCATGCATTCACACAGTAAATCTGATAATCAAGGAATATATGTATGCATGCACTGACACCATCTCACCTCAAATACAGCCAGTTTAGGGGACGGATCACGGAAAAAGAAAAGCCGCTCTTACCAACGTTCATTGGAGTAAGAAATCAAATGGACGACATATGACGTAGACGCACATGTAATGAATTGCAAGGTGTGTGTGAAATTCACAACCAGGTCATTGTGCAACTCCCAGGAAATAGACGCATTTTTCATTTTTTTGACAGGATCAACAAACTTTCAAAAATTGCCCTCATACTTTCCTTTTCAGTGGTTCACTCCTCTCACTCAGTCACTGTGTGCGTGTCTGTGTGCATTTGAGTGCACTGATTTAAAAATAGAACATGTGTGTGTGTGTGTGTGTGTGTGTATCTCTTTCTATCTCTCTTGTGTGTGTGCATGTGTACTCTCTCTCGCTCTCTCAGAGAGATTGTGAGTGAGTGTGTGCATGTGTGTCTATCTCTTTCACTCATTCAGTGTGTTAGTATGTGTGTGTGAACTGATTGTAAGGCAGTGTGTGATGTGTTTGGCAGAAAGAATGGTTTCTTGACCTGCAAACTGGATTTGCTAGAACCACATGAGGGCTCCCTAAAGTGCCTGAGTGGGAGTCCTGTGGGCTCTCTAGGCAAACCAGCTGTAGGAAGCCCTGCACTTACACACACACACACACACACACATGCACACACACACACACACACATGCATACACACACACACACACACACACTCTCTCTCTCTCTCTCTCTCTCTCTCTCTCTCTCTCCGTATCTCTCCTCCAGCCCCCTTTCTTTTCTTTTCTTTTCTTTCCTCTTCCCTGCCCTCCAGCCCCCCAACACCCCCACCCCTTTTCACTGTATTGAGTAAGGGGATGTGACGTTGTGTGTCGCTGACAGGTCCAGCACCTGCAGAAGGTCCTGGCCAAAAAGAGAGACCCCGTCACTCACATCTGCTTCATCGATGAATTGGCCAAGGTGAGACGAGACAAGACAAGGGACAGGACAGGGCAGGGCAGGGCTAGACAAGACAGAACAGGACAGAACTGAACAGAACAGGACTAGACTAGACAAGACAGGACAGGACAGGACAGGACAGGACAGGACAGGACAGGACTAGACTAGACTAGACAAGACAGGACTAGACTAGACAAGACAAGACAGGACTAGACAAGACAAGACAGAGCAGGACAGGACTAGACTAGACCGGACTAGACAAGACAGGACAGAACAGGACAGGACTAGACAAGACAGAACTAGACTAGAGGACAGGACAAGACAGGACAGGACTAGACCGGACATGACTAGACAAGACAAGACAAGACAGGACAAGACAAGACAAGACTAGACTAGACTAGACTAGACTAGACTAGACTATGCTACAATATATGATATTGCTGATGATACTTGGAATAGGTTAGAGGTAACAATTCAGAATGTACTGCTACTGAAGAAGGCTAATGTATGTGATGACCCGCAATAGGGTTGAAATCAAAGGCAATGACTAAGAATACCTGAAGATTACCAGAAGATCCACACTATAAAGAAGAACTCTGATCATTACAGCATCGGCAGGGTAACGTGAACATCGTCCAAGAGTTCTGGGAGAATGTGACCCGGATGCTCACCAGTGAGTTCAGCGATGCAGCAGAAAGTGAGTTGTTATTCCATGAGTTTGGGGTTTCGCCTTCATCAGAATGTTTTTATATGTTGTAGAATGTTTATTTTTTGTTGTTGTTTCGTTTTGGATGTTGTAATCTTTGCTTTTCATAGTTATGGAAACACAAACATACCCAGTATGCACACCCACAAAACAGAATATGGCAGCCTAAATGATAATAGTGAAAAGAGCCATACACACAAAATCCTAATTTTAGATATGAGTGAACGTGTGGGTGCAACCCGTGAAAGGGAAAAACAAAGTCTGTTTTAGTGGAGTGATGGTCTAGGGGTAATGTGAAAGGGAAAAGCAAAGTCTGTTTTAGTGGAGTGATGGTCTAGGGGTAATGTGAAAGGGAAAAACAAAGTCTGTTTTAGTGGAGTGATGGTCTAGGGGTAATGTAAAAAGGAAAAACCAAGTCTGTTTTAGTGGAGTGATGGTCTAGGGGTAACGTGAAAGGGAAAAACAAAGTCTGTTTTAGCGGAGTGATGGTCTAGGGGTAATGTGAAAGGGAAAAACAAAGTCTGTTTTAGTGGAGTGATGGTCTAGGGGTAACGTGAAAGGGAAAAACAAAGTCTGTTTTAGTGGAGTGATGGTCTCGTGGTAACGTGAAAGGGAAAAACAATGTCTGTTTTAGTGGAGTGATGGTCTAGGGGTAACGTGAAAGGGAAAAACAATGTCTGTTTTAGTGGAGTGATGGTCTAGGGGTAACGTGAAAGGGAAAAACCAAGTCTGTTTTAGTGGAGTGATGGTCTAGGGGTAAGGCATCTGCCAAGGAAGCGAGGGAATGTGACGCACAGTTCAAATCACACATTGGGCAGTATTCTCTCCCCCTCCACTGGACCTTGAGTGGTGGTCTGGATGCCAGTCATTTGGATGAGACAATAAATTCAGGTCCTGTGTGTTACTGGCACGCACTTTGAGGTCCTGTGTGTTACTGGCATGCACTTTGAGGTCCTGTGTGTTACTGGCACGCACTTTGAGGTCCTGTGTGTTACTGGCACGCACTTTGAGCACTTTGACGTCCTGTGTGTTACTGGCACGCACTTTGACGTCCTGTGTGTTACTGGCACGCACGTTTAGGTCCTGTGTGTTACTGGCACGCACTTTGAGCACTTTGATTTAAACAAAATTTTTATTCAGTAAATATGTCACACATGTACAGATAGACAGCGGAGCAACAACAAGCTAACAGCTTATATCGTGCTCAGGAATGTGATTAAATACATTTGTTTCGTTTGACGGCTGGTGGACGCTACACAATTGCAATTATGTTAAAATACACATTTTCCAACTGCATATAAGCGACAGTCATTGCAGACATACATTGTTTCCCCCTTTTTTCCCTCTCTTTTTCCTTGAGCCGCCGTGGAGATTAATATATTTAAAGAATTTACAAAGAATATAAACATTTTTAAGACACGTTGTTCACACAACAGAAAGCAGAAAAAGGTAAGAAAAACAAGTTAGTGAATAAGATAAGAAATGAGAGAAGAAAAAGAAAAAGAAAAAAGAAGAAAAAAACAAGAAAAAATATACACATGGAGAGGGAATGACATTACACATAATCGTACTTGATTAGACGGACTAGACAGGAAGTAAGGAAAGATTACATGTCCAATGTAGAAGATATAGTTGGTCACACCTACACACCTAGAACAGTGCATACTTAAAATCTACTGGATTCAGTGATGAATTTGTGTACAGTTTCAAATATCAGCATGTTTATGTTAAGTTGAAAATTAGAATTACCATGCAGGAGAGTATGTATCTGAATATATTCTTGGGGAAGATTTAAGACAGTATTTCTACGAGCCACGCTAAATCGCGGACACGATAGCAAATAGTGCTCAGCTGTTTCTCTACCATTGCCACAATCGCAGAATGGATCATCCACTAAGTGGCGATGAAACATGTCATTTCTAAGATCACTTATCTGAAGACGGAGTCGACAATGAATTATTTGTTCCTTACGTTCACCAAAATAATAATATATAGGTACAATGGAATCGTTAGCAGACAAGTAGCGTTTAAATGCACTTAGAGAGTTACAATTCTTGACATGGTCAGGGAGGGAGTTCCACAGGGTTGTTGTAGAAGGAAAGAAAGATTTCCGATATATTTCAGTATGACATTTTGGAACCGTGCGTTCAAGAGGTCTACGTCTGTGGTATGGGTTCCTTACTGCAACAAGATCAGGTAGAAGGTCTAATAAATAGTCTGGACACATACCACTAATGATTTTATAATATTGTATAAGTTTGTGCCTATCTCTTCTTTCTTTTAGTGTACAAAAGCCAGACTCGTTACGTAAATTTTGGTGATTGGTTCCACGAACAGCTCCAACGTGGTTCTTATTGCTTCCAAATGCAAATCCTCCAGAGAATTTGATAGTGTGGCAGAGCAATTATCCCAGATGATATCAGCGTAATCAAAATGAGGTAATATAAACGATTTATACATTATTTCAAGGGATTTTCTACTAAGTTTATACTTATAACTTTTTAGACAAGAAAGTAACATGGTAACTACGCTAATTATAATTTGAATATGTGCGTCCCATTTGCAGTTGTTCTGGAGTATAATACCAAGATGTTTGTGTTTGTCTGTGCTCAGTAAATGCGAAGAACAAAATGTAAGCGGTAGAACAGCGTTATTGTCTCGTACAAAGTTTAATAATTCTGTTTTCTCTTCGCTGAATTTCACTTTCCAGAGTTTAGCCCATTTGCTTATTTTTTCCAAATCTGAATTCAGTATTTCTGCTCGAGTGTATGGGTTATTCAGTGCTAAAGACATGCTTGTGTCGTCTGCAAAGAGTTTAACTTTAGATTTGATATTGTCTACAATGTCGTTAATGTAAATAAGAAATAAAAGTGGACCCAAAACTGAGCCTTGGGGGACACCTGCACGAATCTTCTTATAATCCGATTTGTCACCTTTAATTATAACAGCTTGATAACGATCTGATAAGTAATCTGTAAACCACTCGAGTAGTTTCCCTCTAATACCATTCACTTTCAGTTTGTAAATAAGTCCTTTGTGCCAAACACGATCAAATGCTTTGGATATATCAAAATATACTGCTTGTGTTGTAACTTTACGATCAAATGAAAGACATAAGTCATCATATATACATAACAGTTGATTCACAGTGGAATCACCAGGGATAAACCCAGACTGTGAGGGGGAAATAATGTTATTTATTACCAGGAAATGGAAAGTATGTTGGTGAATACACCTTTCAAAAACTTTGCCCACACAGCTAAGTAGAGAAATTGGACGATAATTGTTACAAGTATCTTTAGATCCTTTTTTATATAAAGGGTTTACATGAGCAGTTTTCCATACCTGTGCAAACTTAGCTTCGTCAAGACTTCTGTTAAAAAGAGAAGTCAAGGGATCTAAAATAACTGGAAGTGATGCAATCAGTAACATATTATGAATTAGGTCGGGTCCTACTGCTTTATTCTTGTTTAAATTGAGAATAACTTCTTTCACACACATAGTGGTTAATATTATTTCTTTTAGTTCTGGAATGCGGAAAGGTATATTGGGCAGTTCATCATCCTCGCCTTCCAAAGTGGACTGATCAATGAAAAAGTTGTTGAAAACGTCTGCCTTTTCTTTGTTTGTATGATAAATATTACCATTGTATAAAATTGGGGGGATTTCATTCGAGTCTATGCCTTTCTTTTTCAGAAACGATTTAACTAGTTTCCACCATTCCTTCTTACCAAAGTTGGATGAATTTGAAACTTTATGCTCTAATTCTGCAGTATAATTGAGTTTCTGTTGTTTTTCTTTTGCTACGACAAAATTACGAAATCGTCTAAATTCTAGCCAATCTTCTGGTTTATTGCTGTGTTTAGCTATGCTATGGAGATGCTTGTGTTCATCTATTAGAAATCTTATTTCATCTGTCATCCAGGGTACATCGTTAGGGTGGACAGTGATAATTTTAGTTGGCATGCATGTTTTTGCTGTGTCCATTAGAATTTGAGAAAACATCTCAGCACTTTCATCTACAGATCTGTTGTGAATAACATCGTCCCAGTCAACGTGACTCAACAAACTGCAAAATTGTTCCACTTCTAATTTACTGTAATTATAAATTGTTCTTCTAAAAAACTTAAAAACTGGTAAAACTTCAGTAGATTTTATAATGCTGGGACTTTGAGTCATGATCAGATCTAAGCAGGACCTGTGTGCCTCAGTAATTCTTGTTGGTTCACTGATTAGCTGCGTAAGCTGATAACGATTCATGATTGATACTAAGTGAGGTGAAGGTGTACTTAAGATGTCAGTGTTGAAGTCACCCATAATTAAAAATTTTGATGATGTGTTATTGACATTATGTATACTTTCTTCTGTCAAGTCCCAGTAATTTACATTTGAATTGGGTGGTCTATAAAAAGATCCAATTAGCAAACTACATTGGTCCAACTTTGTTTCAACCCAAACAGCTTCTAGATGGTCTATGTGGAGGTCTATCCGTGCTTTACAATATAAGTTGTTTTTAACATAGATGGCGACACCACCATGTGGATCATTAGGTCTGTCACACCTGACCGGTGGATGAAAATTTATCAAGTGAATTGAATCATTATTGTCTGAATCTGCAAGCCACGTTTCCGATATTGTAATAATGTCAAATTTGCTATATTCTGCTTCTAATAGCTCTATTTTGTTTTTAATACTTCTTATGTTGACATGTATGACTAAGAGGTCAGTTTTAGTACTTGGTCCAGGGTTAATCTCCACATCACCTGACAAAAGTAATAGTAAATAGTGAATTATGGTAGTATGGTTAGCCTTTTTCCCGCTGGTTTCAGACATTGCAGGATAACAATCATGGGACAGGATATTCCTATCAAAACGATCTTTAAAGTATTTACACTCGTAACCATGAATGGTAATATGCAACATCAAAGAAACTATGATGTTAAGTGGAGCATGCAGGCATGATAACGCAAGAAATTGCATGATATTAGAATCATTAACAAAAGATAGTTTCCTGTTTGCTGTCGAAGCTCTGACATAATAGCACCCAACCCTAGCGCGGTACGTATTCAGATCAATTGCCATTTAAGTTATTGTACTCTGCAGTACAGAAAACAGGAAGATGGCTAGGGCTGAATCTGGAAGCTCTCCATGTATCTCGAAATAAAAACTAAATAGTTGAAAAAGAGTACAAAAATCCAAAGTTCTACAGTAGCTACGGAAGCTAGAACGACATACAAACACACCAACAGGTAGAATATATAAAGACATGCTTACTGCATGAGCAATGAATATATGTATATAAATGCAAACAACATAACATAACACAAAATTACTCATCATTGAAAAAAGAACAATTTCGACAAAAACAGAGTAAGGTGTACTCCCGAAATATATTAACACAAACCTTCATGGTTTGACACAATCTAGGTAAAATTAACGTAAAAAAACTTGTTTTCACAACATTATTAGAACAGGTGGATGACTGGTGCGAAAGCGCTCTGATTTGTCTCTGCACAAGATTCAGCGCTATATAAATATAATAATCGATTAATTCCCTGGCTGGAAAACGGGTTCACCCTTCTAACGTATCTCCACCACTATTCACCCTTCACCCTCCTTCGCAAACGCACGCACTTCCATCCACGCACGTGCATGAACGAGCACCGCACATACAAATGCAGTACGTACGCTCCGATTCCGCACAAAAGCTTGCGACTGACATGTGAATTAGATAGACCAGTGAACTAATCAAAGAGATTTGCCCCCACACATGGGTCAAACAATCAACAGGTTACATCAGCATGTATTGACAAAAACATTTGGGCGGCGGGAAAAAGCGTATCGATATTAAGTCAGTATCATGACTTACATATGAACACATCTGGACTTCACATTCTATTCCACTCTCAGCTGCGTTACTTTTTATTATATTTTGTATTGTTATTTTGGTTGTTACTATTATTATTATTTTTATTTCTGTATTATATACATACATATACATATATGCATATACATATTTATATATATACATATATACATACATGTATGTATTTTACTTCTTTTCGTCCTGACTTGGTGTATTACATTTGAGGGCAGGCACATGATACGTTACGTACTGCATATCGTAACAAGAATTTGTATATATACATACACCGCAATACATAATTATTACCACAGCATACAAGCATATAAGTACATTAAACACGCACACATGCACTCGCACACACACACACACACACACACACACACACACACACACACCGTGCCCTCCCTCCCCCCCTCCCCCCCCACACACCAACCAAAGGTGATTTTCATAAATACAAAACGAATCACGATTTCCACTCATCTGTTTCATCGCTGATATATTACACAGTTCAATACGCGCACGCGGGCCTTGTTGTGTCTGCAAATGAATCGTGATAATCCATGTTACTGTCTCAATGACGATGACAGGCACAGACTATACTCATGATAATAGACACACTACATATCATATGACACTTGCTGTGAGCAAATATTTCATAAAATCTTTGTTGGTGACTGCATATGCATGTATGTGCTCACATAGGTAGTGCCTATGAGCGTGTTCATTTTTCTGTGTTACACACACACACACACACACACACATATGCGCATGTGTTCCTTTGACTCCCTCCCCCCGCCCCCCCCCCCCCCCCCCCCCCCCCCCCGCCATCCCCCCCCCCTCCACACACACACACGCACACCCCACACCCCGCCCTTTTTCTTTCCTCTGTCACTTAACTGATCTGCTCAAACCAGCTATACAACTGAATTTATGTGACGTCCTGTGTGTTACTGGCACGCACTTTGAGGTCCTGTGTGTTACTGGCACGCACTTTGACGTCCTGTGTGTTACTGGCATGCACTTTGAGCACTTTGACGTCCTGTGTGTTACTGGCATGCACTTTGAGCACTTTGACGTCCTGTGTGTTACTGGCATGCACTTTGAGCACTTTGACGTCCTGTGTGTTACTGGCATGCACTTTGACGTCCTGTGTGTTACTGGCACGCACTTTGACGTCCTGTGTGTTACTGGCATGCACTTTGACGTCCTGTGTGTTACTGGCATGCACTTTGACGTCCTGTGTGTTACTGGCATGCACTTTGAGGTCCTGTGTGTTACTGGCACGCACTTTGAGCACTTTGACGTCCTGTGTGTTACTGGCACGCACTTTGAGGTCCTGTGTGTTACTGGCACGCACTTTGAGCACTTTGAGGTCCTGTGTGTTACTGGCACGCACTTTGACGTCCTGTGTGTTACTGGCACGCACTTTGAGGTCCTGTGTGTTACTGGCACGCACTAAGTGCATGTAAAAGAACCCATGGCAACAAAAGCGTTGTCCTTGGCAAAAATCTGTGGAAAAATCCACTATGGTAGAAAAAGAGATACACCTGAGGGCAGGAGTAAAAGAAGGAGAAAAAGGTGTGCTGAACTGTAGCAACCTGATGTCGCTGGGTGGAGCAACCCGGATTTCACACAGTCTGTTGTGACAAAGGGTAATACACTACTACACCGCACTACACTGCTCTACACTACACTACACTACATTACAATGCATTACAATACATTACAATACAATACAGTACAATACAGTACATTAACAGTATAATGCAAAGCAGTGCAATACAATACAATGCAATGCAATACAATGCAATACAATACAATACAATGCAATGCAGTGCAAAGCAGTGCAATGCGATACAGCACAATAAAGTACAATACAATACAACACACCACAACACAATACGATCTGTATTGCAGCATCATCGTTCCTGAAACAAGCGTTTGAGGGGGAGTACCCCAAGCTTCTGCGGCTGTACAGCGACCTGTGGCGCCGCCTGCAGCAGTTTTCTCTGACCATGTCCGTGTCGGCCAGCGTGGGCACCTCAGATCTGGTGCCTCCAGAAAACATGGAAAAGGATGAGGACATCTTCGGACCAAGCGACAAAGCCAGCGTCACTTATGAGTGAGTTGATATTCCTTCCTTCCTTCCGTATAGTGATGTGATGAGCCTCTCACTGTGAAACACGTGCTCCTTGACTGTTGGGATCTGCATGACGTTAGACGCAGACATTACACAGCGGTTTCTTTGAAGACTTTGTTTCGTGATGTCCCTCCGTGGGCGCTGATGGACTTCTTAAAAGAAGTGAACATTTTTAACCAGATTTGAAGGTTTTAAACTATGGAAGTTTTTTTTTTACTTTGGAGTGGAAAGTTTGAAGTGGTGACTCGTTTTAATTGGGTTTTTTTAAATTTTTTATCCTTGTAGTAGTTATTAACGCAGCGATAGCCTTGAGATGGCCTTAGTGGTCGGCGAGGCTCTAAGCACCATAATTTCATTTCATTTCATTTCCGTATAGTGACCACAATCACATTTGATTATTCTGTCACTGTATGGGGGATCTGCAGGAAAAGGCACTGACTTAAAAAAAATTATTAAAAAAAAGAAGATAAAAAAGCACCTTTATTTTGCAGTATCTAGGCTGGACCACTCCGGCTGGTGAAGCGCTCCCAGGGTATAAAACCCTGACCGGCACAGCTCCAGCCCGTCAGCATGTGTTCTAGAGGCATTGGTCAAGCTCTTGAAACTTAAAAAAAAAAAAAAAAGAAAAGAAAAAAAAAAGAAGAAAGTGTGTAAGATTTTGTGTGTGTGTGTGAGAGAGTTGGGGGGAAACTTGATTGTGCTGTAACACATGAGTTTTGTTGTGTTCATGTTTTGATATTGTTTACCAGCGTAAATTATTGAGAGTGAGCGTTATGTACACGTGCACGTAGGAGAAAACACATGCGTTCACATACATGAGAGTGTTTGTTTTTGGGGGGGGAGGTGGGGGGGGGGGGGGGGGGGGTGTTCCCCTTGGCACAAAATCTTCCAACTAGTTTTCATTGTTGAAATTGAATAGTGTATCTGAACATACATTTTGGGAAAAAAAACCCAAAACAGATGATATGAAACATGTATACCAATATATTTTTTTAAATATATTAAAATCAGAGCAGTACTATTCATAGCATTTACATGCAATGGTAACAAAGATATACATACCAGAACGTTTTACAATTTTTTTATCAGAGTAGTACTGTTTCCAGTATTCACGTACTGTGAAACAAAAGATGCATATCAGTACTTGAAAGAAAAATAATTTATAATCAGAGTAGTACTGTTGCTAGAAATCATTTACTCTGACAAAAAAAGGTATGTGCATAGCAGTACTGGTTTTGTTTTGTTTATCAGAATAGTGGTATTTTTATTAGGATGTCTTGCTGTAGTGCATATTCTTGAAGCTGTGTGCCCTTTACCTGTACTGTTCATAGCATTTACACACTGTGACAACGATGCCGTCAACAACAAAAACAAGACCTTGTTTCAGCTCAGTAGCATTTTTCTTCTTCTTCTTCCTCTGCGTTCGTGGGCTGCAACTCCCATGTTCTCTCGATTGTACACGAATGGGCTTTTTCATGTATGACCTTTTTTTATCCCGCCATGTAGGCAGAGGTAGCTGAATAGCATTGGCACACTGTGACAACACATTGATTTTCAGTTTCCCAAGGAGGTGTGAGTGTTGGGAGAAATCCATTCACGGTGCACCACGTCTGCTTGGTAGCTGGGCAGATACTTGACCAGCAGCATAACTCAGCACGCTTAGTCAGGCCTTGAGTGCATGCATATGTGTAAATGTGTACCTATCAGAGTGTGTACCTATCAGAGCGTGTACCTATCAGAGTGTGTACCTATCAGAGCGTGTACCTATCAGAGCGTGTACCTATCAGAGTGTGTACCTATCAGAGCGTGTACCTATCAGAGTGTGCCATGGGCTCTTTTATGACAACAACAGCAACAAAACAAGACCTTGTTTCAGCTCGGAGAAGGCGCTGCGCGACACGCTGAGCGAGTTTGAGACGGCCTACCTGTCACGGTCCCTGTCGCGGTTGTTTGACCCCATCAACCTGGTGTTCACCTCCAGCACCTGTGACCCCCCGACCCCTGAGGAGGTGGAGAACATTGTCAAGACCATCAGCAGGTCAGCAGTGCAGTGGAGTGGCAGTGGAGTAGGGTATTGTATTGTATTGTGTTGTATTGACAGAACTTGGATTCAAATCCAGGCTGAAGACCCACCTTTTCCCCTCCTGAATAATTCTCAACAGCTCATCCCTTTCCAGTATGAACTAAAATGACCATTAGTGAGTGAGTGACTTTGAGAGTTTCAGAATTTGTTGGTTGTGTTTTTGATTGTGCACGATTTATGATTGTGTGCTATGACTTGTGTGCGTGCATGCGTGTGTGCTTGTGTTTGTTGTGGTTGTGTGTGGGGGGAGGGGATGAATGATTTTTAATAATGATTGGTATTTTTTTTTGTGTTCAATTTTTCCTGTTTGATATTCATGTGTGTGTTCTATATGTAAACGCCTAAGGTTTATTTTCAAGATTAGGCGTAAATGCTCATAATAATAATGATAATAATACTACCTTTTCTAAAATTCATTTGTGTGAACAAAGTGAGCCTATGTTGTAACCTGGTGTTTGGTGTGTGTGTGTGTGTGTGTGTGTGTGTGGTAAACTTTAACATTGTCATTTTCTCTGGAATTACTTTTGTCAGTTGACTCAAAATCTGGCATAAAAATAAGAAAAAATTCATTTCTTTTCACTCGTTTCGATTATGATGACAATGCAGCTCTGGTATGAGCGCAATCAAAAATTTTTTAAAAAGATAAAAAAAAAATAAAAAGAAGCCAAAATATTTGCACCAAAAAAATTACCGTTTATATTTTTGATTTACAAAATCTGGCTGTTATTTTTTTGTGCATCAAACATTGTTCTACGCTTAAGTTATTTATGTTTTGTGTTTTTTTTCCTGCTTGCTGATGTGTGTTATGCCGTTACCACAGTGAACTGAACGTGTCAAGTGTTGACATACTTGTTGATGTGTGTTATGACGTTACCACAGTGAACTGAACGTGTCAAGTGTTGACATACTTGTTGATGTGTGTTATGACGTTGTTACCACAGTGAACTTAACATGTCAAGTGTTGATATACTTGTTGATGTGGTGTGTGATGACGTTGTTACCACAGTGAACTTAACATGTCAAGTGTTGACATACTTGCTGTTGATGTGGTGTGTTATGACGTTGTTACCACAGTGAACTGAACATGTCAAGTGTTGACATACTTGTTGATGTGGTGTGTTATGACGTTGTTACCACAGTGAACTGAACGTGTCAAGTGTTGACATACTTGTTGATGTGTGTTATGACGTTGTTACCACAGTGAACTGAACGTGTCAAGTGTTGACATACTTGTTGATGTGTGTTATGACGTTGTTACCACAGTGAACTGAACGTGTCAAGTGTTGACATGCTTGTTGATGTGGTGTGTTATGACGTTGTTACCACAGTGAACTGAACGTGTCAAGTGTTGACATACTTGTTGATGTGGTGTGTTATGACGTTGTTACCACAGTGAACTGAACGTGTCAAGTGTTGACATACTTGTTGATGTGGTGTGTTATGACATTGTTACCACAGTGAACTGAACGTGTCAAGTGTTGACATACTTGTTGATGTGGTGTGTTATGACGTTGTTAGCACAGTGAACTGAACGTGTCAAGTGTTGACATACTTGTTGATGTGGTGTGTTATGACATTGTTACCACAGTGAACTGAACGTGTCAAGTGTTGACATACTTGTTGATGTGGTGTGTTATGACGTTGTTACCACAGTGAACTGAACGTGTCAAGCATTGACATACTTGTTGATGTGGTGTGTTATGATGTTGTTACCACAGTGAACTGAACGTGTCAAGTGTTGACATACTTGTTGATGTGGTGTGTTATGACGTTGTTAGCACAGTGAACTGAACGTATCAAGTGTTGACATGCTTGTTGATGTGGTGTGTTATGATGTTGTTACCACAGTGAACTGAACGTGTCAAGCATTGACATACTTGTTGATGTGGTGTGTTATGATGTTGTTACCACACTGAACTGAACGTGTCAAGTGTTGACATACTTGTTGATGTGTGTTATGACGTTGTTACCACAGTGAACTGAACGTGTCAAGCATTGACATACTTGTTGATGTGGTGTGTTATGACGTTGTTACGACAGTGAACTGAACGTGTCAAGTGTTGACATGCTTGTTGATGTGGTGTGTTATGACGTTGTTACCACAGTGAACTGAACGTGTCAAGTGTTGACATACTTGTTGATGTGGTGTGTTATGACGTTACCACAGTGAACTGAACGTGTCAAGCATTGACATACTTGTTGATGTGGTGTGTTATGATGTTGTTACCACAGTGAACTGAACGTGTCAAGTGTTGACATACTTGTTGATGTGGTGTGTGATGACGTTGTTAGCACAGTGAACTGAACGTGTCAAGTGTTGACATGCTTGTTGATGTGGTGTGTTATGACGTTGTTACCACAGTGAACTGAACGTGTCAAGTGTTGACATACTTGTTGATGTGGTGTGTTATGATGTTGTTACCACAGTGAACTGAACGTGTCAAGTGTTGACATACTTGTTGATGTGGTGTGTTATGACATTGTTACCACAGTGAACTGAACGTGTCAAGTGTTGACATACTTGTTGATGTGGTGTGTTATGACGTTGTTAGCACAGTGAACTGAACGTGTCAAGTGTTGACATACTTGTTGATGTGGTGTGTTATGACATTGTTACCACAGTGAACTGAACGTGTCAAGTGTTGACATACTTGTTGATGTGGTGTGTTATGACGTTGTTACCACAGTGAACTGAACGTGTCAAGTGTTGACATACTTGTTGATGTGGTGTGTTATGATGTTGTTACCACAGTGAACTGAACGTGTCAAGTGTTGACATACTTGTTGATGTGGTGTGTTATGACGTTGTTAGCACAGTGAACTGAACGTATCAAGTGTTGACATGCTTGTTGATGTGGTGTGTTATGATGTTGTTACCACAGTGAACTGAACGTGTCAAGCATTGACATACTTGTTGATGTGGTGTGTTATGATGTTGTTACCACACTGAACTGAACGTGTCAAGTGTTGACATACTTGTTGATGTGTGTTATGACGTTGTTACCACAGTGAACTGAACGTGTCAAGCATTGACATACTTGTTGATGTGGTGTGTTATGACGTTGTTACGACAGTGAACTGAACGTGTCAAGTGTTGACATGCTTGTTGATGTGGTGTGTTATGACGTTGTTACCACAGTGAACTGAACGTGTCAAGTGTTGACATACTTGTTGATGTGGTGTGTTATGACGTTACCACAGTGAACTGAACGTGTCAAGCATTGACATACTTGTTGATGTGGTGTGTTATGATGTTGTTACCACAGTGAACTGAACGTGTCAAGTGTTGACATACTTGTTGATGTGGTGTGTTACGACGTTGTTAGCACAGTGAACTGAACGTGTCAAGTGTTGACATACTTGTTGATGTGTGTTATGACGTTGTTACCACAGTGAACTGAACGTGTCAAGTGTTGACATGCTTGTTGATGTGGTGTGTTATGACGTTGTTACCACAGTGAACTGAACGTGTCAAGTGTTGACATACTTGTTGATGTGGTGTGTTATGACGTTGTTACCACAGTGAACTGAATGTGTCAAGCGTTGACATACTTGCTGTTGATGTGGTGTGTTATGACGTTGTTACCACAGTGAACTGAACGTGTCAAGTGTTGACATACTTGTTGATGTGGTGTGTTATGACGTTGTTACCACAGTGAACTGAACGTGTCAAGCGTTGACATGAAGCTGAGCATCACAATCGCCAAGAACGTGGCCAAAACCATCCAGCTCTTCTGCGTCAAGAGTGAGCAGTTGGTGAGTCGCTTTGGGGGATCTGCACAGCCAGTGGGTGCTGCTGTGGTGGTGGTGGTGGTTGTGTGTGTGTGTGTATGTGTGTGTGAATACACAGATGTCTGTCCAATGCCTGTGTATTCCGTACATAGCTGTTTTGGCTGTGTCATGTTTGTATAATGTTTTTTTGTTATTGTTGTTGGTGGTTTGTTTCAACCTTAACTGAAATTAAGCCTGTTGACAGGTTCATCCCCTGAAATAATGTTCCTTCCTATAATTGCTCCTGGTTTCAGTTGATGTACTCGGTTTTGTTTTTTTGTTGTTTTTTGTTTTTTTGTGGGAAAATTCTTGAAGTTTTACAAACCCGGACTCTGCTGTCCTCTTCTCAGTGCTTACTGAAAACAAGTTTCGCAAAATTTTTTTCTGGTTTTATGTTCAGCATTATGTGTTTGTCTATGTTCCAAAAATATTTGACACAATAATTACTGACAACATCAAATGATTATATTGTCATATTATATTTCTTTTTATTTGTATTTCTTTTTATCACAGCAGATTTCTCTGTGTGAAATTCGGGCTGCTCTCTCCAGGGAGAGCACGTCACTACACTACAGCGCCACCCATTTTTTTGGTATTTTTTCCTGCTTGCAGTTTTATTTGTTTTCCTATTGAAGTGGATTTTTCTACAGAATTTTGCCAGGAACAACCCTTTAGTTGCCATGGCCATGATGGGTTCTTTTACGTGTGCTAAGTGCATGCTGCACACGGGACCTCAGTTTATCGTCTCAGCCGAATGACCAGCGTCCAGACCACCACTCAAGGTCCAGTGGAGGGGGAGAAAATATCGGCGACTGAGCCGTGATTCGAACCAGTGTGTTCAGATTCTCTTGCTTCCTAGGTGGATGAGTTACCTCTCGGCCATCACTCCACTTAGCCAAAGATGTAAGGAAATCTCAGAGATATTTCCAGTAAACGAATAAGCAGTGAACAGATCTGTGAACCTTGTGTAGATTAAGTGGTGATTAAGATTGAGTGGTGGTCTGGACGCTAGTCATTCAGATGAGACGATAAACCGAGGTCCCGTGTGCAGCATGCACTTAGTGCAAGTAAAAGAACCCACGGCAACAAAAGGGTTACCCCTGGCAAAATTCTGTAGAAAAATCCACATCGATAGGAAAAACAAATGAAACTGCACACAGGAAAAATTACAAAAAAATGGGTGGCGCTCTCAGTGTAGTGACACGCTCTCCCTGCGGAGAGCAGCCCCAATTTCCCACAGAGAAATGTGTTGTGACGAAAACGAGAAATACAATTCCCTTACTGGGAGACAGCAGCCTGACAAGAGGGTCTTGTTTGAGGAGAACAGCCTGAATTTCATACAGAATAATCTGTTGTCAATGTTAGAGTAAAGCAAGTACAGTTGTACAAAGTATATGCTACTTTTTCTTTCTTTTTTTTCTTCTTTTAATCTGCATGTCTTCTGGGCTAAGGAAAGTAACAGTTACATTTAATACTAGCATCTGGACCTGGTTTTGCCTATCGATGATTGAATGCAGGTGACAATTTTCTTGTAATACAATATTGTTTGTTTCAGAGTTCCAACCTTAACCTATGAGTTATGTAATTCGTGATTGGTTGAACTTTACAAGGATTAAACATCACTGCATGTATATGTGTGTGTGTGTGTGTGTGTGTGTGTGTTGAATGCGTCTGTTGGTGCATGCGCATGCTCGCACGTGCGTGTGAGAGTGTGTGTGTGTGTGTGTGTGTGTGTGTGTGTGTATAAACGTGAATGTGTGTGTGTGTGTGTGTATGCATGTGAATGTGTGGGTGTGCGTGTGCATGAGAATGTGTGTCTGCGTGTACATGCGAATGTGCGTGCGTGCGTGCGTGTGTGTGTGCATGTCCACAGCTGTGTACAGACGGGGAAGCCAGCCAGGTGATAGGACCAGCCTCTGCCGGCCAGAACCGCAACTCGGCCGCTGTCAACACGCTCTTCCACTTCCACCAGGCTGTCGTCAAGGTATGACACATGTTCTCTCTGCTGTCTTCTTGTCACTGTCTGTGTCAAGGTATGACACATGTTCTATCTGCTGTCTTCTTGTCACTGTCTGTGTCAAGGTATGACACATTCTCTCCACTGTCTTCTTGTCACTGTCTGTGTCAAGGTATGACACATGTTCTATCTGCTGTCTTCTTGTCACTGTCTGTGTCAAGGTATGACACGTTCTCTCTGCTGTCTTCTTGTCACTGTCTGTGTCAAGGTATGACACACGTTCTCTCCGCTGTCTTCTTGTCACTGTCTGTGTCAAGGTATGACACATGTTCTATCTGCTGTCTTCTTGTCACTGTCTGTGTCAAGGTATGACACACGTTCTCTCCGCTGTCTTCTTGTCACTGTCTGTGTCAAGGTATGACACATGTTCTATCTGCTGTCTTCTTGTCACTGTCTGTGTCAAGGTATGACACATGTTCTATCTGCTGTCTTCTTGTCACTGTCTGTGTCAAGGTATGACACACGTTCTCTCCGCTGTCTTCTTGTCACTGTCTGTGTCAAAGTGTGGCACTGTCCTCTGCTCTCTCTTCTAGGTTTTTAATTTTCAAAATTTACGCTGATGTGGTGTAGCATGTATGGATCAGTCTGTACACTTTGATGTCTCCTTGAAACTGAAATTGAAAGTCTCGTTATTGCTGTTTGTTTCTCTCTGTCTAACCCTAACCCTAACTCTCCCCTCTGTCAGGCATCTGCTTGGCAGATGTGGTGTAGCGTATATGGATTTGCCTGAACGCAGTGATGCCTCCTTGAGCTACTGAAAACTGAAACTCTCTCTCTGTCTCTCACACTGTCTCTTTATCACACACACACTCATGCACACACACACACACACACACACACACACACACACATACACACAAACACACATACATACACACACACGCACGCACGCACCAGATACTTGTTTTCACAGGGAACAAAAAATGCCAGAAGGTGGTGCAGTGTATGTCAGGTATCATGTACATGTGCATATACTGAAGTTGAGAAAAAATTTTTTTTACCATGGGTGTGTGTATATACTTCACAAAAATATATACTTGTGTACTTATCATCAGAACTTTTTTCAAAGCCAGAAAATTGTGCTGAATTGGCTTGTTTAATAGAGGCTGTGAATGGATTCTTTTCCTGTTGATGATGTTGAAGTGTTCAGCATACTGTGTTTTCCTGTTGATGATGTCAAGTTCAGCACACTGTGTTTTCCTGTTGATGATGTTAAGTTCAACACACTGTGTTTTCCTGTTGATGATGTTAAGTTCAGCATACTGTGTTTTCCTGTTGATGATGTTAAAGTGTTCAGCATACTGTGTTTTCCTGTTGATGATGTTAAGTTCAACACACTGTGTTTTCCTGTTGATGATGTTAAGTTCAGCATACTGTGTTTTCCTGTTGATGATGTTAAGTTCAGCATACTGTGTTTTCCTGTTGATGATGTTAAGTTCAACACACTGTGTTTTCCTGTTGATGATGTTAAAGTGTTCAGCATACTGTGTTTTCCTGTTGATGATGTTAAGTTCAGCATACTGTGTTTTCCTGTTGATGATGTTAAGTTCAGCATACTGTGTTTTCCTGTTGATGATGTTAAAGTGTTCAGCATACTGTGTTTTCCTGTTGATGATGTTAAGTTCAACACACTGTGTTTTCCTGTTGATGATGTTAAGTTCAGCATACTGTGTTTTCCTGTTGATGATGTTAAGTTCAGCATACTGTGTTTTCCTGTTGATGATGTTAAAGTGTTCAGCATACTGTGTTTTCAGGTTCTTTCAGGGTTGACAAACTTTCCTGAGGAGGCCAGATCTTGTGTGGAATCATCACTTGAGGTCAGCTCTATATTCTCTTGTGTGTTTTTGTTTTATTCTTTTTTTTTCCGATATAGATATATATATATATAGATGTAGATAGACAGATGGATAGATTATAGATATATACAGACAGACAACCAGACAGACAAGACAGATAGATAGAATAGATAGGTAGATAGACACAGACATAGACATATAGGTGATATATATCTACATCTATCTGTCCATCCATCTATTTGTCTATCTATTCAGACAGACAGATAGATACATAGATAGACAGACAGATAGATAGATAGATAGAGATACATAGATAGACAGATAGCTAACTAGAGATAAATAGATAGACAGATAGCTAGATAGAGATACATAGACAGACAGCTAGCTAGCTAGACAGAGATACATAGATAGACAGATAGCTAGATAGAGATACAAAGATAGACAGACAGACAGATAGCTAGCTAGACAGAGATACATAGATAGACATACAGATAGCTAGATAGAGATACATAGATAGACAGACAGCTAGATAGAGATACATAGATAGACAGCTAGATAGAGATACATAGACATACAGATAGCTACATAGAGATACATAGATAGACAGCTAGATAGAGATACATAGATAGACAGACAGCTAGACAGAGATACATAGATAGACAGCTAGATAGAGATACATAGACAGACAGCTAGATAGAGATACATAGATAGACAGACAGCTAGATAGAGATACATAGACAGACAGCTAGACAGAGATACATAGATAGATAGACAGCTAGATAGAGATAGATAGACAGACAGCTAGATAGAGATACATAGATAGACAGACAGCTAGATAGAGATACATAGACAGACAGACAGCTAGACAGAGATACATAGATAGACAGACAGCTAGACAGAGATACATAGATAGACAGCTAGACAGAGATACATAGATAGACAGACAGCTAGATAGAGATACATAGATAGACAGACAGCTAGATAGATAGAGATACATAGATAGACAGACAGCTAGATAGAGATACATAGACAGACAGCTAGATAGAGATACATAGATAGACAGCTAGACAGAGATACATAGATAGACAGACAGCTAGATAGAGATACATAGATAGACAGACAGCTAGATAGATAGAGATACATAGATAGACAGACAGCTAGATAGAGATACATAGACAGACAGCTAGATAGAGATACATAGATAGACAGCTAGATAGAGATACATAGATAGACAGACAGCTAGATAGAGATACATAGACAGACAGCTAGATAGAGATACATAGATAGACAGACAGCTAGATAGAGATACATAGATAGACAGACAGCTAGATAGAGATACATAGATAGACAGCTAGATAGAGATACATAGATAGACAGCTAGATAGAGATACATAGATAGACAGCTAGATAGAGATACATAGACAGACAGCTAGATAGAGATACATAGATAGACAGACAGCTAGATAGAGATACATAGACAGACAGCTAGATAGATAGACATATTTTTAAAAAAGTTTATTTATTTCCTTCATTTCCCCCTCATGTTGTGTGCCAGCCCTGTTCCCTGGCAAAAACCCAGCCAAACTCTGCAGCACACGTGCAGTGGTAAACAAGTCTTTTGAAGTCTAAGATGCAGTTGCTGTTCAGTTAAACTTAGATCAACCTGATTATCGGGTTATGTTTGAACTACGCTGCTGTTCTGCATCTGTACCCTGGCCTCCTCTGTTGGTTTACCTTTGTCTGTCTCCCAGTGTGTGTGTGTCTCTCTCTCTCTCTCTCTCTCTCTCTCTCTCTCACAGACATAGACATAAACACACACACACAGACAGATGCACGCACACGCATATTCATCAGTCGGCCACAACTATGGAGAAAGAGTTGAATTCACTGAAGAGTTTTTGTGATTTTTGTTGTTGTTGTTGTTGTTGGTCTCCACTTTTAATCTTTGCTATATTTTTTTGCTGATGGGTACATGTGTACAGGTGTATGGTTTGAGCTGGTCAGTCATCAGTACAGCCTGGCTGTGTGTGGCTGTGGGATTATTTGGGATTATTTGTATTGTATTGTATTTGTATTTCTTTATTTTATCACAACAGATTTCTCTGTGTGAAAGTCAGGCTGCTCTCCCCAGGGAGAGCGCATCGCTACACTGCAGCGCCACCCATTTTTTGGTCATTTTTCTTGCGTGCTGTTTGATTTGTTTTCCCTATCAGAGTGGATTTTTCTGCAGAATTTTGCCAGGAACAACCCTTTTGTTGCCGTGGGTTCTTTTACGTGCGCAAAGTGCATGCTGCACACGGGACCTCGGTTTATCATCTCATCCGAATGACTAGCGTCCAGCCCACCACTCAAGGTCTAGTGGAGGGGTAGAAAATATTGGCAGCTGGACCGTGAACATGCTCAGATTCTCTTGCTTCCTAGGTGGACGTGTTACCTCTAGGCCATCGTTTACCAGCACATTGAGTCTGCAGTAATTTAGAGAAATGCGTCAACACAAATGCCATTCACTATTGTTATTAATGTTGCAGTTGTTTGCATTATCATTATCATTATTTATATTATCATCATCATTATTGTTATTGTTATTGCTGTTATCATTATAAATATTATTATTAATTATTATTATTATTATTATCATTGTATGAAAGTCAGTCATGACTGACTATGACTGTTAGAACAGCAGAGGAGGCAACTGCTGTCCGGACTATCTGGGCTAGAATTTGATTATAATGGAGAGTGTCTTGCCCAAGTTACATCCCCACTCTCTCCGCCAAGAGGGTTTTAGGACAGTCGGCGTTGGGATGGTTCCCAACAAACATCTAGCCCCCAAGGCTGCAGCACTAAGAGCCAGTGCAGTCTTGCCTCCTGGTTTGAGAGTCACAGACCTTCACAAAAGACTAAGTTGTAAATGATTCTCCATTGCAGTAAAGCTGACAAGATGGCGTGGAGAGCCTTGGCCAAAGGAATGGTTCAGCGTTTATAGCTTTTAGAGGCGTTTGATTGGCTAAGAGCGGACTGGGCAAGACGGGTCATCTTTTCACTGTTAGCCGCACGAAATTTGGCCATGCAGAGCAAACCGATAGGCCTGTTTGCATCAGTTTGACATGGTAAGAATATGTATCACCAAACATGGAGTATAATACAAAGTCCTCCTCTTAAGTCAGTCTGTGATATAAGCCATGTGTTGGGCCTAGTTGTTCTTGTTGTTATCATTATGATCATCTTTATATTTGAATGATTGCAGAAGGTGGGCCAGTTGATGGGCACAGCCATCAGCCCTCTGCTGTCCTCACTCAGCGATGCTCTGGAGGCCATCATCCTCACCATGCACCAGGAGGACTTTTCCGGGTCAGTCACTTATTTTATTCTTCTTCTCCTTTTTTACTTATTCTTCTTCATGTTTGGTTAACTCTCTCTGGGCAACAGAACGTGACAGCGGTTTTGACTATTGAAAAATTGTCCACGTTTTCCCTATGAGGTAGTATAACAATCGCAGCTACACGGGGCATTGTGAATGTGTCAAGGGTTGAATGGAAAGTTTCATCTTGAGATTCCGTGACAACACACTGGCTGGTGAGTGATTGACTTGGGCGCCTCACATCACAAGCTAATCTGCATAGTTATCGAAAATGGCATTGCAGGCGAAATGTTTTGGAGCAAAATAGATCACAATGGCTGCTTTTTACCACTGCTGGAGTGATTGAAATGCTTCAAACTGAAGGTTCCGACATCAAGGATGATGATGAAGACATTGATGAAAGTATCTGCAGTAACTTAACAACCATCTTGCTAAAAGAATAACTTTCCAACTCTAAAACATATAGGTGTTAAAGAAAAAAAAAAGAAATTAAAAGTCATACTTATAACAACAACCCAGTTGGACTATTTAACAAAGATTTGGAAGGAAAAAAATCAAAGGACCTGGCAGTGTGTGTGTGTGTGTGTGTATACATGTGTGTGTGTGTGTGTGTGTACATGTGTGTGTGTGTGTGTGTGTGTATACATGTGTGTGTGTGTGTGTACATGTGTGTGTGTGTGTATACATGTGTGTGTGTGTGTGTGTGTGTGTGTGTGTGTGTACATGTGTGTGTGTGTGTGTGTGTGTGTGTGTGTATACATGTGTGTGTGTGTGTGTATACATGTGTGTGTGTGTGTGTATACATGTGTATGTGTGTGTGTGTATACATGTGTGTGTGTGTGTGTGTGTGTGTGTGTATACATGTGTGTGTGTGTGTATACATGTGTGTGTGTGTGTGTGTGTGTATACGTGTGTGTGTGTGTGTATACGTGTGTGTGTGTGTGTATACATGTGTGTGTGTGTGTGTGTGTGTGTGTGTGTATACATGTGTGTGTGTGTGTGTGTGTGTATACATGTGTGTGTGTGTGTGTGTGTGGACCACAGGCCGGCGCCCTCAGGGAACCAGGAGGCGGCCCCCTGCTCTCTGTTCATGAAGGAACTGCAGGGCTTTGTTTCACGCTGCCAGGCCGACTACTTCTCCCAGTTCCACTGCAGAGACTTCATCATGGACCAGTGAGTGTTGGCAGCATGTGTGTGTGTGTGTGTGTGTGTGTGTTGGTGTTGTGTTGGAGGGAGGGGGAGAGGGTGTGTGTGTGTTGGTGTTGTGTTGGAGGGAGGGGGGAGAGTGTGTGTGTGTGTTTGTGTTTGTTTGTGTGGGAGAGAGGGGGGTGTTTGTGTGTGTGTGTGTGAGGGAGTGGTGAGGGTGCGTGAGTGTGTGTGTGTGAGGGAGGGGTGTGTTTGTGTGTGTGTATGGGAGGGAGGGGGGTGTTTGTTGGTGGGGGGGTGGGGGTGTGGGGGGGAGGAGGGAGGGGGTGTTTGTGTGTGTGTGTGTGTGTGTGTGTGTGTTGTTGGTTTAATGTTAATTAATCAGGCAATAAAATGGCTACTATATATATTTGTGTGAGTGTGTAGGGTGGGGGAGTGCGTGTGTGGGAAGTGGGTGGGTGGAGGTATGGGACGTGTTTATATGTGTGTGTATGTCTCTGTGTGTGGGGGTGGGGGTGGGGAGGAGGGCGGGGAGGAGTGCGTGTGTGGTTGAGTGGGTGGATGGGAGCATGGACGTGTTTGTGTGTGGGTGGAATGGGGGGGGGGGTGTTGTTCAAAATGAAATGTTTAACAATAAATGGCTGCTGTACTCTGTGTGTGTGTTGAGCTTGTTGTGCATGCGTGGACATGTGTGTGTGTGTGTGTGTGTGTGTGTTAAAAGACGTGAGTATGCACTGACAGGTGTGTGAACCACAGTGATATAAGAAAGCACTTTCTGTGACCTTCATCTTTCAGTACTGGGAGATAAGTTGTACTTCCAGCCACGTTTGATACAATCATGTTATTGGAAATGTTTTTTTCTGTAACTGAGCTGATGACAAGTACTTGTCTGATTTTCCTTGGGAAAGGGGAATTAATAAAAGCCGATTTGCTAGGGAGGAATAAGGTTAACCCCCAGAGGGCCATGTATGTATTGTGTGGTGACGTCACTGATCCATAATGAAAAAAGGGAAATGACTGTGGAAGGCTGAACATTTGGATATCTGGTCTGAAGTGGTATATCTCCAGATCATTTTGTTTTTTTTGAAGTTGTTGGTTGGTTGTTCTGAATATTGATTTAGGACTTGAAACACAGCTGGTTGTTCTGGATAATATGATTTGAAACACCACTTTCTACTGTTTGTGCATTTGTTTGTTTATCCCCCACCCCCACCCCCCCGCCTCATGGCACTCAAATGGCTAATACTTGCAAGAAATTTGAATCAAAAACATTTTTATTTATTTATTTTTTCTCAGCCTGCTCCCGGTGGCGCGTCGCTGCGTGGAGCTGTTCGTGCGTCATGCCAGCCTGATCCGGCCGCTGGGGGAGGGGGGGAAGCTGAGGCTGGCGGCGGACTTTGCCCAGATGGAGATGGCCATCTCCCCCTTCTGCCGCCGTGTGGCTGATCTGGGCCGGGACTACCGCATCCTGCGGGCCTTCAGGTCAGCGTTTCGTTTCTCTCTGACAGGCGCAACAGCCGAATGGTTAAAGCGTTGGACTTTGCAAGAAAAAAAAATCTATCCTAACCATTTCTTTTTTTTTTTCTAATTTTTTTTCTATAATCAGAATAAGGTTTGCAGATAAAAACAAATTCTTAATTTGGAAATATAGACAGACCACTGCTCAGACTATTCAGCCTGAAAATCCTATGGGCAGAACAGTAAATGTTGTCTGACATGTTGATGTGGACTCCATAAGGTGTGATAAAGCTTATACTTTTACACAGCAGAACAGTAAATGTTCCGTGACATGTTGTGGACTCCATAAGGTGTGACAAAGCTTATACTTTTACACAGCAGAACAGTAAATGTTGCGTGACATGTTGTGGACTCCATAAGGTGTGACAAAGCTTATACTTTTACACAGCCCATCTCACCACACAATTTTCAGTGTTCCAGAATTATTTCAGAAGGGAACTTGCCAGTTTTCTTTAGCATCATTTTTGCTTTAGCATGATTGTTATCAATTGTTATTAATCTTATAAGTTATTATTATTATCATTATTATTATTATTGTTGTTATCATTATTATTGTTGTATTATTATTATTATTATTGTTATTATTATTCTTCTTATAAGTATTATTATCAGTAGTAGTAGTATTAATAATATTATTATCAGTATTATCATCATTATTATTGTTATTGTTATTACCACCATTATTATTATCATTATTATTCTCTGAAGGTATCTGGATGTGCTGTGTTATTATTATTATTCTATGAAGGTATCTGGATGTGCTGTGTTATTGTTATCATTATCATCATTATTATTCCATGAAGGTATCTGGATGTGCTGTGTTATTGTTATCATTATCATCATTATTATTCTATGAAGGTATCTGGATGTGCTGTGTTATTGTTATCATTATTCTCTGAAGGTATCTGGATGTGCTGTGTTATTGTTATCATTATCATCATCATTATTATTCCATGAAGGTATCTGGATGTGCTGTGTTATTGTTATCATTATCATTATTCTATGAAGGTATCTGGATGTGCTGTATTATTGTTATCATTATCATCATTATTATTCCATGAAGGTATCTTGATGTGCTGTGTGCAGACCCCTGTTGTTCCAGACGGTGGAGCACGTTTCCCAGAGTCCCGCGCTAGGGGAGATCATCCCTTACAGCTGTGTGCTGCATTTCCTCTTTGCCCGAGCGCCCACAGAGCTCAGGTCTCCCCACCAGGTAAGTGGACAGGATTTTCTATGGCCCACTGTGTGCGTTGATGATGGTGATATGGGTACACCTATACAGCTCCCATCCTCTGTCGGTGACCAAGCTCCAAGCGCTTTACAAACACACACAGTCAGCTGCACAACAGGCTGCCTACCTGGGCAGAGCAGCCGACTGACAGCTGCCATTGGGCGCTCATCATTCGTTTCCTGCGTCATTCAGTCAGATTTCAGTCACGTACACATAAATACACAGTCATGTAGACATGTAATATTGTGCGTGTGTGTGTGTGTGTGTGTGTGTGTGTGTGCATGTGTGCGTGTCGGTTGTACTCTTTGATTGCTGCACAAAAGAACATGTCTATAAAGCTTTTGCTAACATTTGGAGCTGTAGCTTTCTCACAGAGCGAAACTTAGGCATCTGTTCTTGAATGCTGTATGCAAGGCCATGTCCATACAGATTAGATTTGTTTTCTTGGTGTGTGGGGGGGGGGGGGGGGGGGCAGGGTATGTATGCTTGTTGGTTGAGGGTGTGGCCTTGGTGTCTGTGATACTGCATAATGTTGCATATGTGTGGTGTATATCTCTGTGTATGTGTCTGTGATACTGCATAATGTTGCATATGTGTGGTGCATATCTCTGTGTATGTGTCTGTGATACTGCATAATGTTGCATATGTGTGGTGCATATCTCTGTGTATGTGTCTGTGATACTGCATAATGTTGCATATGTGTGGTGCATATCTCTGTGTATGTGTATTTGCATGCCTGAATGTGTGGGTGCATGTAGGTTTGCAGAGCATGGTATGTTTTTGTTTTGTGTGTAGTTCACATTGACTGGTCAATCTGCGCACCCACAGAGCCCAACCCACACTCCTCCAGTATGACCAGATGGTCCTCGTCGATCCTGACGGACGAACCACACACAGTTCACATTAATCAGTCTGCATGCTTTCATGCTTTGTCACCTTCATGAAACTGAAACTCTCTCTGTGTGTATGTGTACAGGTGTCAGACTGGTCAGTGAGCCGTTACTCTGCCTGGCTGGACGATCACACTTCAGAAGCTGACCGCCTTCAGTTTATCAAGTCAGTGCTGCTTTCTTTCTGTTTGCTTTGGGATTTTTCCATCTTCCAAAAATAAATCAGTAAATACATAAGTAAATGAATAAATGACTGCATGAATAAAAACAAATAAGGACATAAATAAATAAACCAACAAGTAAAAAGATGATAAAGATATCAATAAAGAAATGAATTCATAATTTTTTTTGGAAGTAAATGGAATCAAGTACTGATTAGCAGTAAGCCCGTTAGTAGCATTTCCCTCAAAAGAAACCAATTGAGGGACAAAGAGGGAGAGAGCGGTAAGGTGTTGTGTGGGTTGGAGGGAGGAGGGGATGGTCACAAAAAAAAAGACAGGGAGGTTTTGGGAAGGGGTGGGGGTGGCACTGGATGATAGGCCCTAGAAAAGTGAAGTTGTCCTTTGCTCAAACGAGCGTGGGACATTTTGGGTTTTGTTTGAACTTCTTTAACATAATTGTAATTTTCATCACAGTAAACGAGAAAAGACATTTTAGGTTTCACCTGAATTGCTGGAATGTGAATTTAATTTTCATCAGATTAATAAAGAGCTTGACAAGGAGAGCAACAGTGTAAGACAGAGAGATAGAGAGAGATCAGCAGTTAAATGGTGCACACAACCATGCATGATACCATATTGTTTTCTGTACCCCCAGAACAAGTAATCTAACCCTTTGCCTTTATCAACATATTGTTTTCTGTACCCCCAGAACAAGTAATCTGACCCTTTGCCTTTATCAACAGGGTGTTTTTCTGTACCCCCAGAACAAGTAATCTGACCCTTTGCCTTTATCAACATATTGTTTTCTGTACCCCCAGAACAAGTAATCTAACCCTTTGCCTTTATCAACAGGGTGTTTTCTGTACCCCCAAAACAAGTAATCTGACCCTTTGCCTTTATCAACATATTGTTTTCTGTACCCCCAAAACAAGTAATCTGACCCTTTGCCTTATCAACAGGGGTGCTTTGGAAGCTTACGCCAAACTGGTGCGTCAGCGAGGGAGCAAAGAGTACGCTCCTGTCTACCCCATCATGCTGGATTTGCTGCAGAAAGGACTGCATTGATTGGTCTGCAGCTTCACGAAAGGGTTTCAACGATTGGTGAAAGGCTGCATGAAAGACAGAGAAAGCTTACGTAAGGACTTCACTGATTGGTGGACTCCTCCTCCAGAACTGAAGGGCAGCATTGATTGGCTGGTTTCTGCATAGTATCTTGCACAGAAAAAGGCTTTTTTTTTTTTTCTTTTTAGTTGGGTAAAACATTCCAGCATAAAGGCTTTTTGCTGATTGGCTATTTCTTCAGAGAAGAGGTCAGTGATTGGCTAAATGGCCTTCAAGGGGAAGGAAGTCAACCACAGACCACTCTTCATATCCATTTCTCTCTCCTTTTTTTTTTTTTTCTCTGCAGACTCTAAAGTATGCATTTCAGGTGCTTAATTTGTTGGTTTTTTTGTTCCTTAATCAGTTCCTTAATATATATATATATATATATATATATATATGTGTATATATATATATATGTGTATATATATAATATCCAAACAAGCATGTGTTCATACACATGCTCTTTTTCTCTCTCTCTCACACCCCCCCCCCCCCCATACTAACACCTAACCCAGGTTCCTGTTTCATTTTCTTTTCCCTGCACCAAACACATGCATACGCATGTTGATTATTGTATGTACTGTGACACCTTGATCTCCAGTTGTGACATCTATCACTATAAATAAAAATGTATATTAAAAGTATATATATATATATATTTTTTTTTTTTTACCCCATAGCTCCAAATCTGGAAATATAAACTTGTAAATATAATACATTTTTTGGGGGACTTGTCTCTTAGATTTTGTTGGGGGTGGGGGGGGGGGGAAGGGAAAAAAAAGAAAGAAAAGATTCTGTGATGGTGATATTTGTTGTCTGCAAACTGTGCAATTTTGAGGGTTTTGTATGTGCTTCCTGAAGAATATTTCAAGTTTTCTTTTGGAGACTGAAGCTCTTATTGCACATCAACATGCCTGTTTGTGCAAGATGCTTAATAAAATGAATTGGAGGGGTGGTGGGGGGGGTAGTGTTTCAACCACTGCTTACCAAAGGTGTTTCACTTTCAGGCGTGATGCATACAGCATCCCAGCCCATACTGATTTTTTTTTTTTCTTCTTCAATTTCTAGTACAAAAAGGAAGATTTGGAAAAGAAAAGGTCAAAAGCCACTTGTGAAGTTGGATGATTTCTTGGATACAGCTCTCTGAACTCAGAGCAAAATCACATCCCTTTTTTTTTTTTCTCCTTTTTGTCTGTCTCTTTTTTTCTTGCTGCACCATCATCTTGCACTTTTTCACACCGTTCATCCAAGTTCTCCCCAGTTCTCCCCACTCAGGGGCTCCCCCTCACACACACACACAGCCACACCCAGTTTGTCTGCCACAGTGTCAGCACCATGCAGTGCATAGGGAATTATCTATGTTAGCTTGCAAGGAGGCCACACACCAGAGGAGACCGTGCACTGCACTTTGTACCTACGTTCCTCTCAGTCGCTGAATGGCTGAAGAGGGGTAGTGACTGGGAAGTGAGCTGCTAACTATGCAAGAGGTTTTTTGTTTTTTTCCTTTTGAAAGAATGGGTGGTTTTGTTTCTTACATGGAATTTCAACTCTTGTTTTATGGACTCGTATATTGTGTGTGATTTATTTACTGGAAAACAGAGGGATTCGTTTTGGTTGATGATGAACCACATCATGAGTTGTCCACTTTGATTTGTGTAGAATCTCTGTGCTTGTTTGTGTGTTCATCTGTGTAGGTGTATGTGGTGTGCATGTGTGCTACTTTTTCTGAGCAGTATGTGTGTGTGTGTGTATGTATGAGTGCATGTGCGTGTGTGTGCGCATGTATATGTGTGTTTGAATACAGCACAGTGCTGTATTTATTGCAAGAAAATTTGCGATTATAAGTGTGAATCTGAGTATGCTGTGAATGCAACAGCATATACATTTGTGGGTTCTTGCTGAAGTAAATAGCAAGGTGAGCATACAGAGTTTGTCTGTTCTTTTCCTGTGTGTGTGCTTGTGTGTGTGTGTGCGTGCGTGCGTGCGTGCGTGCATGCGTGCGTGCGTGTGAAAAGTAAATAGCGAGTGAACGTATAACATGATCTGCTACTTTTCCTCTGTGGGTAGTGTGTGTATGTGTGTTTGTATTTGTGTGTGCGTGCATGTGGTGTATGTGTGTGTGCGCATTCCTGTATGTGTGTGAGAAAGAGACAGGCAGGTACAGCAATACTACTGCCCGTGCACTCACACGTTACAGATCTGACACAGAAAACTGATCACAATTAATTTTCATCCTGGCAAATCAGTGAATAGTCACCACACCACTCGGTGAGTGCAGAACCCGTCAGAGGAAATCGTTCAAGTGAAATTGACACACGGATTAAACCACTGGTGTGTCGAAGCTAATCTCGTAATCTCATTTCAGCGTGGACAATCCCCACCAATCCCCTTACTTGTCAGTGTGTGTGGTTGTTGCTGCACCAGTGGTTCACACTGGCACTGCTACAGGTATGATTAGATGCTGGCAGAATAAAGGAAGGGGTGTTTTCTTCTGGCAGCGTTGTATAATAATTATTGTTATTGTTGTTTTGTTCTGACTAACTAGTCGGCAGAAAGATAATAGGTGAACGCTTTGTGATTGCCATTTTGCAGTCTCCAAACAAACAGCTAAGGCATCTTATCACATTGGGAATTAACACGCACACACACACACACACACACACACACACACGAAAGAGAGAGAGAGAAGAAAAAAGAAAAGAACATATTTCCTGTCTCAGTGTCTGGCTTTTTATCCAATCGCCATTCCCCCCCCCTCTCTCTCTCTCTCTCGAACTGCCTGTCTGTCAGTCTCTCTTTTCACTTTCTAATTCCCAGACTTGTCAAAAATCTTTTTCTTGGGGAGGAAAGCTCCCTTTGGGTCAAACCGATCGGTTGGTTTAATCGTATTTGGGCCACAGGCCCATATGCAACCAATAAATAAATGAAAGTAAATAATGGCGGGGTGGGGGTAATGACAACGGATTCTTCTTCTTCTTTGCGTTCGACAGCTACGCATTCAGGGTCGAAGTCCGAGGGATGCCACAAACTCGGACGTCCGGTGAAGATCGGCTACCGTCCCCCGGAGCTTGGTGTTGAAGTCCGCACCCCCAGGCCAGGACTGCTGCCGCATCTTCTCATACAGGGGGCAGTCTTGGAGAATATGGGATGGGGTCTGGTCAGCCTGGCCGCAATCACATGGGGATGTGGCTGCCACTCCAATCCTCTTCAGGTGTGCTCGGAGGCCGCAGTGTCCTGTGCGAAGGCGGTAGATAGTAGTCTGGTGTCTTCTCTCCAGTGTCCTGATGGGATCTTGGTGTGCCTGGTAGCCTCCGTTCAGGGTGACCCAGCCTCTTCGGAATCTGCTGCGGAGGAGAGTTTTAGCTTCTTCATACGTGGCAGGAACGGTCGTCTGTGTGAGCTGGCTTCCTTCCTTGGCAAGGTGGTCTGCACGCTCGTTGCCTGGGAGGCCTACATGTGCAGGCACCCACTGGAGGGTCGTTGGGGCTGTTTGGGTAAGGGTTACGAGGGAGGCCTTAAGGGACTGGATCAGTGGACCAGGATCAGGGGAGTCAAGGGCCTGGAGTGTGGACATGGAGTCAGTGAAGATGGAGATGCTGCCAAGGGGCTTTCCACAGGAGGAGAGGAATTCTGCTGCTGTTTTAATGGCCAGGACTTCAGCTCTGAAATTGGAACAGAGCTTTCCTCCAGGGAGTGCGATGCTGCTGTGCTCTCCATCGGGAAGTCTGATGTAGACACTACTGCCTCCGTTGTGTGTGGCTTCCTCCGCTGATCCGTCCGTGTATACATGGGTCCAGGAGCTGGCTGGGTAGGACTCCTCTATCTTGGCCAGAGTCAGGATCTTGAGAGTAGCTGGTTGCTGGTCTTTGGTGGTGATGCCAGGAACTCTGAGGCTGATGGTGGCCTCTATCTCTTGGTCAAGCCTCCAGTCAGGCAAGGCAAGGTCAGTGCAAGACTCCCCTTTTGCCGCCAGAACATCGCTGTGCTGTGCTCTGAGTGCCTTATACTGGTGGTTGAGGCTCTGACGTTTGAGACGGTTCTTGGTGGGCTGCTCCAGACTGTGGTGTAGGTGGTGTGAGGGCAGTCTTCTGAGCTTCTCTCCCTGCATCAGGACTTTCAGGTCGCGTCTTCTCTCCAGGGGCTCGACGTTAGCAGTTTTCTCCATGTCATGGATCGGCGTGGACCTCATGGCTCCAAGTATGAGGCGTAGTCCCATGTTTTGGACTTTATCAAGCTGGCTCTTGTTGGTCTTGGAGGCTGTGCCCCACGAGGTTGAGGCGTACTCCATGGTGGGTCTGACCGCTCCCATGTAGACCCTGGCGAGAAGCCTGCTGTCCGCTCCCCAAGTCGTCCCAGCCAGCTTCTTCAGCAGGGCTAGCTTGCGGATGCCTCTCCTCTCCATCTCCTCAATCTGGGGCCTCCAGGTCAGGCGGGTGACCAACTTGACGCCAAGGAATGTTGGTGTATCTGTCTGGGGCTAGACCTGTCCCTGGAGCTTCAGCTTGACTTGCTCGTTGGCGGTAGAGAGAGAGAAAAGTGTTGCGTTGGTTTTTGTGGTGTTGAGCTCAAGACCCCAGTCTTCTGTCCATGTAGCGATATTGCTGACGACTTCCTGAAGCCGGTAGGAGGCCGTGCTGGTGTGTTCAGCGGATGTCCATACTGCCAGGTCGTCTGCGTGCAGACTGTTGGAGACGTGCTTCGTGATGTTGTCTGTGATGTCGTTGATATACAACAGAAACAATGTTGGTGAAAGCACTCCTCCCTGGGGGACACCCTCACGTAGCTTGACCTTTCTGCTGTGGAAGCCGTCTAGTTTGACCCTTGCGGTCCTGCCGAAGAGGTAGTGTTGGATCCACATGTACATCTTGCTACGTACGCCGATAACGGATTCAAATGAACACAGTTGCGTACTAAATGTATCAAATAAACACACTACAGTTGGAACAACGATAATCAATGCTACTGATATGCTCACGCGAACATTTGTTTCTTATTTAATTACACGTTTGGATGTATCAACAGCCACGCGGAACAACAGTGTGCTGTCTGTATATCAAGCTCACATATCGATTAGAGATAGCAAACGTTAAACCAAGGAGTGGAGCCCTTAGAAAATGATGCAAGTCAGTCTTCATAATACGATTTTCTTCTCTTGATTGCATGAAAAACAAACTTAGAGACAGAGCGCCACTTTCGGCTATTTTTCCAGGACAATAAAGTGGAGACAGGTGGCGTGCACACAATCGGCAAAAATCGTGTTCTTTGATAGCGCGGACATATAAAAAAGAAATGATGCTCATCCTCTGTATAATGTTTACAAAATAAGCAGTGTCTGCTTTCAGGATTAGCGCTGAATCTGTGCAGGTTGTTTATTGTGAGGTCGCCTGTTCTAAGTTGTGTCAAGGCAACTCAAAAGCAATAAATATAAATTGTACTTAAATATAATTCTTTCCCAAAGATGGTGAATGAGCAGTACATTACATATCGGTCCTTGTCCTGCTGTGAAGTGATTTCTTGGCCAAATGATTGTGCGGCACTTCTGCTTTTGCTCCTGATCAGATCAAACTTTGGGGAGGGGACAGATGTCAGAAATGCAGCATCTCTCTCTCTCTCTCTCTCTCTCTCTCTTTCCATGTTGAAAATACTGGTCACCTTTGAAAAAATGTGCACACAGGACACCATTTAAACAGCCCCCGGCTGATGACGTTAATTGTTTAGTCGCGGACCGAGCCCCCTCTTGAGACTATGGAGACCCTTATCTCTCCAACAACAGACCTCCTTGAATCCACCCAAACCAAAGATCTCATTACAAGCACTGAAGTGAATGGGGGTCGAAACTGAGCTGACCACGGCAGCAAGGCAGGAAAGGCCACAGAATCTGTGACTTTCCGCCCAATATGTGGAGTGATGGCCTAGAGGTAATGCGTCCGCCTAGGAAGCGAGAGAATCTGAGCGCGCTGGTTCGAATCACGGCTCAGCCGCCGATATTTTCTCCCCCTCCACTTGACCTTGAATAAACAAGAAAAAAATAAAACAAACAACAACAACAAAAATGGTGACAGCAGATAGGTGAGATCAACTCTTCACCACCCCATAAAACTGAAAAAAAATTCAATAAACAAGAAAAAATGAAACAAACAACAACAAAAATGCTGACGGATAAGGAGGGTGTGTTTTTGGAGCCCGGAACGGAATGGAAGGGGACGCGGTGTACGTACTCATAAAAAACAGCCGACATTTCTGATTTATGGACAACCTGCACGCAGAGGAACAGGGCGTTGTGGTATTGGCAGAGCTTATTTGTATGGTGCCTGTTACAGAGGGCGGCAGTTTGCGTGTTCATCTTGCATCAAGATCTGCATGTAGCGCCTGTCCTGTGCATGACTGCCCCTCCTTTCGTGTTCCGGATTGGGACGTAAAATAGCCTACCCGCTGACGTGTGCCACACTTATTTCTTTTGTCCTGTGTGTCCCTCTGCCTCGCTTTCTGTGTGGATCCGCTTATAGTGTGATCTGCTTATCGTTATCTCCTGTTGATCATGTTGAGTGTGTGTGTGTGTGTGTGTGTGTGTGTGTGTGTTGGTACTTTTTATTTATCAGTTTTTTACATCTGTATGTCGCTCGACTGATTCCAATGAATTGCCTGTATTGGAGCCGCCGATGCACTGTTTCATTTGGATATCGTTGGAAAACTTCGGGTCACGTTGACCTCGATCATTGGTTCCACGTCACTGTGGTCGTACAAGGTATCTGCTTTATATATATATATATATATATAATAAATCCTCCTCCTCCCCCCAGCCCCGGTCTTTCGCTCTCCTCTTCCTATTTCAGCAAACCGTCCCTGGCTGTCCAAGCTGTCTTGCTGTGAATTAGGCCTTTGTACAAATCTCACTCTGTCGTTACACTTTCGGATATTTGTTGTTGTTGTTGTTGTTGTTTGTCCCGATCTTGCTTGTACCCTCATATCTAAGAGTAGGCGTTTACATGTATCGCGTTCTTATCATTTATCATTATCGTTATCATTATCACTATCATCATCATCATCATCATCATCATTATTATTATTATTATTATTATCATCATCATCATCATCATCATTATCACTATTGTTATCATTATTATTATTATTATCATAATAATAATAATTTTATTATTAATATTAATATTATTATTATTAGCAGTAGTAGTAGTAGTAGTAGTAGTATCCGGACATTATTATTATTGTTGTTGTTCTTATTATTATTGTTACCATTATCATGATTATTATTATTATTATATTATTATTACTGACAATCATTATTAGTAGCAGTAGTAGTAGTAGTTGTTGTATCTGGAGCATCATTATCATCATCATTATGATGACGATGATGATGATAATGATGATTGTTATTATCATTATCACTGATTTATTCCGTAAGACATACAAGGGAGTCACCCTCTTAACTGACTGTGACCCATAGGAATCGGATCGGGCGCTACAGAGAGTGTTGGTAATTGTCATCAAAAAACTCCACCGTACGTACGTGGCTCGGCAATGACTGCCAGATCTCAGCATTACAAATCGCCCAAGTATAGGGACTTGAGTTCAATACGCCTGAGCTGGCGGATAATCCCCCTCCCCCTCTACCCCCCTGGCCATCCAAACCCCCTCCAAGCCTTTAATCCCAAACGTACCGTTCGGCGTGGACCAAAGCGTGCTACTAACGCTCGCAGAATCCAGCCATGCTCTACAACGATCTCTCTCCTGATTGGGTAAAGCAACCGTTTGACGTCGACGCCAACCAATGGCGGTACAGAACTACAGGTTTTTGGTTAGCGGCTGCTTGTTTTGTTGCTGAAAGCCGTTGAGATCGGGGTCTGTTCTTAATCAAACGGCGAAACAAACTAATTAGTACGCACGTGACTGACCACCATTAAACACAGCGTTTGGTCAGTCAGCGGAACAAATTAGTGATTGCAAAACCTCACAGCGAGAAGGGAAAGTCAGCTGGAGTGTTTTACAGCGAGAGTGGCCAAAAAGGATCGACTGAGAGTGAACTCAACGTACACAACAGACAACCTGCACTCAGTACTCGTGGTTTGTTTGTTTGTTTTTCGGGGGGCCGGGAGACCTGTACAATGCGTAGAAGATTCCGACGAAGGGGAGTCCGAACTCCGTAGTCTGTGACCCAAGAACCCAAACTGTTGTTTTGTTTGCCCCTGGATGCGCCCAGTGTTTATTTTGTAAGGTAAGTCAAACTTCGGTTTAAATCGAAACCGAAGAGTTAGAAATTGTAGAAACTGGTTGGACAAAAACTAAGAGTTCATAATCTGTCGTAGCGCTTGCCGTCTCTTCTGGCAGTATTGAGAGTTCATAATCGCTTTATTTTCCATGTTGTTGCTGTTGTTGTCGTTGTTGTTGTCGTTGTTGTTGTCGTTGTTGTTGTTGTTACCAGTTCACTGTGAGAGTTAATCACTTTATTCTCATTAATTGTTGTTGTTGCTGTTGTCGTTGTTACTACTATTGTTGAGCGCTAATCGCTTATACATTTGCATTTCTCTTGTTGTTGCTGTTGCTGTCTTAGTTGTTGTTGTTGTGACTACGCTTGTTAAGAGTCAATCGCTTTGTTCTTCTTGTTATTATGTTGTTGTTGCTGTTGTGGTAACGCATGATAGTTTGTTTTTTTAAAAAAATTTTCATTAAAGAAAAATTTAATTATTTTTTTGCACCTCTTGTTCTAATTTTTTTAAACGCAGAAAGTTTAGCAGCTTAAGAGACGGGTTCTTTACACAGTGAAGAGAGAGAGAGAGAGAGAGAGAGAGAGAGAGAGAGAGAGAGAGAGAGAGAGAGACAGACAGACAGACAGACAGAATTGAATTGAATAAATTTTATTTTCTAAGGGTAATACAATAAGCAAAATAATGCTTTTTTTTCATCCAGCTCTCGAAGGGGAAACAGTAACATAAACAAAGGGGGAATCATTATATCTGTACAGCATACATATTATAGTCATGGATACATGAATGGTAATTTGACATTCACAACACTAAATAGAGGAGAATAAGAAGAGAGAAGAGATATAAAAGGACGGAGAGAGAGAGAGAGAGAGAGAGAGAGGGAGAGAGAGTACAAAAGGTGAAAATTAACATAGGTCAAGATAATGATTAATCAATATAAAAATGTCATTTAAAGAGAGAGAGAGAGAGACGGAGAGAGAGAGACGGACAGAGAGAGACAGACAGACAGAGAGAGAGACAGACAGACAGACAGAGAGAGAGACGGAGAGGACGGGAAACAACAAATGACGAATGCCTCAAGTGGCCCATACGGAGAATTCCCAACAGTAACTCCTAGGAACAAAAGAAAAAAAGAAAGAAAAAAGAAGAAGAAAAAGAAAAAAAAAAAAGAGAAGAAAGAAAGAGAGAGAGAGAGAGAGAGAGAGAGAGAGAGAGAGAGAGAGAGAGAGAGAGAGAGATTCAAAGAATGCTGACGAACGTGTTTAGAAACATCTGTCTTCGGAAATTACAGACATTTGCTCACCGGAGAGAGAGAGAGAGGAGGGGGGCTGGGGGGGGGGGGGGGGGGGAGGGATGGGGGCTGACAACGACAAATGTTTCGGGTTGGGAGGAGAGAGAGAGAAAAAAAGAGTGAAAGACAGACGGGAAAGAAGTGATTCAGACGAGACATAACAAATTTCTTCATTTTCGAAGATAACAGATAAGCGCTCAGGATGTTTTTTCTTCACACAATCCTCGCTCTAAATACGGGTCTACACCCTACAATACTAAATGACAAAGGCATACGCGTGCTGCTAATTCACACACACACACACACACACACACACACACACACACACACACACACACACACACACGTGCACACACACACACACACACACGCACACACACATACACACACATATCAGAATATGCCTCCTCACTGTGGACTTTTTGCAATATGAGAGGGCAGATCAGGCTGTCAGAAAGGCAGCGCGAAACAGAGAAGGCTCAATCCTCCTCAGGATTCCATTACATCTCCAAGAATGTTACAGGTGTATAGAAAAAGTGTAAAGTGATCGACATAGACATAGGCTAAAAGATTTAGACTGCCAGTATTACCGTCACTGCATGAAGACAGTTACAGCAAGACTACAAGATTCAGACTGCCAGTATTACCGTCACTGTATGAAGACAGTTACAGCAAGCAACCCCAAGCCTTTCTCAAATGATTTATCTGTCTCCCAGTCAAGACCAGTTACAAGTTTAATTCATCGATTCCGTTTGAATGCCCTTCGATCTGTATTTTGCAAAAATATACAGTGTCTGTGCGGAAGAGAAGTCAATGTCTACCACACACTTGTCTTTTGACTGATCACGTTTTTGTTATCATTAGCAAGCGTTTTTACTGTTATGTAGATGTTTAACTCACTGTTGATATTCATGTTATAATTCACTGTTAGTCACTACAGTTCTTCGTAGCTCTTCGTTTTCCACAACTCACTATAGTCAGCCCACCACCTCTTCTCATGTACCCACGCCTCATCTCCTATGCGCACATACTTTTTTATTTTTTTATTTTTTTGTTTTGTACCCATGTAATATCACTAAACAGTGAAAAGACGTTAAACTAAACACACACACACACACACACACACACACACACACACACACACACACACATCAAAATATGACAACAATGTCATTGTGGAGATACAATTAATTACGTGGAGTGATGACCTTGAGGTAACGCGTCCGCTTAGGAAGCGAGAGAATCTGTGCGCGCTGGTTCGAATCACGGCTCAGCCGCCGATATTTTCTCCCCCTCCATTAGACCTTGAGTGGTGGTCTGGACGCTAGTCATTCGGATGAGACGATAAACCGAGGTCCCGTGTGCAGCATGCACTTAGCGCACGTAAACGAACCCACGTCAACAAAAGGGTTGTTCCTGGCAAAATTCTGTAGAAAAATCCAATTCGATAGGAAAAACAAATAAAACTGCACGCAGGGGGAAAAAAAAGAGAAAAAAAAGGGGGGTGGCGCTGTAGTGTAGCGACGCGCTCTCCCTGGGGAGAGCATTCCGAATTCCACACAGAGAAGTCTGTTATGACAAAAAAACTCTCTGAAGGAGGCATGACTGTGTTGGGCAGTCATGTTTGTGTAGCTCTCTGTGTTGGATTTCTTTTACACAATAAATCTGTTGTGATAAAAAGAAATACAAAATGCAAACAAAATTAACGAGTCTAAGACAACCAAAACCTTTCTCAGAGGGAGAAAGCCAACCAGCCAGCCAGCCAGCCAGCCAGCCAGCCAGACAGACAGACAGCCAGACAGACAGACAAAAAGGCAGGCAAAGAATGCATGGAATGACAACAATCGAAGGACAGTCACAGAGAACAAAATCGGTTCAACAGGTGTAGATACATACACACACAAGGAGTGGGGAGAGCGGTGGTGGTGGTGGGAGGCGGGGGGGTGGGGGTGGGGGCAGGGGGTGGGGGGCGTGGGTGTGGGGGGGTAAGGGAGAAAAGAGACAAAGGAAGTCCAGGCGGTGGAGATCCCCTGTCCAGGATACAAAACAAACACTGCTACACAATTGACTTCATTGAACTGCCGGATGATCCAGAGTTCTTCCAAAGATTTTCTACGAGCACTTTCTTCATAGTCTGAATACGTCTCGGCTTTGGGTCAGCTAATCTCCGTCGTTCCAGATTTTCCATGGTTTGTCTGCTGTCTTTCTGATTTTCCTGTCAGTTCAGAAATGTGGCGATTGTGGATCGATATATCAAAAACAAAAACAACAACAACAACAAAAACAACAAATAAAAAACAATAACTTTCGTTTGGGATAGCTGACTGAGTCTATCTTCTCGTAATTTTAAAACCAATTTCAAAGACAGTGTTACAGATCTTATCGCAAAGGACATGCAGAGATACAACAAAAGGGGAGTAACTATAAAACTAACACTTTTTTACGTACGAGGTACTCTCCCTTGGATAATAGCGTGTGAAGACATATATAATAATTTCGAAGAAACATCACAGACGGCCATTCTGTACACGTTATTTTGACCATGGTGTGTAACCAGACTGAAGACATTGACCATGGTGTGTAACCAGACTGAAGACATTGACCATGGTGTGTAACCAGACTGAAGACATTGACCATGGTGTGTAACCAGACTGAAGACATTGACCATGGTGTGTAATCAGACTGAAGACATTGACCATGGTGTGTAACCAGACTGAAGACATTGACCATGGTGTGTAATCAGACTGAAGACATTGACCATGGTGTGTAACCAGACTGAAGACATTGACCATGGTGTGTAACTAGACTGAAGACATTGACCATGGTGTGTAACTAGACTGAAGACATTGACAATGGTGTGTAACCAGACTGAAGACATTGACCATGGTGTGTAACCAGACTGAAGACATTGACCATGGTGTGTAATCAGACTGAAGACATTGACCATGGTGTGTAACCAGACTGAAGACAATCAATTACAGCGTTACTTTGACCATGGTGTGTATTCAGACTGAAGACATTGACCATGGTGTGTAACCAGACTGAAGACATTGACCATGGTGTGTAACCAGACTGAAGACATTGACCATGGTGTGTAACCAGACTGAAGACATTGACCATGGTGTGTATTCAGACTGAAGACATTGACCATGGTGTGTAACCAGACTGAAGACATTGACCATGGTGTGTAACCAGACTGAAGACATTGACCATGGTGTGTATTCAGACTGAAGACATTGACCATGGTGTGTAACCAGACTGAAGACATTGACCATGGTGTGTAACCAGACTGAAGACATTGACCATGGTGTGTATTCAGACTGAAGACATTGACCATGGTGTGTATTCAGACTGAAGACAATCCATTACAGCACAAAGAAATAATGGACAAGGGGAACAAACCAGTTTTGGCGGAACTGATGAATAGGTCTGGAAGGAACTGATGAATAGGTCTGGAAGGAACTGATGAATAGGTCTGGAAGGAACTGATGAATAGGTCTGGAAGGAACTGATGAATAGGTCTGGAAGGAACTGATGAATAGGTCTGGAAGGAAAGAGGTAGGGATAGGGGGGAGTGAGAGGGATGGATGTCAGGAAGTGATCAAACCAAACTAAAGATTAAAAAATAATAATAAAATAAAAAATCTGGCGAAGTCTTTGTTTTGAGAGAAAGAGAGAGAGAGAGAGAGAGAGAGAGAGAGAGAGAGAGAGAGAGAGAGAGAGCGGGGGGAGGAGGGTGGGGGGGGGGGGGGGGGGGGGGCGGGGGGGGGGGGGGATTTACAGAGAGAGAAATAGTGGTAGTGATACGTGGTAATGGTATTAACAATAGCGCGCGCGTGTTTGTGTGTGTCGCGTGTGCGCGCTCGAGTGTGTGTGCATGTGTGTACCCGCGCACACGCACGTTTATCGTGTGTTACAGCAATGAACAACGGTAGTTTTTATGTTAAAAAACAGAAGAAGAAGAAGGAGAAGAAGAAGAAGAAAGATTTGGCAATCGCAGAGAAGAAGAAGAAGAAGAAGAAACATGAGTGTGCCAGGAAGGAAAGATTTGAACCCTCTGCCAGGTGTAAACTCCCCCGGCGAGGTTTACAAACACGGTGCCTCACATGTTTTCTGGCTGTGTCTGGGACACATCCTGGTGTAAACGAAAAGAACAGAACAGAAACCAAATTATTGTTCTTCGTGACGGAAAGAAAGCATTGCGCTGACGATCGGACCACAAAATAACATACACAACACACACACACACACACACACACACACGCACGCACAAACACACACACACACACACACACACACACACACACACACACACACACACACACACACACACTCACACACACACACACACACGCGCGCGCGCGCATGCACACACACACACACACACACACACACACACACACACACACACACACACACACACACACACACACACACACACACACACACACACACACACACACACACACACACACAGAGGAAACCTTCGTTACGTTTGTTCACTCACTGAAGCCAAAACCTCTATTTTCCCTCTTGTTTCCTTGAATAACAATAACGAAAAATATAAAGTCTTGCTCTTTGTGTGCACATTGTGATCTTTGTTGTTTCAGAACATATAGTGAAATGTTTCCAGAAGCAAATGTATCCGGGATATTTGTACGCCGCAAATTATTATTATTATTATTTTTTTTTAAACAACACACACACACACACACACACACTCAGAGAGAGAGAGAGGGAGAGAGAGAGAGAGAACAAACAACAAACAATTCCATGTCCCAGAATCATTTCTCGGTTGAATAGTCCGTATCTATACGATACTGTTCCTTTATTTTTCTTAACTGACGTGTTTTTTTTCTTGAATAATCAATGTCAAACGACAGTGGGGAGAGAGAGAGAGAGAGAGAGAGAGAGAGAGAGAGAGAGGGTCAAGAGAAAGACAGAGAGAGAGAGGCAGACAGACAGACAGAGAAAGACAGACATAGAGATCGCGAAAGACAAAGAGAAAACAAAAGAATTTTTCTCCCTTTTTTTATTTTATTTTTTTTTAACAAAGTATGGGTAGGGAGCAAGAAGGCAGTGCTTTCTATGAGGAGATTGGAAAAGGAAGGACTTGTAATCTGAAACCAATCAGAAAATAAAACAAACAAACATCGGATCCGAACACCCCAACCCCTACCCACCTCAGAGATAGACCAAGAATCAACACCTTCCCAACACCTGCCCACCTCAGAGATAGACCAAGAATCAACACCTTCCCAACACCTGCCCACCACAGAGATAGACCAAGAATCAACACCTTCCCAACACCTGCCCACCACAGAGATAGACCAAGAATCAACACCTTCCCAACACCTGCCCACCACAGAGATAGACCAAGAATCAACACCTTCCCAACACCTGCCCACCACAGAGATAGACCAAGAATCAACACCTTCCCAACACCTGCCCACCACAGAGATAGACCAAGAATCAACACCTTCCCAACACCTGCCCACCACAGAGATAGACCAAGAATCAACACCTTCCCAACACCTGCCCATCACAGAGATAGACCAAGAATCAACAGCTTCCCAACACCTGCCCATCACAGAGATAGACCAAGAATCAACACCTTCCCAACACCTGCCCACCACAGAGATAGACCAAGAATCAACACCTTCCCATCACCTACCCACCACAGAGATAGACCAAGAATCAACACCTTCCCAACACCTGCCCATCACAGAGATAGACCAAGAATCAACAGCTTCCCATCACCTGCCCATCACAGAGATAGACCAAGAATCAACACCTTCCCAACACCTGCCCACCTCAGAGAGACCAAGAATCAATCGTCGTTGGATTGGGTCTGGTGTCCATTCTGAACATGGTGAACAGAACTAACTGCTGTTGTTTTTCATCATGATTTTCCTTCTCTATCAATACGTTTATTTTCCTTCTCCCTTCTTACAACTTTCAATTGATAAATAACCCGACCTTTTTTCTTTTTTGAGGGGGTGGGGGGAGGGGTGGGGGGAGGGGGTGTGGCTTTGGGGCGTGGGGTGGGGTGAAGGGGGTGAGTGGATAAGTGAACTTTCTGCTGAAGGTTTCAATGCTTTATGTAAATGCCAAATGACGCAGATTTACGCATTGAGCGCGAACGTGCTTATGTTCTCTGTCTCTTTCTGTCTCTGTCTCTGTCTGTATGTATGTATCTCCCTGTATTTGTCATGTGTGTTTCTACTTTCTACCTGTCTGTTTTTCTTTTTCCCTGTCTCTATCTTCACACTCTGTTCGTCTGTCTGTCTGTCTGTCTAGTCTATACATGCTCAAACTAATGACTCTATTTCGGTTCCACAAACAAGCACCTGAAAAATGTACTCCTTATCGAACGGAGGTTAGTGCGTGAGCGCTAAAGCATTTTCCATGTTAGATAGGACAGGGACCTCTGTCCATGCCTTCATGTCAACCAAAACAACAGAGGAATGATGCACAGAGAGAGACAGAGACAGAGAGAGACAGAGACAGAGAGAGACAGAGACAGAGAGAAGGAGACACGAGTGAGAGAGAGGGGGGGGGGGGATTCAGAGAAAGAGACAGATAGACAGAGAGGCAGACAGAGAGAGA
>NC_134900.1:802500-817500 GCF_041734735.1 Babylonia areolata | reverse complement strand
TTCCTGCAAGAGAGATGGCGGGTGACGATGGGGGGCCGTCGCTTCAAGCCCGAGAACTTCCACGAAATCTCTAGGGTGCTTGGGGAGCGCTTCGCACCCGACTTGAATCGGGTGGTGAGCAAGCACCGTGCTGACGCCGCCTCGGCCTACCTGCGCCGTCTTCAGCGCGACGTGGAGCGATCCCAGGAAGGGTACTACGGCCAGCTGCAAGGAATGCCTCTGCAGATCAGGTGAGATGGCACTGTGCCTTTTGTGTCGTGGGGTTGTTGTTGGTGGTGGTGGTGGCGGTGGTGGTGGTGGTGGTTGTGTGTGTGTGGTGTGGTGGTGGTGTGGTGGTGGTGTGGTGTGGTGGTGGCGGTGGTGGTGTGGTGTGGTGGTGGCGGTGGTGGTGTGTGTGTGTGGTGTGGTGTGGTGTGATGTGGTGGTGGTGTGTGTGTGTGTGGTGTGGTGTGATGTGGTGGTGTGTTTTGTGTGTGTGGTGTGGTGTGGTGGCGGTGGTGGTGTGTTTTGTGTGTGTGGTGTGGTGGTGGTGGTGGTGTGTGTGTGTGGTGTGGTGTGATGTGGTGGTGGCGGTGGTGGTGGTGTGTGTGTGGTGTGTGTGGTGTGGTGTGTGTGTGTGTGTGGAGTGGTGTGGTGTTTGTGTGTGTAGTGTGGTATGGTATGTTGTGATGTGGTGTGGTGTGGTGTGTTTTGTGTTGTGTCGTGACGTGTTGTGTTGTGTTGTGTCGCGTGTGTTGTGTCACGTGTGTTGTGTCGTGTGTGTTGTGTTGTGTGTCGTGTCGTGTCGTGTCGTGTTGTGTCTTGTGTTGTCGTGTTGTGTTGTGTAGATACAGCATAAACTGTAACGTTTGGCAGCCAGTTTTGATTAGGTTTCCCTGGCAACCGCAAACGAACTAAAATCTACCTTTTTTTTCTTCTCTCTCTCACATCTATTCCCGGCCCCCCCCCCCCCCCCCGGGCCCCAACCCTCCCCACGCATCCCTCAACCAAGACCTAACTACTGACGTAAAAAATCAGGGGTCTTCCGAGAGAGGGAAAGCAAAGGAAAGAAATGTATAATTTTTACAGCGCAGCGTCTGGCCAAGATAACACTAATTTTGGTCACGGCAGACAAAGCAAGTAAGCAACGTGTCTTCAGTTTTCCTCCTCTGGGGGACTCGGGGACGGCGGGAGGGGGGGGGGGGGGGGGGCGGGGGGATGGGATGGTGGTGGTGAGGGCTGGGGGTGGCAATGGACGGAGGGGCTACATTCTTCTTGCTGATGTTATTATTTCATTTATATATTTTGCTTCTGCATCCTAACCAGCCTCGTCAACGTTCTTATGCGAGGTTCGCCACGCCGCCTGGTTTATTTATCTGTTGATTTTTTTATTTTTATGGGTCTCAGTTTCAGTTTTAGTGTTGGAGTGATGGCCCAGAGGTAACGCGTCCGCCTAGGAAGCGAGAGAATCTGAGCGCACTGGTTCGAATCACACCGGCAGTCGCCAGTGTTTTCTCCCCCTCCGCTAGACTTTGAGTGGTGGTCTGGATGCTAGTCATTCGGATGAGACGATAAACCGAGGTCCCGTGTGCAGAATGCACTTAGCACACGTAAAAGAACCCACGGCAACAAAAGGGCTGTCCCTGGCAAAATTGTATTGTTTCCACAACCCAACGAGATGAGCGTCTTAACCATTCTGCTGCACTGTTCAATGTTCTAATGAACGACTGAATGGATTTATTCCTCCATTCGTTCAAGAACTCTTCTGAACCTTATGGAAGATCACTCGCGTTCCAGACGCCTCCAGGTCCGCAAGGAGGACCCTCGCAGCTTCAAGAGCGTGCTGGTGCCCAAGCTGAAGCTGTCGCCCCTGTCGGCATCGGCGGACACGACCACCACCACCGCCACATCCAGCCCCCGCACCGTGAAGAGCCAGTCCCCCAAGGTGGTCTCCCCTGACGGCGGCGCACAGGTGCTGCCTCTGGTGACGACGACGACTACGGACGGGACCAGCTACGTGCCGCACAAGTCCTTCAGCCCCCACAGCCACACCCACATCCACGTGCTCTTCAAGCAGGTTGGTTGGTGTGTGTGGGTGTGGGTGGTGTGTGTGTGTGTGTGTGTGTGTGTGTGGGTGTATGTGTGTGTGTGTGTGTGCTGATGAGCGTGGATGTGTGTGAGACTGGGACGGGGTACCTCTGGAAAATGGGATGCGATGGTAGACAGGACACAGGAGGGATATAGTGTCTGTGGGGGGGGGGGGGGGGGGGGTATGGGGGTGGTTAATGAAGAGAAATAGATGGATGGGTGAGGAAAGTTGCTGATGAAATATGTGTGTGATTGTGTGTGTGTGTGTGTGGCGGGGGAGAGGAGGGGGTGATTGGGGTGGGTGTTGCCTCAGGAAGGTGGAATGGGATGACAGAAGGGGGTGATAGGGGTGGGTGTTGCCTCAGGAAGGTGGAATTGGATGACAGAAGGGGGTGATAGGGGTGGGTGTTGCCTCAGGAAGGTGGAATGGGATGACAGAAGGGGGTGATAGGGGTGGGTGTTGCCTCAGGAAGGTGGAATGGGATGACAGAAGGGGGTGATAGGGGTGGGTGTTGCCTCAGGAAGGTGGAATTGGATGACAGAAGGGGGTGATAGGGGTGGGTGTTGCCTCAGGAAGGTGGAATGGGATGACAGAAGGGGGTGATAGGGGTGGGTGTTGCCTCAGGAAGGTGGAATGGGATGACAGAGAGGAAGAAGGGGGTGCGACGAGAGGAGGCAGTTAAGAGAAGTGGATGGATGGGCGAGGAAAGAGGAAAATCATTGATAGTGTGTGTGTGTGTGTGTGTGTGTGTACGGGTGTGTGTGTGTACGGGTGTGTGTGTGTGTGTGTGTGTGTGTATGTGTGTGTGTACGGACATGCGGATGCGTGTGTGCGTACGGGTGTGAGTGTATGTGTGTGTCCTTGCTTGAACGCCTGTGTTTTTGCACCACATGTGCATATATGCGCACACACACACACACACACACACACACACACACACAAGCGCACGAAAGTGCTCGTCTCTTGAAGACACACGCACAGACTGTCTCCACCTAACACGTATCTGTGCACGTCGCAGACGCCCAGGAAGTCTGCCCACAAGAAGGGCAGCGGTGGCCCCAGCAGCGTGGTCAGCGGCACTGAGACCAGCGTGGGCGGCGCCAGCAACAGCAGCGTCATCACCACAGCAGACAGCAAGGCCTTCAAGGCCAAGCAGAACACCCTCAAGAACGGCCTCAAGCTACCCAGCCCCAGGGAAGAAGACGACTCCCTGAGCCACGAGGTACAGGACGACGGCGGGGAGGACTCCGCGCCCTGGCCGGCCGTGGAGAACGCCCACTTGCCTTACACCCTGCCCAAGCTGCCTGCCAACAACGGGCCGGCACCCCTCCCGAACATCAAGAAACGCCTGGTTGGGGACAAGACACCCCGCGGCGTGGCCAAAAGCGTTCGGGAAGTCCACAGCAACAACCACAGCAACAGCACCACCACCACCACGATGCGAACCGCCTTCCGGAGTCCCCGGAGCGAGCAGCAGTCCAGCGCACTGCCCTCCGCCAGTAAACCGGAAGTGCCCTCACCGGTGAACCGGATGTTCCCCACCACCACCACCAGGGCGGAGGATCCCCAGGTCCAAGAGGCCCTGCCGCCCAACGTGGCGGCGGCTCTGGCGGCAGGAAGCTCCATCAGCGCGCTCTACAACCTGGGCCTCCCCCACAAGCTGGCCTCCGCTTACGACAAGAACCTGCCCACGGTGGCCGCCCGACCCAAGGCGGTGATGCTGGGGGGCAAGGGTTCGCGTCTCCCGCTGCCGTCCATCCCCCCGGCCAATGTCAGCGTGGGCGACGAGATGCTGGCCATCACCTCAGTGCAGCGCTCCAACGCCATCCAGCTGGCCGGCTGAAGGAAAATGTCCACTACCCGCAGAAGGTTAAATAAATCACTGGAACGAGAACTGACGTACATCCAGCATATCTCATCTATACGGGCCACTGTCGGCAGAAGTTAAATCACTGGAACGAGAACTGACGTACATCCAGCATATCTCATCTATACGGGCCACTGTCGGCAGAAGTTAAATCACTGGAACGAGAACTGACGTACATCCAGCATCTCATCAAAGTGACTCTGCAATCCTCCACTTCAGTTTCCAAAAGCCAGTTCCCAGGCGGAGATTCTGCATGGACTATCACCAGTCATATTTGGAAATCTGATTGACGAAATCGCACCAGTTTCTTTTCTTTTCTTTTTCTTCCTACGTTGAGAGTGTTTATGAAGGATTAAGAGCCAGGCTGGACTGAAATTGCTGTAGAAAGAAACGAAAGCAAAGGAGGATGGGGAAATCTGTCGACGATGGTATGGGTACACGCACATTGTTACATTTGGGATTTCGTCTCAGATACTATCTTCACACATGGGAATGATTCTCCAGTTTCTTTTCCTTTTGTGAAGTTGAAAATAATCAGTTTTGGGGATCCAAAAGAACGCCGTACCTCTGCACACTGGGTGAGTCGTGTATTTGCACCCCTCAAACACACTGATACTCAGTCAAAATTCAGTGAAAAAAAAGTGGAGTCCTCAGTGATGAATATTGACAGACAAAGGTACTGACGGACTGGTAGACTGAAGCAAAATATCCACAGATAGACAAAATGCAGAATTTGAAGGCCACTATTCAAATTCAAACTCTTTGGATACGTCCCAAAAGAATCCAAAAGGTGTTGTTTGAAACTTTGAACATAGGTATTTATATTACATAATCAGATGTTTTACTAAGTGAAAGAAAATCACGATTACTTAGAGAAGTCATTACTGATGTTGAAAGTATTACATTTATCATCATCAAATATAGATCCTATGTACTCAGTTCATGCCCTAAAATATTAAAAACGAAACAAAAAACAACAAACAAAAACAACAAAAAAACCCGTTTCAAGTCAACATAAGATGTTACTACCATTTGTTTTCTGCCTATTCAAGACTAGTTGTGTTCATAAAAAAATGCACTGATTCAATATTGATGTCAGTTCGTTGTATCCAGTGCATAATGTCGTTGTGAAACTTTAATGCACAAATTGTACAACATTGCACCTATTTGTATGATAACGTTTGAAGAGAAGACCCACTAACATTATATGTTAGTCATCTGAACGTGTTCCGGTTTGGTGTTACTTCACTTTCCAAATTTGTCATTGTCAATAGCTATTGTACATAACACAAACGTTGCTGTAGTTCTAATTAAAGACCTGTTCTCTGCTTTAATGAAGAAATGGTGACTGCTGGACCTTTTAAAACGATGTTTAGATCAGAACCCCGGGTGAGTCCAGTTACACAACACCTTTTTATCATTTTGAACTTTTTTTTTTCTCCTTTGTTCTTCCTTGTGGAGTTAGTTTTCTTGACATTACGACATATTTCCTTTAGGAATACTCATGATCATGGGGACATGTGATGAAAGTCATTACATTCATACATGCGCCATGATGACCTTGAATGACTTTCATACACAGCTGCTAGCGTATTCGTCGATTGAGCCGCCATGATATGACCGCGAAACCCATCAACATATTGTAGTCATTCTGTTTTTTATTTGGATTATGCGAAATACTTATGATGCTTTTTTCCTTGTATGTATTCATTCTTTCATACTTTCGTTGTGTTCGAGGATATGACTTGTACTTAGTGTTTTTATTTGTTGTTTTTCTGGTGAAAGAAATATGCAATATGATGATCTGTTTGATTTATAAAAAAAAAAAATCCTACGGTGATATCTGTTTGAAACTGCACCACCAAAGGCTTTGAAAGAATAAACACGTGCTTGATCAGTGGGGCTGTTGTCATTATTTTGATAGCATGCACACACACACACACACACACACACACACACACACACACACACACACACACACACTCCAAAAGTCCTGTTTTGCGCGCTCATCTTCACATGCATGAGGACGGATATACACGACAGCATAAGTTGTACATATGCACATATTTTACGGACGTGTTTGTTGAAATGCTTGGATTGTTGGCCTAATGGTAATGCGTCCGCCTGGGAACCGAGGGGATCTGAGCGCACTGGTTCGAATCCCAGGAGTCCTTCCCACTCCCTTCACTAGACCTGGAGTGGTGGTCTTTACGTCAGTCTTTCGGATCAGACAATAAACCGAGGTCCTGTCTGCAGCATGCACTTAGCGCGCGTAAAAGAATCCACGGCAGCAAAAGGTTTGCCCCTGGTAACATTTCGTAGAAAAATACACTTTGATAAGAAAACAAGTACACTTGCAGGCTGGAAAATAAAAAGAAAACACAACACCAACAAAAATAGATACTAAAACAAATAAAGGTGGGTGGTAGCGACGCGCTCTCCCTGGGTAGAGCAACCCGAATTTTACACAGATATATGTTGTGACAAAAGAGTAATACAATACAATACAATACAATGCAATGCAATACAATACAATGTTCCTGTTTCTCACAGGCCTTCTGTTTCACTTTCGTCAAATCACTTTGTAAATAAACATAAATAAACGTATGATTATATAAAGAGCATTTTACCCTTTTTTTACGACAACTGACTTGCGCGTACAGTATTTCCATGTTTACATGTCTACCAAACATGGTCATTTTGCAGTTCCATAAAGAACTATGAACAAGGGAGTGCTTAGCCTTTGTTGACTCTGAATTCCTCTGCCCCCAGTTATGGAACAACCTGTAGCTTTTCTCCCCCACCCCTCCTCTCTCTCTCTCTCTCTCTCTCTCTCTCTCTCTCTCTATATATATATATATATATATATATATAACAGGAAAAGAATGTCACATAAATCGCACTTGAATAATTTTCTTTCTTTTTCGGTAAAAATGTAATAATTAAATCGATTAATCTTTGTTTCTTTATCTTTCTTTTTTTCTCTCTAGGAAACATTTGTTGTTGTTTTTAACTTGTAACGTTTCTTCTTTTTTTTCCTTGCCAGCTCCCCCCCCTTTTTTTCTCCTTATCGTTGCAAACAAGCATTCATCTCTGCCTGTCTGGCCAGAAAAAAAAATGGAGGAAGCGAAAAGCGGTTTGCCTGGAAACTCTTGTGGCAAGTAAATACATGCGGCTCGGCTTAATTAGGCTTTTCTGCCGTTTGCTGCTTCCGTGACCAGAGACCATCACTGGGGGAGGTTTCGCGTGTTGACTGAGCGGGTTTAGGAGGGGTTTGAACCCCTTAAATGTCAGCCCGTGCACCGTGGAACACTTGAGTCCATGATTTCATGGTGTAACTGTCCTGACTCACAGTTCCCGGGCGATTGTGAACGGCTGAGCCGAGCATCGGTAGCTCCTTGGGGAGTAGTAGTTGTAGTAGTAGTAGTGTGTGAGAGAGAGAGTTCGTGTGTCTGTGTGCCAGTGCGTGCATGTGTGTGTATGTGCATGCATGCGTGTGTGTATGTATTGGTGTGTGTGTGTGTGTGTGTGCATTTATATGCTAGTGCGTACATGTGTGTCTGCGTGCATACGTGCGTGTGTGTAAGTGTCGGTGGGTATGAGTGTCTGTGTGTGTGCGCGCGCGTGCGTGTGTGTGAGTGAGTGGAGTATGAAGCTACGCCTAAAAGCACGTTTCCATACAGTTAGTGTACGTATCATGCAAAGGGAATATGGAATGCACTGTGAGTCCACTCTATTGCCCATCACGTTTCGTCAGCTCACAAAGGACACACAGAAAACTGAAATTTCATCTGCATATAAGGGGTGCTCATTCGTTCTGTCTCTCTGTTTGTGTCTGGTCTCACACCGTCTCTTTCTCTGTCGTGCCTTTACTTTGTCTTTTATATATATATATATATATATATTATTTATAGCTTTTCTTTTTTACCCTAATAGTCAGTCAGTTATGCCCATCACTCCCCCCGGGGCATAGGCCGCTCACAACAGTCCGTCAGAGTCCTCTGTCCTGGGCTACCCTTTTTGATTGTCTCCAGGTGTGCCCCATCTTCTTGGTGTCTGCCTCGAGGTCACGTCGCCAGGTGTTTCTTGGCCTTCCTCTCTTCCATTTGCCCTGGGGATTCCATTTCAGTGCCTGCCTGGTGATGTTATTGTCTGGCTTCCTCAGGGTGTGCCCGATCCATCTCCATCTTCTGCGTCGGAAGTTGGCGTTTCTGTAGCCAGCTGTTTTTTTTTTTTTACAGGGTAGGGTTGCTAGCTCCACACCCAACACTCCTCACGTTTCCATCCGGGGTTGGGACCGGCATAGGCGGCATAGATAAAAATAAAAAATAAAAAAGCAGCTATGCTTACTTCACTACCCTCATGAAATTAGTATTCGTTTCTTTTCGTTTCGTTTCATTTCGTTTTCCTCTGTCGTTTTTCTGTCACAAGTTTCGTTTCGTTTCGTTTCTATCTTCCCTTCCCTCTGTCTTTTTTCTGTCACAACGTAAGCACAAATTCAACACACACACACACACACACACACACACACACACACACAATTTGCCCTCGCTTTTTTACACCCACGTACATATACCCGGCATAGAAGAGACAGACAGACAGACAGATAGAGAGACAGGCAGAGAGAAAGAGAGAGAGAGACACACACACACACACACACACACACACACACACACACACAGAGATAGAGGGAGACAGACAGACACACACACACACAGATAGAGGGAGACAGACAGACAGACAGACAGACAGACACACACACACACACACACACACACAGAGCAGACAGTGAACATCGGCTGTACGTCATGATTCAGTAAGTAAAAAGGGGTAGGGGTCTGACGCCGAAAGGACGGGGGTATACAATCATCATAGATCAATAAACAACAGACAGACAGACAGACAAACAGGCTGATAGAACAATGCGCACGCTCTTTCCTCAAATTACAGACAAAGAACCAATCTTGTATTTTCCATTTATATATTTATGAAGAACCCCGTTAAAAAAATGTCACAGACAGTCTAAAACAATGTTATCATGCTGACAGCGGAAACATCAATACATGTGTATAATCATGATAATACGCAAACACAACAAATATTCACTGTTAGGTGGTAAGTAAATAATAATGATAATAAAAAGATCCTTCTAGAGCGCGTAACTACACATTATACATAGCACGGCGCGCTGAAAACAAATAACCCTTTCTTGCCGACGTTCATCCATGGACATAGATCAACAATGATGACGTCACTCCCCTCCTTCACAACCACAGATAGCGACAACAACAGCCATCATTGTCGTCGTTGTCGTCGTCGTCATCATCATCATCATCATAGTTTCAGCACAAAGCAAGACGGACTTTGTTGACAATGTTCAGAAGACGGTAATTATGATCGTTATTTCTCCTTCATCACTTTTGTTTTTTTGGGGGGAGTGGGTGGGTGTGTGTGTGTGTGTGTGTGTGTGTGTGTGTGTGTGCGTGCCTAGTTCATGCGTTTACAGAGTTACTTGTCTTTTTTTGGTGCTGTTTCCTCGTGTGACCCCGTGACCCCCGCACCCCCTCCCTGTCCCTCATCCCTCACCCCACTTCCCCACTGGTTTGTTTGTTTGTTTTTACAAAAGGTGTCCTTTGTCATTTTCTTTCCTTCATCCCCTCTTTCTGTTCCACACACAGACACACACGTACACACAAGCTCGCACACACACACACACACACACACACACACACACACACACCACTGCTTTCCAGACTGGTTTTATTTGTCATGTCAAGTTGCTACAGGCGCCAACCTCCTGCCGCGCCTCATTCTAGACAGAGAAAATGTTTATTTGTCTTTTGTTGATTTTCAGACACACCACGCCCCTTCTTTCTTATTCCTCTTCTTCCTTCTTCTTTATCTTCTCGTGTCTTCAGCATTTCAGCACGTCGAAGGTTTACAGAGACTAGACATGTTACACGAGAATTACAGAGACTAGACATGTTACATGAGAAAGCGCATACATCGTTATTATGTGACAAATATGATGGCAATTCATGGCATATATACATTCATATATTACAACATGGCAAAAACGTGATTAAACTAAAACAACATCGGTGTATGATCATGATAATTGATCATGATGTTATTCTTCATTATAGAAGAGTAAGCAACAGACCTGCACGTTCCAACAAAGACAATACAATACATATATAGACTGACCGCTTTACTTTTCCACTGTACTTTTGAGACGGACCGAAAGCAGCCTCGGTGTCCTGCACAACAGCTGTGACTGCACTGTATTCCGTTCTGCTGTGTGCTGCTCTACCCTATTATGCTGCATTCTATGGCACACTTTTACTTCCTGTAGCATTCGTCTTTTTATTATTATAATAATAATAATTATTATTATTAATGAAGACAGCTGTTTGTGAGTCTCTCAAGAACAAGCTACCGTTCTCATCCCAAAACAGGATTCAACAGAGATGGAAAAATAAAACCCGGGATCATGCGTAATAAATCGAACCCCCTTCTCTTCCTCGTTTGCCGTTTACACTAGGAGATTCGCCCTCGGGATTAACCAAACACGTGATCTTCTGGAGGGTTTCCACAGGCCCAGTCAGATAGTGGGGGTCAGCCAGATCCACCCCCTCAGACCTCTGAGGTGCCCGCAGCCCTGGAGAATAGTTCCGTGGTCTGGTTGCTTCGGACACAGATAGTACGGCAGAAAGAGTTTTTTTTTGTTTTTGTTGTTGTTTTTTTTGGCATGGCTGTGAGTGGTCAACGCTCAGCTTATAGCACGAGCTTACAGCTAAGTAAACAACAAAGTGAGAGCTGTACGATCAATGGTTTCTCCATTGCAGTAGGAAATTATTTACAGCTTAATCTTTTGTGAAGGACTATGACTCTCAAACCAGGAGGCAAGATTGCACTGGTTCTTAGTGCTGCAGCTTTGGGGGCTAGTCGGCCTTTGAGAACCAGCACAACGCCGACTGTCCTAAAACCCTCTTGGCCCAGACAGCGGGGATGTCACTTGGGCAAGATATTCTCCGCCATAGTCAAATTCTCGCCCAGGCAGTCTGGACAGCAGTTGCCTCCTCTGCTGTTCTGACGCTCATAGTCGGACACGACTGACTATGATCCATACATGTGGGTAGCAAGCGACAAAAAGCGACCTGTTCTTGTCTGTACAGTCAGTCGGTGATAGCGGTCTTCTTGTGGCTGGGAGGATGGTTTGAAGCGCGATTTGACGATGGTTGGTCTTCATCTCTGTGTTCAGTCCCTGCATTTCCTTCCTGGTGATGGACTCTGAGCTAACCCAAAGGCAAGGAGGGCTCTCTATATTCACTTGTCCTCCGCAGCAACTGAAGTGCCAGAGTCAACAGCATTTGGGTCCAGGAGCTGAGTCACAGCCATGGCAGAGTATGGAGGGAAAAAAAATACCAAGGATATACCCATCTGCTATCACTCCAGAATCTTCTTCGCGTAGAGAAGTGAAGTACAATAAATACATACATAACAGGCCATATAGTGAGTATGTCATTTCAAAACACAAAACATACGTTGATAAAAACAAACCAAAGCAATAAGCTCACAAACATTTAGCATGCATTCAGATGATAACTTTTATCTCTTACATAGCCCGTTTGGCAAAACTTCCTTTCCTCTTTATCCTTGTCAAGTCTCTGTCTTCTTTAATTGCTAAATCATCCACCCACTTATTTTCTCATCTCACTCACACGGCTTTTTCGCCTTTTATTTCAGTGTTAAATCTATCATCGTTATCAATATTATTATTCTTATTGTTATTATTTCGTCATCATCATTATCATCATCATCATCATCATAATCAGAATTAGATTTATCATTATAAAAAAGAAAGAAAAAAAAAAAAAAAAGTGGAAAAGATCATGATACTCAGATGTACATAAACATTCAGTTTCAATGTTTGTAGTCAGCTACATTCTTTGACCGGACAATAAACTGAATACATCATTATCTTCAACAGCATCATCATCATCGTCATCATGATCACGAACATGATCATTATCAACATTATCGTTATCATGATGATGATGATGACCATCACCCACAACAGTATCACCGTCTTCATAACACGCAGCATTCAGTGGACCAAAGCACATCAGACAGCCGTTCAAGTACTTGTCCAGTGCATGGAGGTAATGTGGAAGTCAGACATGTGATCCCTTTTTTTCCTTTTCTTTTTTTTTTTTGCGCAGCAGTTCCTTCTGTGCCCCTATATATGCTTCACAACTGGAACCTTTTTTTGTGTGTGTCCGGCTTGTGTGTGTGTGAGCTGAACACACAACAAATGCCTGTCAAACGCGTGGTTCATGGACCAGGTCAGACCACAAAAACTCCAATGCCCTGTCCAAGTGTATTCCTGCCTCTCATGGCCCCAGTTTTTGGGCCATCCCATTTTAAAAATATTTTTTACCCAAACGTTTTGGTTCCACTGCCTGGGCCAAACGTCTTGCGTATAATGGATGGGGGGACCACTCCCGTCTCCCCCCCCACCCCCCCCACCCCCGCAATCCCCCTGAAAATGTAACCAAACTCGTCTGAAGACGTGACGTAAGTGTATAATTCATGGATTGTATTGAAATAGAGCAATTGTATACTCATGTACAGCTGGAATCATATTTCATTCATTCAAAACAAGTAAAGAATTCGCCCTTTTTTTCTTCATCTCTCTGTCCCAAACTCGCAGACTGACAGTACCAAGCGATGATGTTTCTGGAATTTTCCCACCTTCCCTCTAACTACATACTTGAGGGAACATCGTAAACTACAGGCAACAACAGAAACAACGACAGTAACAGCAGCAACAGCAGCAGTAGAAGAAACAACAAGAACAACGATGATGGCGCTGTATCTGACTCCTACCCACGTAAGCCCCTATCTTACCTTTTTTTTCTTTTCTTTTTTTTTTTTTGCTGTCGAGTATATAGTGCAATAAAATCCAAATCATCAGAAAGGAAAAACCAAAATAAAAAAAAACAAACAAACAAACACACACAAAAAAACGACATAAATATGGTTGCGAACTATAGGATTGGGTTGATGCCATTTGAAACAACAGTGGGGAAAAAAACAAACCTGTGTGCGTCTTCTGCAGTCATTTGACACACGATTTAGTACGGGAAATTTAGTGGAAAAACGGTATATATAATTATATACACTTTTTTTGGGGTTTTGTTTCATTTGTTTCACTTTTCACTGCCTTAAAAATCCCACTGATCAGCTTTGTGCGACACAGCGGACACCGATATTTCTGTAGACAAGAATTTTATGTTTTCACTTGTTTGGGAAGGAAAAAAAGGGACTGTAAAATGGCTCAGTTTGCAGTTCCATGTTGTCTACAGAGCACAGACCTCCAGTCATCTTTCGTACCGGGTCTCTGGACGTGCACATTTCATCACCTGTCCCAGAAAAGAATGACAAAAATCAAATACTATGTTTTTCTTTGAAAGAAGATTATTCATAATACAAAATCATCGAACGATCCTGTTTCACACTTGTCACTTCACAACGCTGTGCAACACATTTTGCACAACACATGTTGCACAGCACAACACATTTTGCACAGCACAACACATTTTGCACAGCGCAACACATTTTGCACAGCACAACATATTTTGCACAGCACATTTTGCACAGCACAACACCTTTTGCACAACACATTTTGCACAACAGAACACATTTTGCACAACAGAACACATTTTGCACAGCACAACACATTTTGCACAACACAACATATTTTGCACAGCACAACACATTTTGCACAGCACAACACATTTTGCACAACAGAACACATTTTGCACAACACATGTTGCACAGCACAACACATGTTGCACAGTACAACACATTTTGCACAACACAACACATTTTGCACAGCACAACACATGCTGCACAGCACAACACATTTTGCACAGCACAACACATGCTGCACAGCACAACACATTTTGCACAATCACAACACATTTTGCACAACAGAACACATTTTGCACAACACATGTTGCACAGCACAACACATGCTGCACAGCACAACACATGCTGCACAACACAACACATTTTGCACAGCACAACACATTTTGCACAGCACAACACATTTTGCACAGCACAACACATGCTGCACAGCACAACACATTTTGCACAACACAACACATGTTGCACAGCACAACACATTTTGCACAGCACAACACATTTTGCACAACACAACACATGCTGCACAGCACAACACATGCTGCACAGCACAACACATGCTGCACAGCACAACACATTTTGCACAACACAACACATTTTGCACAGCACAACACATGCTGCACAGCACAACACATGCTGCACAGCACAACACATTTTGCACAACACAACACATTTTGCACAGCACAACACATGCTGCACAGCACAACACATGTTGCACAGCACAACACATGCTGCACAGCACAACACATGCTGCACAGCACAACACATTTTGCACAGCACAACACATGCTGCACAGCACAACACATTTTGCATGTATCACAGTTGACAACTGTACGTTCCGCACCGACATCAAAGATCGGATTCTCAGTTTGTGTTTTCAAACCTTTTTCTTCTTCTTTTGGAGCAAAGTGTGTACCATACACCGGTCAGTTTCGACTTCTAAAACGTAAAACCTAAACTGTATAGAGTCTGTCCTTCAGTAGTCACCACGTTTTTATATTATGGCTCCATGGTGCAGGACTCCTAACGCATAAGATCTGAGCGTAGTAGTATGGACAAGCATGCTGACCAAAAGGGTAAAAATGCTCTGGAGACCACATGCATTTATGATAGAAATCGCGGATTCTACGATAATGTAACGATGACACTAATCTTTTTGCTTTCTTATTTGTTCTTTTTTTTAAGCAAGCAAACACATAATAAAGAAAAACAACAAATAAACAAACAGAAGAAAAAAAAAAAAACAGTTTAAAAATATCACTCGACTGATATACCAACAACCACCATTCGACCATTGCCTCTTCACGTGTACAAATTTCAGCACCTAACGAATAAAAAAAGAAAAAAAAAAAGA
>NC_134900.1:787500-797500 GCF_041734735.1 Babylonia areolata | reverse complement strand
CACACCTGCCATACCCCCATCCACCACCGCCCAGCACACACACACACACACACACATACACACCTGCCATACCCCCATCCACCACCGCCCAGCACACACACACACACACACACACACACACACACACACACACACCTGCCATACCCCCATCCACCACCGCCCAGCACACACACACACCTGCCATACCCCCATCCACTCACCCACGACCCTCAACCCCCCCCCTCCCGACCCCCGCACACACACCCTCCAACAATCTCCCCCCTCCCCTCCACAAAAAGCAAGCAAACAAATAAACAACAAAAAACCACCACGACCACCACCCCCACCTACAAGAATGCCCTCTTGATCACGGACAACACCCTTCACCCCCCCCCCCTCCCAACACACACACACACAAACACGTCCCATACCCCCATCCACCCACTCCTCACACACACGCTCCCCCATCCTACATACACATACCCCACACACACTCCCCCATTCTACACACACATACCCCACACACACTCCCCCATCCTACACACACATACCCCCCACACTCCCCCATCCTACACACACATACCCCACACACACACTCCCCCATCCTACACACACATACCCCACACACACTCCCCCATCCTACACACACACACCCTACACACACATACCCCACACACACTCCCCCATCCTACACACACATACCTCACACACACACTCCCCCATCCTACACACACATACCCCACACACACTCCCCCATCCTACACACACACACCCTACACACACATACCCCACACACACTCCCCCATCCTACACACACATACCTCACACACACACTCCCCCATCCTACACACACATACCCCACACACACTCCCCCATCCTACACACACATACCCCACACACACTCCCCCATCCTACACACACATACCCCACACACACTCCCCCATCCTACACACACATACCCCACACACACTCCCCCATCCTACACACACATACCCCACACACACTCCCCCATCCTACACACACATACCCCCCACACTCCCCCATCCTACACACACATACCCCACACACACTCCCCCATCCTACACACACATACCCCACACACACACTCCCCCATCCTACACACACATACCCTACACACACACTCCCCCATCCTACACACACATACCCCACACACACTCCCCCATCCTACACACACACACCCTACACACACATACCCCACACACACACTCCCCCATCCTACACACACATACCCTACACACACACTCCCCCATCCTACACACACATACCCCACACACACACTCCCCCTTCCTACACACACATACCCCACACACACTCCCCCATCCTACACACACACACCCTACACACACATACCCCACACACACACTCCCCCATCCTACACACACATACCCTACACACACACTCCCCCATCCTACACACACATACCCCACACACACACTCCCCCTTCCTACACACACACACCCTACACACACATACCCCACACACACACTCCCCCATCCTACACACACATACCCCACACACACACTCCCCCATCCTACACACACATACCCCACACACACTCCCCCATCCTACACACACATACCGCCCCCCCACACACCCATCCTACACACACATACCCCACACACACACTCCCCCATCCTACACACACATACCCCCCCCACACACACACCCATCCTACACACACATACCTCACACACACACACACACAACGACCGATACTCCCCCTACACACACTCCCCACACACGCAAATCCTCCACCCTACACACACACACACACACACACACACACACACACACACACACACACACACACACACATACACACGTCCCATACCCCCCACTCCCGACACGCACACACACACAACCACCTCCGAAAAAAAAGAAAAGAGAGAAAAAAAAAGAAAAAAGGAACGACGACCCCACCTCAAAGAAGGCCCCGACCATCTTCTCCAGGCTGCTCTTGGCCACCACCGGGTACACGGACAACAGCTGCCCGTAGGCCGCGGCGAACTCGTCCTCGCTGGTCTTGTTGCCGGCCCGCAAGTTGTCGCCCATGGCCATGACCAGCGGCATCTTGGCCATCATCTCCTCCACCGTCTCCTTGTGCTCGCTCATGTCCAAGTCGATGGCCCAGCCGTCCACCAGCCAGTCCCGGATCTCCGTGGCCTTGTCGTCCTTCAGGGAGTACTCCTGGGGCGTTGGAAGAAAGATGAAGAAGATGATGATGAAGAAAGAAAGAAAGAAAGAAAGAAAGAAAGAAAAAGTGACAGATCTGATGGTGGTGATGATAAAGATGATGATGATATGGATACAGCGTGTATCCTCGGTCGGAGACCATGCTCGAAGCGCTTTACAAACACGGGGGTCATTTGCTCAACAGACTGCCTACCTGTGAGAAAATTTATCAAATTTCCTGACCATCCTTGAAGATGATATCATAATGATGATGATGAATGATATGGAGACTTATTTAAGCGCCTATCCTCGGTCGGGGATCAAGCAGTGAGCGCTTTACAAACACGGGGTCATTTACACAACAGGCTGCCTACCTGGGTACAGCCGACTGACGGCTGCCATTGCGAGGCGCTCACCATTCGATTCCTGTGTCATTCAATCAGATTTCAGGCACGCATACTAATACACTGGGACAGACACGTAACATTTTACGTGTACGAACATTTCGTTTATTCACCCCACCATGTAGGCAGCCATACTCCGTTTTCCGGGATGTGCATGCTGGGTATGTTCTTGCTTCCACAACCCAACGAACGCTGACATGGATTAATGTGCGTAGTTGCCTTGTGCGTGCGTACATACTCGTCTGTTGTGCCCGTCATGACAGTTCTGATGATATGGATAATCAATGGCCGAGTGGTTTAAAGCGTTGGACCTTCAATCTGAGGGAAACTGGGTTCGAATCTCGGCAACGGCGCCTGGTGGGTAAAGGGTGGCGATTGTTTTTTCCCCGATCTCCCACGTCAACAGACGTGTTTGTGCCTGAACCCCCTTCCTGTGTATGTATACGCACGCAGAAGATCAAATACGCACGTTAAAGATCCTGTAAACCGTGTCGGCGTTCGGTGTGTTATGGAAAACAAGAACATGCCCAGCACGCGCACCCCCGAAAACAGAGTTTGGCTGTCTACATGGCGGGGTAGATAAAGGAAACGGTCATACACGTAAACTGTTACAAGTCAGTGACTTCGTGTGCGTGCCTGAAATGTGATTGAATGACACAGGAAACGAATGATGAGCGCCCAATGGCAGCCGTCAGTCGCTCCACCCAGGTAGGCAGCCTGTTGTGCATATGACCCCGTGTTTGTAAAGCGCTTATAGCTTGGTCTCCGACAGAGGATAAGCGCTGTATGAGTATCCATATAGTTGATAATCAATCATTCATACTTATATTTTGTTTATTATTATGACGACAGTTGTCTTTCTTCCCTATAATATTTTTGTATGCATGCACGTGTGTAAAGAAAGCAGTGAGGGGAGGGGAGGGGGGGAGGGGAGAAGTGTGTGTGTGTGTGTGTGTGTGTGTGTACGTGTGTGCGTGTGTGCGTGTGTGTGCGCGTGCTCAGTGTTATTGTCTTGCCCGCAGAGGGGCGTGAAAGGAGTTTTACATGCTTTTAGTCTTGTCGGTGTTGACCCTTCAACTGATATTTCATGTTCTTAAATGTTATAATTATCTTACTGAATATTTTCCTTTTATATCATTGAAATGTTTCACTTTATCTTAAAATGTAATTTCTATTTTCTTACCTAAATGTTTTCTTTTTACACGATAGTTCAAACGTACGCTGTGATCAAGGAAGGGTGTGCCAGTTGCTCATTCGTTTTTCGGTTTTATTTGTTGATGAGCATTTGTCTTTTTCAATGTTATAATTACCTTACTGAAATTCTCCTTCTATAATGATTGAAACGTACACATACGCGCGCGCGTGCGCGCACACGCGCGCTCGACACGCAGGCACACACACGCGTGCGCACGCACAAAACGATGCATGCACGCGCGCGGGCACACACGCAACACACACACAGTTGTTACACTCTAAATCATAATGTAATAGTATCTTACCCACATGTTTTTCTTTTTACAGAATAATTGATGTGTGCATGGTGATAAGTGAAGGGTGTGTCAGGTGTTTTTTTTGTTTTTTTTTTTTCTCTCTCTCTTTGATTTTTGCTGACGGGCATTTTATTTTAAGTGAGCCTAAAGAAAATTTTCTGTTTTTGGTTGAAACAGATAATAAAGTATTTTGAATTGGATTGAATTGAACTGAATATATAGCGCCTATTTTCGATCAGAGACAAAACTCTGAACGCTCTTACAAACACCAACCATTTGCACAACAGACTGTCTACTATCTGGGTAGAGCTCCGGCGACTGACGGCTGCCATTGGGCGCTCATCATTCGTTTCTTGTGTCATTCAATCATTTATGTTTCAGCCACGCACAGTCATTGGAGTGGTAGTGACGTGGAATGGTGCCCTAGTGGTTACGCTTCCGCCAGGGAAACGAGATAATCTGAGCCCGCGGGATCGGATCCCACACTTGCCGGAATTTTCTCCCCCTCCACTGAACCTTGACGGCTGCAACAGCCCAGTGGTTAAAGCGCTGGACTTTCAATCTGGGCGTCCCGGGTTCGAATCTCGGTGCACCTGGTGGGTAAAGGGTGGAGATTTTTCCGATCTCCCAGGTCAACATATGTGCAGACCTGCTAGTGCCTGAACCCCCTTCGTGTATATGCACACGCAGAAGATCAAATACGCACGATAAAGATCCTGTAATCCATATCAGCGTTCGGTGGGTTATGGAAACAAGAATATACCCAGCATGCACACCCCCGAAAACGGAGTATGGCTGCCTACATGGCGGGGAAAATAAATAAAAACGGTCATACACGTAAACTGTTACATGTCTGAGTGTGTATGCGTGTGCGTCTGAAATGTGATTGAATGACACAGGAAACGAATGATGGGCGCCCAGTGGCAGCCGTCAGTCGGCTCTACCCAGGTAGGCAGCCTGTGGTGCAAATGACCCCGTGTTTGTAAAGCGCTTAGAGCTTGGTCTCTGACCGAGGATAGGCGCTATATAAGTATCCACATCAATCAAACAAAAGACATTGTATGGTGATCTGGACGCTAGTCATTCGGATGAGACGACAAAACTAGGTCTCGTGTGCAGCACACACCTGGTGTACATGAAGGAACCTAACCCTGGCAATGATAGTGTTGACTAGGTAAAAACAGAATTAAGAGACGTTTTGAAAAAAATATCCACCATGACATCAAATCAAATGCAGAACGAGGATCTTCATCTTCTTCATTCGTGGGCTGCAACTCCCACCTGCACTCCTATGTACACGAGTGGGCTCTTCCGTTTAAGACCGTTTTACCCCGCCATGTAGGCAGCCATACTTCGTTTTCGGGGGATGAGGGCCGGGGGCGTGTGTGGGCGGTGGGGGTGGGGGTGGGAGAGTTCAAGCAGGGTGTGTTCTTGTTCCCATAACCCACCGAACGCTGACATGGATTACAGGATCTTTCACCTGCGTATTGGATCTTCTGCTGTAAACACACGAAGAGGGTTCAGGCACAAACAGGTGTGCACATGTGTTGACCTGGGAGATCGGGAAAAAAAATGTCCACCCTCAGACTGAAAGTCCAACGCTTCATCCACTCGGCTATTTCGTCCGTCAGGCCGAGGATCGAACCCAAGAAACTCGGGTGTGGATCCGGTGTTCTAACCATTCGACCACCACAGCCGTCGTAATATAAAATAAAATACAATGAAATGAAATCAAATGAAATAAACTAAAAACGAAACAAAACAAAATAAAACAACAGATTCCCTTCATGCTGGAGCTTAAGGTCCGGGGTGGGTGTGAGGGGTGTGTGTGTGTGTGTGTGTGTGTGTGTGTGTGTGTGTCCAAAATAACGTACCTTGACAAATCTGTCGGCGATGGTGAGGAAGTCATTCTTGCACATGCAACCATCCCGGTTGACGTCAATCATGTGGAACCACACCCTTAGTTTGCCTTCCGTGAAGGGCGTGAACTGAATGTCCTCCACTTTGATGCTGGTCATGGTTATCGACCTTCACGCTGCAATGAAAAAGAAAAGGGGGGGGAAATTATATCATACGAACATTAACTTGAAGACATGCTCGAGATAAAACGATAACTTATGCGCGCAGAAAATTTACATTAAGATATAGGAACATGAGAAGACGTGCTCCAGATAAAACGATTGCGAATGCATGACGAAACTACATTATTATCAGGCCCTATGGTGCTGTTGTGGTGCTGAAAGGAGTACATGCATAAGCTCTCTCTCGCACACACACACACACACACACACACACACACACACACACACAAGCGCGCGTGAACACACACACACACACACACACACACACACACACACACACACACACACACACAGGGGCTGCGAAGGGGGTGGGGTGGGGTGGGGGTGGGGGCGGAATTGAAGGGAAAGTTAAATCTTCCAGGCAAAAAAAAAAAAGAAAGAAAAAAAGAAAAAAAAGAGGACATACAGTACATCCCATAAACTTCGACCCATTTTCTATCAGTCAGTTAGACAGACAGACAGACAGACAGGCAGGCAGGCAGGCAGACAGGCAGGCAGACTGTCACATCTCATGACAAAATCAGATATGAGTGCTAAACCCCCTCGTTCACCCACCCCATTCTAGCTGGAGAGCAGTGTGGGTTGGGCTGCTTGCACGAGATTTTCAGTCTGTCTCGGTCTCAGTTCAGGCTGTCACTGAACTGAGATCAGCCTCTTCCTTGTCAACAAATGACATGATTCTGGGCTTTTTCGCCCGCGACTGTCAGAGGAGGCAGCCGTGCCAGTCTTTGGCTCTCTTCAGGGCTGTTTGCCCATTTCGACGCTGGTAGTCAGGATCAGTTTCCTCCGAGTGGTCGTGGTCTCTGTGTTCTCTGTGTGAACTTCCAGCTTTGGGGTAGTGGTACCTCTCTGGAAGGTAAGAGGAGACTGTAAAGACAGTCCTAACCTGTGTTCTGTCTGTCTGTCTTGTGTTCATGTCCGTGAATGAGAGAGAGAGAGAGAGAGAGAGAGAGAGAGAGAGAGGAGGGAGCGAATATTTGAGTAAATATAATACTTTGCTCTTTTATGTGCATTTGTAGGATGCATATGCATTTTTAGACATAAATTTTATAAGAATGTGATAAAATAATTGTTACATGTATTGAAGGGTTCAACCGTAAAATCTAGATTTAAGTTTTCCTTGTGAACCCTTTCAGTTATTAGTTCTATTAATGAGTGTGTATGTGTGTCACTGTGTTATATATGATACATAAGCTAGAATATTCCAAACTACCCCCTTATCCTTTTCCGTTTCCCTTGCTCTTGGGTGTGGTTGTTGTCAGCCTTTTAAACTTCCGAAATAGCGCAGCTGAGTAAAATTGATCTATTCTGTAGCCCATGTGTTGATCAGGGAGGGGTTAAACTGAAATTTTGTAAGATTTGTTTTCTTTACGAATTCTGGGCTGGGTACATTTAGGTTGTTTAATTGGGGTTGTCCAAAAGTGAATCCTACCAGTGGATAATAGGCTATATACAGTGGTTTCAGCATTCCCACTTTCGTGTTTATCCACGGACTTCCCTACTCTTCCACTGACCCTCCACTGTCTCCCCGGGAACCCCTCTGCCTGCCTTTGACTTCCTTGGTCCAGGCTTCCGTTGGCTGCTGCCGCCTGCCGCTGGCTTCCGTCGCCAGCGTTCTCTGGCCTGGCGCTCAGCTGTCTGGGTGTTCTGCTCTTCGTCTTCGTCGTCACTGCTCTTCGTCTTCGGCGTCACTGTTCGTGTTCGTCGTCGCTGTTCTTCGCGTCGTTGTAACTTACTGTTCGTCTTTGTCGTCACTGTTCTTCGTGTTCGTCGTCGCTGTTCTTCGTGTTCGTCGTCGCTGTTCTTCGTGTTCGTCGTCGCCGTTCTTCGTGTTCGTCGCCGTTCTTCGTGTTCGTCGTCGCTGTTCTTCGTCGTCGTCACTTACTGTTCGTCGTCGTCGTCACGACAGCATTAACGTTGTGCTTGTTTCCTTATCTTAAAGCTCTGTTGTTGTTTTTATGTGTGGGTTTTGTGTGTGTGTGTGTGTTATATTTATCCATTGTTATTTAAGTGTTGTTGCAGCTGGGGTTGTGGTTATTGTTTGTGGGCAAGCTAGGTGTGTGATTAAACAAATGTATGTGAACCCCGGATTGTTGTAGTCTGTGTTTGTGTTGTCTGGGTGTTAGTGCTGGGCTGGGTGGGGGGTTCTAGTCCGCTCTCTTATAGAGCGTGACACAGACATGCAGGCAAACTGACAGGCAGACAGACAGCTAGAGTCAGACAGAGGGAGAAGAGCTGTCTCCCCAAGCAGCACAAATCGATCAGTGGTTTGAGGGGAAACTTGGTGTCCATGGTCGGCCACTTTGAGAAACGGAGATGATCACATTCACACAGATACACACAACGTGTTCCTCTACCTACACACACACACAGATACACACACACATACATGCGCGCGCGCACAACACACGCACACACACACACGTCCCCCCTCCACACACACACACACACACGTGCGCGCGCGCACAATACACGCACACACACACCCCCTCCACACACACACACACACAGCTCCAGGCCAACAGGCATTGGAGGTAAAAGAAAATGTACCGCTGTAATCCAACGCATTCAGGTTTGACTAACATTTCCATTGACATTTCATCAGGTTTAAACAAGAGAGAGAGAGAGAGAGAGAGAGAGAGAGAGAGAGAGAGAGAGAGAGAGAGAGTCGATTCTGGGTAAAACCACCCTTCTCCCCCAGCTTTCAGTATTTATCTATTTGCCTCTACCTCGTACATATTTCCCCTTGGAGATTTTAATAATAATAATCATAGTGGTGTTTATACAGCGCTGACTCTTGTGCAGAGACATATCAAGCGCTTTCGCTTTTCTCACACAAACGCCAACATTATTGTATCCAACGTCTCCCGGTCTGGTTCAGATTTCCATTCATATTAAAACTTTGTTTGGTAATAAACAAAGTAATCAAACAAGAGAAGCCAAGGACATGATGTTCAATCCAGACAGATTGACCACAAAGCAGCCTTTGTGCAGCACACAAAGCTACACACAGTTCAATCCAGACAGATTGACCACAAAGCAGCCTTTGTGCAGCACACAAAGCTACACACAGTTCAATCCAAACAGATTCACCACAAAGCAGCCTTTGTGCAACACACAAAGCTACACACAGTTCAATCCAGACAGATTGGCCACAAAGCAGCCTTTGTGCAGCACACAAAGCTACACACAGTTCAATCCAGACAGATTGACCACAAAGCAGCCTTTGTGCAGCACACAAAGCTACACACAGTTCAATCCAGACAGATTGACCACAAAGCAGCCTTTGTGCAACACACAAAGCTACGCAGTTGATGTGCTGGCGTATTAGCGGAACGCATCAACGTGACACAAATATTATTTCTTTTCTTCTCTCTCTCTCTCTCTCTGCAGTTCCAAACTGTTTTTCATCCATGCTGTGATGTATATGTTTTGTGTAGTGTAGCGTGTGAAACTGCGTGAGTATGTATGCATGTGTGTGTGTGTGTGTGTGTGTGTCTGTGTGTGTCTGTGTGTGTGTCTGTGTGTATGTGCTAGTGCGTGTGTGTATCCGCGTGTGTAAGTGTGTGTGTGTGCACGTGCGTGTATGTTTGTATGTGTGCGTGCGCGTGCGCGTGAGAATGACAGTGAGTTGGGTGAGTGGTATCATGATGACGGTTTGCAACGAGTGTGTCAACTGTTATTATTATGATGTCATTTGCTGATTCCGATTTGATTTCGCGGTAAAGTGCTTTGAGCTCTGAAGAATAAGTTTTCATTGGATTCTTTGTCGTCACCACCACCACCACCACCATCATCGTTACTACTACTACTACTTACTACTACTACTACCACTAATGATAATCATAATAAT
>NC_134900.1:722500-782500 GCF_041734735.1 Babylonia areolata | reverse complement strand
GAGGAGCATCGATCTGTGCTTCTCTTTTCCTGCCTGTCTCACTGTCTGTTGTCTGTCTCCACTCCACCACTTGTCAGGCAGTCCTCTGTGGGGGGGTGTGCATGTGTGTGTCTTTTCCTGTCTGTCTGTCTGTCTCCACCACTTGTCAGGCAGTCCTCTGTGGGGGGGTGTGCATGTGTGTGTCTTTTCCTGCCTGTCTGTCTGTCTCCACCACTTGTCAGGTCAGTCCTCTGTGGGGGGGTGTGCATGTGTGTGTCTTTTCCTGCCTGTCTGTCTGTCTCCACCACTTGTCAGGCAGTCCTCTGTGGGGGGGTGTGCATGTGTGTGTCTTTTCCTGCCTGTCTGTCTGTCTTCACCACTTGTCGGTCAGTCCTCTGTGGGGGGGTGTGCATGTGTGTGTCTTTTCCTGCCTGTCTGTCTGTCTCCACCACTTGTCAGGCAGTCCTCTGTGGGGGGGTGTGCATGTGTGTGTCTTTTCCTGCCTGTCTGTCTGTCTCCACCACTTGTCAGGCAGTCCTCTGTGGGGGGGTGTGCATGTGTGTGTCTTTTCCTGCCTGTCTGTCTGTCTTCACCACTTGTCGGTCAGTCCTCTGTGGGGGGGTGTGCATGTGTGTGTCTTTTCCTGCCTGTCTGTCTGTCTCCACCACTTGTCAGGCAGTCCTCTGTGGGGGGGTGTGCATGTGTGTGTCTTTTCCTGCCTGTCTGTCTGTCTCCACCACTTGTCAGGCAGTCCTCTGTGGGGGGGTGTGCATGTGTGTGTCTTTTCCTGTCTGTCTGTCTGTCTCCACCACTTGTCAGGCAGTCCTCTGTGGGGGGGTGTGCATGTGTGTGTCTTTTCCTGTCTGTCTGTCTCCACCACTTGTCGGTCAGTCCTCTGTGGGGGGGTGTGCATGTGTGTGTCTTTTCCTGCCTGTCTGTCTGTCTCCACCACTTGTCAGGCAGTCCTCTGTGGGGGGGTGTGCATGTGTGTGTCTTTTCCTGCCTGTCTGTCTGTCTCCACCACTTGTCGGTCAGTCCTCTGTGGGGGGGTGTGCATGTGTGTGTCTTTTCCTGCCTGTCTGTCTGTCTCCACCACTTGTCGGTCAGTCCTCTGTGTACGCGCGCGCGCGCGTGTGTGTGTGTGTGTGCATGTGTGTGTGTGTGTGTGCATGTGTGTGTGTGTGTGCATGTGTGTGTGTGTGTGTGTGTCTTTTCCTGCCTGTCTGTCTGTTTCCACCACTTGTCGGTCAGTCCTGTGTGTGTGTGTGTGTGTGTGTGTGTGTGTGTGTGTGTGTGTGTGTGTGTGTGTGTGTGTGTGTGTGTGTGTGTGTGTGTGTGTGTGTGCGTGCAATTTAGGATCACCATCCATATGATTTCCCTGAAGAGAAACCAATTTGATAATAAAACAGATCTTAGTGCATAGTTCCAAACTTTCAACATTTTTTTCAGGAAGTACATATTCTTCTAAACTGCTAACAATTTTGCTAATAAGTCTGGAAATAGAAGAACATTTTTAAAGAGGAAATTCATTTACCGATCAGATTTTTTTTTCAGCATGAAAGCAGCAAGTCCTGTTGAAGAAAGTTGCTGATTTGACATATTCAATGTCTTGTTTGAAAAGGGTATTTTCCTTGACAGTAAACCAAAGATATCGATCGGTATTGTTAGTTTTTCAGTCGGAAATTGAAGTCACTTGTTTCTGTCATTTATCAAATTATTCGACCAGAAGAAGAAGAAGAAGATGATGATGATGATAACGATGATGATAATGATGATGATGATGATGACCCAGTCATCAGAATTATTCAGAGTTGATCTAAGTTGCATGTTCTATCCATTGCGGAAAAAAGTGTGTGCATGTCCGTCCGTCTGTCTGTTTGCGCGCTTCAGTGTTTCTCTCTGAAACGTGTATGCATAATCTCTAGTCTCTCAGCATGAGTGTCTGAATATCCCCTCCACCCCCTACCTCTCTCTCCTACTGCCACTGCCCCCAATACCCTCCCCCCCTCCCTCTCTCTCCTACTGCCACTGCCCCCAATACCCCCCCCTCCCTCTCTCTCCTACTGCCACTGCCCCCAATACCCTCCCCCCCCTCCCTCTCTCTCCTACTGCCACTGCCCCCAATACCCTCCCCCCTCCCTCTCTCTCCTACTGCCACTGCCCCCAATACCCTCCCCCCCCTCCCTCTCTCTCCTACTGCCACTGCCCCCAATACCCCCCCCTCCCTCTCTCTCCTACTGCCACTGCCCCCAATACCCTCCACCCCTACCTCTCTCTCCTACTGCCACTGCCCCCAATACCCTCCCCCCCCCCTACCTCTCTCTCCTACTGCCATTGCCCCCAATACCCTCCCCCCCTACCTCTCTCTCCTACTGCCATTGCCCCCAATACCCCCCACCCCCTCCCTCTCTCTCCTACTGCCACTGCCCCCAATACCCCCCCCCTCCCTCTCTCTCCTACTGCCACTGCCCCCAATACCCTCCACCCCTACCTCTCTCTCCTACTGCCACTGCCCCCAATACCCCCCACCCCCTCCCTCTCTCTCCTACTGCCACTGCCCCCAATACCCTCCACCCCCTCACCCACTCTTCCTCCTCAACCCCCAAGACTACAGGAATCAGGTATGTATTTATATCTTCTTTTTTTTCTCCTCCGGGGTAGGAGGGGAGGGGGGGGGGGGGGCTGGAAATCAATGCGGATCGCCTGGGTCCGGTGCGTGAGGTCCTGAACTCTTCGCTCCGTCAGATCTCATCTGTGTGTGTGTGTGTGTGTGTGTGTGTGTGTGTGTGTGTGTGTGTGTGTGTGTGTGTGTGTGTGTGTGTGTGTCCCTCTCTCTCGATTCGCGAAGAACGGCGGCGAAAGGGAAAGAATGAAAGACTAGTCAGGCCGGCACATCTTTCTTATAATCTGTCAGTGTCGTTGCATTGAAATTCACACGGTCTCTACCTTTTTTTCTTTTTTTTTTTGTTGGTTTTGTTTCGAAAATGTATTTTCTTTTGTAGTTTATTTATTCCTTTATCTGTTTTTAATCTACATATTTTAAGATAGAGATGACACTGAGGGTTGCTGAAGCACTGAGAGGCGGGGGACATGGGTGGGGGTGGAAGTGGGGAAGGGGTGGGGGGGATTAGGGGGGGGATGAGGGATAGCGGTTGTGGTTGTGGCTTTTTCAACGATGATGTGTGCGTGTGCGTGTGTGTGTGTGTGCGTGTGTGTGTGTGTGTGTATTTGTGTGCGTGCGTGCGTGCGTGCGTGCGTGTGTGTGTGTGTGTGTGTGTTCAATTTCATTTAATGTCTATCAACATTAATAGATAGATGGTTTTAACAACAACCCAATTGGACTATAGAACAAAGATTTTTTTTTTAAAGTCCAACATTAACAGTGACAAGTCCAAGATATATACATATATATATGTATGTGTGTGTGTGTGTGTGTGTGTGTGTGTGTGTGTGTGTGTGTGTGTGTGTGTGTGTGTGTGTGTGTGTATCTTGAAGAAAAAGAAGTTATAACAGCAACCCAATTGGACTATTAAACGATTAAATTTTAAAGAAATTGAACAATAAAAGTGAAGAGTCCAATATTCTTGCATCGGAGAAGATGCTAGTACAGGTATATGACATTTTAACATGTCGCATGTAAATATATGATCACTTGTTATAGGATTACCACACATACAGGAAACACTTATTTATGTATTTTGTCTTGAAACAGTTCAGTTTCCATCTACAGATAATGATGCAACCTGCCTTTTACTGTTAATGTGTTGTTCATGTTTACCAACAATTCCATAAATATTACTTATTTCTTCGTGTAAGTTTGAACAGCCCATTTTCCTTTCTCGGTTCTGACAAAGTATGATCGCTGGATCTGTTCTACTATAACTTTCTTGCAATGAAAATGGAAGAGATAAACATGTTGACTCAGCTGATTCCATTGCTCTTTTTTTCGCCAAGACCTTCTCATTATAAAGAAGGCCACAATGCGAAGGACTCCAGATAAATGCTGTACTAGTACCCCTCAATGAGAGTAAATGAATTCGATGTTTGATTTCAATAATAATTTCAGATCTAACTTTCGAGTGTAAAGATTTGATAGCATTAATGGCTCACTTGGAGTCAACACAAAAAGCAATCTGGAATACATTTTTTTGAAAATCGAGTAAAAAGTACAATGCCTTAAGTACTGCAACTAGCTCCGCGGTAAAGATCGACTTATTTTTTCCCACGTTAAAAAACTTTTCTGCATTTAGGTCAGGTATGATATATGCGGCACCTGCATTATTGTTTAATACAGAACCATCTGTATAAACCATCCAGTGGTCTGGATATTGATCACATAAGTGGATTCGGGCATAAGATGACAGTAAATTTATGTATTCAGTCTTTTGTTACATTCGTATAATCAATATCAAACTGGGCTCTCTTGAGTTCCCAGGGTGGAATAGGGGGCCTTGCGAAACCCTGCTTGATTCACAGGAATAAAGTCATTTTTTCCACAATAATAGGTAAGCCTATTCAAAACGATTTTTCTAATAGCTTGCAAACAGTTAAAGACATAGGTCTATATCTGTTAGTACATTAAAAAATTTTTTTTTTAGGTTTTCCTTCTTTGTGAATTGGAACAACTGTTGTTTCTTTTCAGATTTTAGGTAGGCAGCCTGTAGTCCCACAACTTTCAAATATACTTTGGAGAATATTAATCCAATTTTCCGGAAAATGCTTTATCATTTCGTTAGAAATTGCATCGAATCCAACAGATGTTCTCTTGTTTGGAACTGTAGATATACTTTCAAATAGTTCTTGGAGGGTTAAAGGAGCAATGATATAATTATTGTTGTCCTCCAAAGAATCGTTGGACATATCAGAATGTCCTTCTCTAAAAATCCTCTGGGTTTCACATAATCCCTCTGTTCTACTCACTTTTGCAAACTGGTCAACAAATGCTTCGGCTTTTTCTGTTGCTGATGGAAGTTTGTTGTTATCGAGTAAGACTGGGTATTCTTGTACCTTTATTCCATTTTTTTTTTAAATATTCATTTGTTTCCATACTTTTTTTGAATCCTCATGGTTGGAAACTTCTGTGTTACAAAAGTTAATCCACTGATCTTTCTCAGCCTGTTCTACAACTCTACTATTATGTATATTAGCTTGCTTCATGTGTATAAGCTTTTTATTCCAGATTTTCTTATTTTTCTTATTACGTATATACGCTACCTAAATGCTTATTCCCTTTTGCACTTGTTAAGTTTAGTTTAGGGATACATACACTGGCTACGTTTCGGACAAAAGTAGTGAAATAATTGTACACAGTATCAATGTCATCGTCAACTGAAAAATTCATATCCAAGCCTTCTATAGTGTTTGTAAATGTGAGCCAGTCTGCTTTTTTGTACTTGTACCTCGGGATGACATCTTGTTCTGTCTCTTCTAAAGGGGCATCTTCACTGATGGTGATTATTATAGGAATATGATCACCCCCGGGAGTGTCATACGTTTTCCATAGACAAGATGATGCCATTATATGTGAAACGAATGTTAGATCTATAACGGTAGGCCGATGGCTAGACACATCAGGAATTCTTGTACGTGAACTATCATTTAGTATAAAAAGTGATGAATCTACAATATTTTCAACAAGCCTGTTACTGGTCACATGGGCGCATTCATTTTCCCCAAAAAGTGAATGGGCGTTGAAGTCTCCACCTATCAACCATTTTTCTTGCTCGTCTTCAACTGTTTTTAGCCAATCAGTATTATCATCGGTAGGTCCTTTTGGTAAGTAAACAGAAGCACAGTTTATTTTAAAAGACTCTGAAAACTTAGCAGTTACAGCACACGATGCAATATTTTCCATGCCCACTGGCACAGGTGACTGTTTTTCACAGTACTGTATACCAATAGGAATATAAAATTGCAGTACTGATCTTGGTACTAGGCTGTCCTTGGTTAACTATTGGTGGATAATAAAACTGCTTCGGTCAGGGGAGACTGTCCTTTTTCACATTCAAAGACCGAAGGAGACGAACGTGATACTCATTAGATACAAGATCTTGCTGCACTGCAGATAGTGAATGTAGACATAGATCTGCAGTTCCATTGTAAAATTTTTGGTATTGCATTTACACCTCATAGTTTGAAATCAACACAAACACTGATGGTCAAATACAAAACATACTATGTGTAAGAGGCAAAAAAAAAAAGAAAAAAAAAGAAGTAAATTAACGAATAAAATAAAATAAGTTTGAACAGGAAAAAAAAAAGAAAAAAGAAAAAAAAGAAGAGCAACCCAAGAACCACTGTCCACCAAAACACAATCAAAAAGTGGAATAGGACAGTAGTTATAATAATTATGTTAGTTCAGAAAACACCGGAAAATACACATACAGTATACACATCAGATGCACGGAAAGTAATCTAGAGTCAACACAGCAGTTATGACTTGCTTTTCGTGTCAGATTACTGAGATTCAACGATGAAGAAAAGACCAATAATGGCTTATTTACTATTGTTATAGTCTTTAATAATATTTATCACTGCTCAGCACCACCGTTGTAGCACATCAAATCTGTTGCACCATCTGTCTGGAGGCACCAAAGAAGCGGGGATGACCGGGTCTGCCAGGCTTCGGCTTGGTCCAGAACAGCCGCCGCAGGTGTCGCCCCAGGTTTGCCGCCAGGATGCTGGAACCCTTCCCGGTGCGATGAATGCCGTCCTTCAGATGGTACATTTTCAGCTGCTCGTGTGACACAAGAGATACCCGACTCGGTTCCAAAAGCTCTTTGTAGACCAAAGCATTGAACAATTGCCGTTTTACGTACAATTCAGTATTTTTTACGGCAGGGACTTTGCTGATGAGGAAAAGAGCTTGTTTAACAAATGTTACAAATTCTTGACACTCTCTCAGCGTCTGCATTTTTCAAGTTGCTCAGGCCACAGTTTATGATAACAGCTTCAGGTGGTGTTTCTTCTCTGGATGTGGCGATCTTCTTCTTCCTTGACAGCGATCACAATCAGCAAGTTGATTATTCTGTCACTTATGCAAGGGGTCCGCACTCGCAGAAAAACAAAAAAAAAAAAAAAAAAAACCAAAAAAAACAACAACAACAAAAAACAAAACAAAAAAACAACAAAAAAACAAACCTGGGCGTGGCTTTTAGTGGAGACGGGAGGCCCTTGACACGAAGGTGTCGATGGTCTTGGCCTCTACAACGTCCTGGGGTAGCTCGTTCCAGCCCTTGATGGTACGGGGAAGCAACGCCTGCTGTCTGTACTGCGTTCTGCACTGTGGAATGGTGAACTGCTGAACGTGGCCGCGGCGTCGGCGCGGAGGTTTGGGGCGCAGGCTGGCTTTAATGCCTTCTGTGCTGACCAGGTCGTTGTGGATCTTGTACAGCATGGATAGACGTGCTGTACGTCGTCTGTCGTGGAGGCTGGGCCACTTCACTTCTTCGAGCATGGCGGTGGGGCTAGAGGTGTTGTGGTAGCGCCTCGTCACGAAACGGGATGCCCTGTTGTTTGTCAAGGTCGTTGATTTTATAAACACTTCTTTTGGCCGCCGAAAATCCATAAGAATGTCCCAACCTTCGAGGTTGCACTCCTGACAGTGTGGAATCATGGAGAACAACAACAGCTGGAAGTTCTTCGTTCTTTTCTCTTCACGTAGCTGAAATTGGTATTTTCTCCGCAATGACGTCATTTGTTCTTTGAGAACCCGGGGCCTGTGTATTCAGTTTGGCGGTTTGTGATGGATTTGCCGTTGGCCCAACTGTTGTCTTCGCTGGCTGTAGTTTACGAGGAGTCCGTCTGGCTACACTTGCACACTGGGTCTGTCTGAGTGGAGGTATTCTTCAGTGCCACTTTGGGCTTGTCACTTTTTCCATTGGTCGCACACTGGGTCTGTCTGAGTGGAGGTATTCTTCAGTGCCACTTTGGGCTGGTCACTTTTTCCATTGGTCGCACACTGGGTCTGTCTGAGTGGAGGTGTTCTTCAGTGCCACTTTGGGCTTGTCACTTTTTCCATTGGTCGCACACTGGGTCTGTCTGAGTGGAGGTATTCTTCAGTGCCACTTTGGGCTTGGTCACTTTTTCCATTGGTCGCACACTGGGTCTGTCTGAGTGGAGGTATTCTTTAGTGCCACTTTGGGCTTGTCACTTTTTCCATTGGTCGCACACTGGGTCTGTCTGAGTGGAGGTATTCTTCAGTGCCACTTTGGGCTGGTCACTTTTTCCATTGGTCGCACACTGGGTCTGTCTGAGTGGAGGTATTCTTCAGTGCCACTTTGGGCTTGTCACTTTTTCCATTGGTCGCACACTGGGTCTGTCTGAGTGGAGGTGTTCTTCAGTGCCACTTTGGGCTTGTCACTTTTTCCATTGGTCGCACACTGGGTCTGTCTGAGTGGAGGTATTCTTCAGTGCCACTTTGGGCTTGGTCACTTTTTCCATTGGTCGCACACTGGGTCTGTCTGAGTGGAGGTATTCTTCAGTGCCACTTTGGGCTTGTCACTTTTTCCATTGGTCGCACACTGGGTCTGTCTGAGTGGAGGTATTCTTTAGTGCCACTTTGGGCTTGTCACTTTTTCCATTGGTCGCGTTTGGGTGTTCGTATTCCTTTCCATTGTCGCGATGCGCTGACTTAAGGTCAAGATGATGGAACTTAATTCGCTGACCTCATCGCGCAAGCTGAATTTTTCTTCGCGATCGTCCTTGATTTCTTGTGTCTGGCTGTCTTCAGAGGGTGTACCTTACGAAAGGCTTTCCACTGAGACTGGTGCTCTTTCCTGTCGACTCAGTTCCTTGACCTTCTTCTGCTGTCGTTTCTGCTGGACTGTTTTTTTTTGTTTTTGAAACATCTGCAGTCGCGGAGGTACAGGAACTGAATTGTTTACTCCGTGATCTAGTCGATCGCGTCATCTGTGTAGTTTTCGACAATGATTAGCAGATGATTTCTTGTCCGTTGACTGTATCCGCCATCTTGTTTGTGTGTCTCGTGTTCGTTCATTAGTTAGCGTCTTTTCACTATCAGAGATATTAGACGATTGTGTGTGTGTGTGTGTGTGTGTGTGTGTGTGTGTGTGTGTGTGTGTGTGTGTGTGTGTCGTGTCGTGTGTGTGTCGTGTGTGTGTGTGTGTGTGTGTCTCGTCGTCTTCAGTTTAACGTCTTTCCACTTGAAGTGATACTAGACGAACAACAAAAACAAAACAAAGCAAAAAAAAAAAAAACAAAAAAAAAAAAACAAAAACAACAACAAAAACAAAACAAAGCAAAACAAAAAAACAAAACAAAACAAAAAAAAACCGCGGGGGTAGGTGTTGTGGGAGGGGGAGGGCTAAAAGTGTGTTATGTGTGGAGGGTGAATAGGGAGAGACAACGCTAGGGAAAATGGAACCGTTATAAACGCCAACATCAAAACAACTGTAACAACTATAACAAATGCCCTATAGGACTACGCAGCAAACCTTCTGCAACAACAAATAACATATTGGAATTGTTAATAACACATTCAAAAGAACTTTTGGTGAAGTCTGGCAAAAACCATTTTAGATTCTGACATTCGAATATTACATGGTTGCTAGATATAATAATTATGTTCTCCACATATGCATCTGACATCATTGCTGAACTTAGTTATAAAAGCGTTCAGTTTTATCCTGTTTGATAATGTATGAATCTGCCTTAATCTTATTGAATTACTGTATGTATTTGACTGATTGATAGCTCCCGGTTGTTGAACATGAACTACACTATGGATTAAAGCTTTGCCGTTTTCCTGGTATAATTCCCTGACTTTGTTCCACGATGTTTTTCCTAGTATTCGATAACCCTCTTGTACAGACAGAGGCACATAAAGTTCTATGGTTCCCTGTTCGTTTTTTGCACCTTTTCTTGCAGCCCTGTCAGCCCGTGTGTGTGTGTGTGTGTGTGTGATATTTCATTGTTTTTTTTGCATAGTTTCTGTCTGTGTGTGTTTGCGCGTGGGTGGCACTGTGAATGCAAGAAAAGACCAAAGAGTGGAAACAGTAAAACTGATCAATGTTGTTTGACTAATGCGCTCTCTGTGCATATCCCTGTCTCCCTCCCTCCCTCCTTTCCTCTCTCTCTTTCTTTCTCTGAGAACAAAGAACACCGGCGAAAGAACATCACGAAAATAGACACTCGATAGTTGTACAAGGTGAGACAAATGACTCCACGAACAGAAATGACGTAAAGAGAATAAAAGGCGTAGAAAACAGGGAGACCTTATCGCATCCAAGGCCGACACTGAAGGCAGACAAGAGATGAATCTGAGAAGAAGCCACTAGCCAAACACAATGAACGGATATCCTCAACCATTTTAGCTAAATGTTTTATTCCACCCAACATTGTCTAGAACTTAAGGACAGAATGAGAGAGAGAGAGAGATGGGGAGGGGAGGGGGTCTACTCAAAAACCAAAGCAAAAACTTCGGCCATTGAGTGATTACATTGCACACTGAAATCAACAGCATTCCCTTCTGTCAATTATGCACTATAAAAACAAGACTGACACACACGAACACATACACACCCTCACGCGCCCGCTCATACACATGCATACGCACACACAAACACACACAGTTGTATTACAATGCACGCACATTAATTTTTGAGTGATTCATGAAACCAAGAACAAAGACAACATCCAGTTCAAAGAATAAAATAAAATAACATTGCTATGTCGTCATTTTATCCTGGAGATTCCATGATGGAATTTTGGTCATGCTATTAAATGTTTTGTTTAGTACAATGACTTATCCGATAAACTAGAGAGAATCTGTGATGATAATAAATAGCAGCATATGAGGTGTGTTTTTTGTTTGTTTTATTTTGTTTTGTGTGTGTGTGTGTGGCTGTGTGTGTGTGTAGTGGGGGCTCTGAGTCAGTGAGCATGTGAGTGTGTGTGTGTGTGTGTGTGTGTGTGTGTGTGTGTGTGTGTGTGTGTGTGTGTGTGTGCGTGCGTGAAGGGGTGTGGCTTATGCATGTGTCTTGGGTATTTGAGTACATGAGAGGGAGAGAGAGAGAGAGAGAGAGAGAGGGGGGGGGGGTTATTCATACTGATAGACATGTCGCTGTTGTTTATTTCCTTGGAGGTGGAGGTGACTTTATGAGACTGGCTGAAAACACGCAGGCACAGACAGACAGACAGACAGACAACACACAGAGACAAACACAAGCGCAGCTAGAGAGAGAGAGAGAAAGACTGATGGAGATAGTGTGAAGATAGAGACAGGGAAAGAGAGAAACAGACCGGTAGAAAGACAGAGAAACACAGACACATGACGAACACACACACACACACGCACGCGCGCGCGCGCACAGATGAGGGTGGAGAGAAGGAAAGAGAGGAAGATACAAAGAGAGGTCAGCAAACAGTGGAGATGGAGAGACAGAGACAGAGACAGAGACAGAGACAGAGACAGAGACAGAGACAGAGACAGAGACAGAGACAGAGACAGAGACAGAGACAGAGAGAGCGATACAGGAGGACAGACAGACAGACAGAGAAGTAGTATGGGAAAGATTTATCATAGACCTGTCATCGTTATGCATTTCTTTGGCTGCGGAAAGGGTGAGGACGTGTGTGAGGGTGAGCTGTGCAGCTGTGGAAAGGGTGAGGACGTGTGTGAGGGTGAGCTGTGCAGCTGCGGAAAGGGTGAGGACGTGTGTGAGGGTGAGCTGTGCAGCTGTGGAAAGGGTGAGGACGTGTGTGAGGGTGAGCTGTGCAGCTGTGGAAAGGGTGAGGACGTGTGTGAGGGTGAGCTGTGCAGCTGTGGAAAGGGTGAGGACGTGTGTGAGGGTGAGCTGTGCAGCTGCGGAAAGGGTGAGGACGTGTGTGAGGGTGAGCTGTGCAGCTGTGGAAAGGGTGAGGACGTGTGTGAGGGTGAGCTGTGCAGCTGTGGAAAGGGTGAGGACGTGTGTGAGGGTGAGCTGTGCAGCTGTGGAAAGGGTGAGGACGTGTGTGAGGGTGAGCTGTGCAGCTGCGGAAAGGGTGAGGACGTGTGTGAGGGTGAGCTGTGCAGCTGTGGAAAGGGTGAGGACGTGTGTGAGGGTGAGCTGTGCAGCTGTGGAAAGGGTGAGGACGTGTGTGAGGGTGAGCTGTGCAGCTGTGGAAAGGGTGAGGACGTGTGTGAGGGTGAGCTGTGCAGCTGTGGAAAGGGTGAGGACGTGTGTGAGGGTGAGCTGTGCAGCTGTGGAAAGGGTGAGGACGTGTGTGAGGGTGAGCTGTGCAGCTGCGGAAAGGGTGAGGACGTGTGTGAGGGTGAGCTGTGCAGCTGTGGAAAGGGTGAGGACGTGTGTGAGGGTGAGCTGTGCAGCTGTGGAAAGGGTGAGGACGTGTGTGAGGGTGAGCTGTGCAGCTGTGGAAAGGGTGAGGACGTGTGTGAGGGTGAGCTGTGCAGCTGTGGAAAGGGTGAGGACGTGTGTGAGGGTGAGCTGTGCAGCTGTGGAAAGGGTGAGGACGTGTGTGAGGGTGAGCTGTGCAGCTGCGGAAAGGGTGAGGACGTGTGTGAGGGTGAGCTGTGCAGCTGTGGAAAGGGTGAGGACGTGTGTGAGGGTGAGCTGTGCAGCTGTGGAAAGGGTGAGGACGTGTGTGAGGGTGAGCTGTGCAGCTGTGGAAAGGGTGAGGACGTGTGTGAGGGTGAGCTGTGCAGCTGTGGAAAGGGTGAGGACGTGTGTGAGGGTGAGCTGTGCAGCTGTGGAAAGGGTGAGGACGTGTGTGAGGGTGAGCTGTGCAGCTGTGGAAGACTGCGGAGAGATGGGGGAGAGTAAGGCCCAGCACTGAGAGAGAGAGACAGGGAGAGAGACAGAGAGAGGGAGAGAGAATACGAACACGAACACTTAGACGAATATGAATAGGAATGTTTTAGTGATCAGGCCTTTGGCCCATACCAAGAGAGGTTGTGTTGTTATATTATTTGCTGTCGATTGGTTCCGGACAAGTAAAATGGTTTTGGCAACGAAAACAATAAAGTATACCAATCAAACACTCAAGCAAGGTACTTAAGCAAAACTATTGAAAGCATACTAACAAGTTGATAATTGTCTCATTTGTAATGCTTTATATATGAACATAGCCAGGCTGTTCATGACTGTACTATTTTCGTTTGCAGCAAGAATGGATAATTTAAAACTTGATGGATTATTACAGAATTTTGAAGGTATGTATTTGTCTCTAAGTTCTTTAAGATCAGAGAGAGAGAGAGTTACGCTGCTGGTCAGGCATCTGCTTAGTAGATGTGGTGTAGCATATATGGATTTGTCCGAACGCTGTGACGCCTCATTGAATGACTGAACTGAATTGTGTGTGTGTGTGTGTGTGTGTGTGTGTGTGTGTTGTGTGTGTGTGTGTGTGTGTGTGTGTGTGTGTGTGTGTGTGTGTGTGTGTGTGTGTGTGCGCGCGCGCGCGAGCGCGTGTATGTGTGATGGAGAGGGAGAGGGAGAGTGAGTGAGTGAGTGAGTGAAAGAGAGGCAGACAGACAGACAGAAAATATATGCTGGCTAATTCTTTTCATGAAAATTATTTTAAGACATTAGGTGTGTAACACTGTTGTTATATAACAATATGACAATATCAAACCGAAAACATAAATTGATAGATAATAACAAAATGAATTAAATTTGTTGTTGATACATATGACCCCCCCCCCCCCTCCCGACCCCCCCACCCCCCTCCATTCCCCGCCCCCCCACATGTGGAGTGATGGTCTGGAGGTAACGCGTCCGCCTAGGAAGTGAGAAGAATCTGAGCGTGGTGGTTCAAATCACGGCTCAGCCGCCGATATTTTCTCCCCCTCCACTAGACCTTGAGTGGTGATCTGGACGCTATAGTCATTCGGATGAGACGATAAACCGAGGCCCCGTGTGCAGCATGCACTTAGCGCACGTAAAAGAACCCACGGCAGTTCCTGACAAAATTGTGTAGGAAATTCACTTCGATATGGAAAACAAATAAAACTGCACGCAGGAAAAATTACAAAAAAAGGGTGGCGCTGTAGCGCAGCGACGCGCTCTCCCTGGGGACAGCAGCCCAAATTTCACACAGAGAAATCTGTTGTGACAAAAAGAGAAATACAAAGACATTTTTCCCTTTACTTCTTTTTTCGTCCCACGATCATACCACCCCTTATGTTATTTACAGTAAATTCATGTACATAACATGATGATCTTTTTTTTTTCCATTATATATATATATTGGAAACCCAGCTTTAGTTCTCCCCATGAATTGTGGGGCATGTAACCCGATTCGTTAAATCATTTGTCATTGTCATTCAGTTGACACACACCCCTTGTATTACCTGTGCCTTCTTGCTACATATCACTGTCTGCAGGTCGATGAGACAAACACGCATGCCGTGCTGGTGTTGTGGGACAGAGAGTTGTAATGCACGTGATTATGTGAGCATCCCCAGACTTGTCACCACTAATGAGATTTGGGGGGCCTGGATCAAACCTTATTGAACTCTAGATGGTCGGACCACACCCAGGAAAGCCTGGCTTCTTCCTCTTTTTTCTGTCTTCTGACCAGGAATGGTGGGACCAGTGAGGCCAGTGTGTGCGTGTGTGTATGTGTCTTGCATGCAAGTGTGTGTGTGTGTGTGTGTGTGTGTCTTGCATGCAAGTGTGTGTGTGTGTGTGTGTGTGTGTGTGTCGCATGCAAATGTGTGAGTGTGCTTGTGTGTGTGAGGATGGTTCGATGAGTATGTGTATTTGTGTGTGTGTGTGGGGGTGGTGGTGGTGGTTGTGGGGGGGGGGGGGGGGGGGGGGGGGGGGGCGGGGGAAAGTGTATGTCGGTGCATGCTATTTGTTTCTTTCCATGTCTTTTCACATAGTAATCTTTTAAAAGAATCGTGTGAAAATTTCACATTACAAATTTATCATACTGGATTAACAAAGTTTTCAGTCCTCTCCTGAACTGACTGTACAAAATGACGATGGAAGTTTTGAGGGTGGCGGTGTAATGAACTGAATATGGGAAATGTGGCCTGATTACATATGGTGTGCATGTGTGTGTGTGTGTGTGTGCATGCGCGCGCATATGTACATGTGTGTCTGTGTCTTGTGTATGTGTGACCATTGACGAAAGTGCATGTGCATATGCAATATAGGCGAACGCATGTATAATGTGTCTGTAAATTATAAGACCACTGAAATCATTAAGCTGTAATTATCCGTATACATTTTGTTCAACATTCCACTTCCTATGGCTCCAGACCGGACTTGGAGAAGACAATGTAATTCATCACAGGAGCTGGGCAGACACTGTGAAGAGGTGAAAAAGAAAAAGATTCCACTTTACATTAAATGGAGTAACTGTCTTACATGGGCTGACACATTATTTACTGTAATCAAATACCCTGTACAGAAATACGTATAAGTTAATTCACTTGGAATATAATTTTTATCACCATACATATTAGGCTACGTTCACATTGAGGCTGCGTTCCCACTAAGCCTGGCCGTTAGCTGCCAACAGCAAGTGGCCGAGAATTGTGCACACATCATTACGCTCTTTCCCACCATGTACGCCAGTGGTGAGTTGAGTGTTCACACTGGTGACCAGCCGTCATCACCCGCCTTCTTTTCTCATGTTGACAGAAGAGATGGAGGGCTTGTCTAAGGGATGCAACTCTCCAATGATACAAGTAGCATCAATGTCAGTAATATGTTTCTCCCTTGGGGACAGCACAGTCTGTAGCTGAAAGCAAGTGGCTGTGTGTGTTGTTGTGTCAGGCAGACAGCAGCTGGCCATTTGCAGCTAGTTGGGCTTTTTGAGAACAAAGTCTAAGTATGCTCATTACATGTATCAAAAAAGCTGGCTGGAAATAGCTGGAGACATCACACTGGGTGGCACATGTTCAGCAGGGTGATCACAGAAACCTCCACCCTTCACCCACCAGGCGTGCCGAAACCAGCGATCAAACTCAATCAATCAGGACGAGAATCCGGCAATCTAACCATTCAGCCAACACGCCTGTCGGGTTATGTTCATACAATGCACTGTACAAAACAAAGTGTTTGTGTCTATCTGGGTTATGTTCATACAATGCACTGTACAAAACAAAGTGTTCGTGTCTATCTGGGTTATGTTCATATAATGCACTGTACAAAAAGTGTTCGTGTCTATCTGGGTTATGTTCATACAATGCACTGTACAAAACAAAGTGTTCGTGTCTATCTGGGTTATGTTCATATAATGCACTGTACAAAACAAAGTGTTCGTGTCTATCTGGGTTATGTTCATATAATGCACTGTACAAAACAAAGTGTTCGTGTCTATCTGGGTTATGTTCATATAATGCACTGTACAAAACAAAGTGTTCCTGTCTATCTGGGTTATGTTCATACAATGCACTGTACAAAACAAAGTGTTCGTGTCTATCTGGGTTATGTTCATATAATGCACTGTACAAAACAAAGTGTTCCTGTCTGGGTTATGTTCATATAATGCACTGTACAAAACAAAGTGTTCGTGTCTATCTGGGTTATGTTCATATAATGCACTGTACAAAACAAAGTGTTCGTGTCTATCTGGGTTATGTTCATACAATGCACTGTACAAAACAAAGTGTTCCTGTCTGGGTTATGTTCATACAATGCACTGTACAAAACAAAGTGTTCCTGTCTGTCTGGGTTATGTTCATACAATGCACTGTACAAAACAAAGTGTTCGTGTCTATCTGGGTTATGTTCATATAATGCACTGTACAAAACAAAGTGTTCATGTCTATCTGGGTTATGTTCATATAATGCACTGTACAAAACAAAGTGTTTGTGTCTATCTGGGTTATGTTCATATAATGCACTGTACAAAACAAAGTGTTCCTGTCTATCTGGGTTATGTTCATATAATGCACTGTACAAAACAAAGTGTTCATGTCTATCTGGGTTATGTTCATATAATGCACTGTACAAAACAAAGTGTTTGTGTCTATCTGGGTTATGTTCATATAATGCACTGTACAAAACAAAGTGTTCGTGTCTATCTGGGTTATGTTCATATAATGCACTGTACAAAACAAAGTGTTCCTGTCTATCTGGGTTATGTTCATACAATGCACTGTACAAAACAAAGTGTTCCTGTCTGTCTGGGTTATGTTCATATAATGCACTGTACAAAACAAAGTGTTCCTGTCTGGGTTATGTTCATATAATGCACTGTACAAAACAAAGTGTTCCTGTCTATCTGGGTTATGTTCATACAATGCACTGTACAAAACAAAGTGTTCCTGTCTGTCTGGGTTATGTTCATACAATGCACTGTACAAAACAAAGTGTTCGTGTCTATCTGGGTTATGTTCATACAATGCACTGTACAAAACAAAGTGTTCCTGTCTGTCTGGGTTATGTTCATATAATGCACTGTACAAAAAGTGTTCGTGTCTGTCTGGGTTATGTTCATACAATGCACTGTACAAAACAAAGTGTTCGTGTCTATCTGGGTTATGTTCATATAATGCACTGTACAAAACAAAGTGTTCGTGTCTATCTGGGTTATGTTCATATAATGCACTGTACAAAAAGTGTTCCTGTCTGTCTGGGTTATGTTCATATAATGCACTGTACAAAACAAAGTGTTCCTGTCTGGGTTATGTTCATACAATGCACTGTACAAAACAAAGTGTTCCTGTCTGTCTGGGTTATGTTCATATAATGCACTGTACAAAACAAAGTGTTCGTGTCTATCTGGGTTATGTTCATACAATGCACTGTACAAAACAAAGTGTTCCTGTCTGTCTGGGTTATGTTCATATAATACACTGTACAAAACAAAGTGTTCCTGTCTATCTCTTCCTTCTGAAGTGATCACAGTGCCTTGTTCATTTTCTCTCATCACCCTGACGTGGCTGAAGAGAACTGAGATGAACTGGTAAATGGTGAAATTTCCATAACAGACTTTAAAGGAGACTGTCAATTAATTCATCAATTTATGTACAAACATGCACACAAACACACAAAGCAACAAAAATCAATTCTACTTTTTAATAATTCTAAAAAGCTTTTCAATCAAAAGTCCAAAGTCAAAGAGGAATGTTGATGATCATTGACAATAATCGTCTGGATTTATTACAATGATACATATACAGATATAAACCAAAATCATGATGCTTACTTATTATGTTATTACTCCTATCAATTCAGCTCTGTACCTCTACTTTAAAATGAGAGGAAAAAGGTTCTAAAAAAAAAAAAAAAGGAAGAAAAAAGCCAAGAGGGTGAGGGGGAAGGGGAACAGTATAAAATTAAAAGGACACAAACCACAAATCTAAACTATGGTTAGTCACACAATATCAAACTACAACATTCTTCTTTTTTTTCTAAGTTAAGCTGTAAATTCCTGCATAATCCGTGACTGAAGTTGACAGAAAGAAGTAAATCTGAAAAATGGAATGGAACATATCAAAATGTATCCAAAAAACATGCACACAATACAATGCGAACACTTGCCTCTTACAATACAAGAATGCACAAGCTGTTTGTTTTATTATGTCACATCAGCAGCCATGCAAGTTGATATAAGGAAGTCTGGTGGCATGAAAAAAAACATTTCTAAAAGAAATTGTTCAATCAAACTTCAGTCTGAAGACCGTTAAAAATTCATTCTTACCCAATTAATAATTTCATTCCAAGTAAAACTAATAGTATTATCATTACTCCAGAGTGAGTAATTTTCAAGCGATGAAAACTGGAACAGATCATCAGTGAAAATTTTGCTTCTGAATAGATTGTTGTAAAATATGGTTTGCATGCTGAAAAATAATGACTGAAGCATGCGTAAAGTGTAAATGAAATAAAACTATTTTGTTTGCATGACAACAAAACAAACAAAGCAGATTTTTAGACACAAGTTCTTTATTCTGCTATCTCATGTCAGTTCACAATCAAACTGGATTCAAAAGGAACGTCTAAATCAATTTCGATTGAACTAGTTCCAAACAGCAGTGTCTAACACTTTCACAACATGACAGAAGTGTCCCAAAGAAAAACCTTGACCCCTTTCAAGAACCACTTTTTTTATTTTATTGTTTATTGGGAATTTTCTTCATCTTTAATGGCTTTGAATTATTTCAGTTTGCTTCCTTATCTGCAAAACAGACCCTGAATATCAAAGGCATATGCTTCCTGAATTTTATAAGATGAAAATCAAAGTCTAAAGCCATCCATATTCTTGACCATCACTTCCAAAACACTCACAAAAACTGATGATGGTGTGTGCACAGTGTGTTCAAAACATACAGCAAAACAGAGCACACAAATAGGCCAAGTTCGCATCAGTTTGACAATGGTGTAGAATATGACACCATACACTTCATTTTCACTAGTATCTCAGTGCAGTTATCAGGTGATGGCAACAACACATTAAATGGCAAACATACCACAGATGCAATAACTATAAAAATGCATTAAAGGTCTTTCAATCTTATCAAAGATTTCCTCAACACTGCCAAACAAAACACTTCAGAAATGTTTCAAGTGTCAAACAGTATTAGTCTTCACTAAATGACACTTTCTGAGCACAGCCACTGAAGTTATCTAAAATAATATAATCACATCAGTACACTTGGGTTCACTGAACAATCAAGTATGAATCGACGGTCTGGGTTAACAGGGCACCTGTATAACACATCCAGAAAAAAAGATACTAAATACTAAACGCTAGAAGCCTTAAGAGGAACAGAGGGATATGCACACACACACACACGCAAAATCACCAGGGGGCAGGTTTAGCCAAGGGACACTTCTGACATGCCACAAGAAGGTTGCAAGTTTTCTTTTTTTATTCGCCAGCGTTGATGATGAGGGCCTTGCCCTTGGGGTCATCAAAGCGGTCATTGGTGGACAGGGACATGATCATGTACATGCCGAAGAGGAGGATGGCAATGTGGATGGCCGTGGGGAAGAGAGCCATCCAGATGGCGGTGGAGAACCAGCCCACACAGTCCTGTGACAGCAGGAACTTGCCCCCTTGCACGTTGAAAGGCTGCACCTGTAAAGAACAAGGTTGTAATCCAAATGAAGACACAAGTATGTTGAAAAACCTGTGAGATGGGCAAGAGTCCAGACACAAAATGACCACCACAGCAAAAAAAGGTAACCTGGCAAGTACTGATCTGCAGTTCCAGTTTCTAAAGGAAGCTTCACCGCGTTCGGACATATCCATATGTACACCACATCTGACTGGCAGACGCCTGACCAGAGAATGTTATTGTGGGTGAAGCATGCAACTTGCTTGGTCAGTGAAATAATAAATCAGTCTGACAAAAATGCCATATAACAATATTTGTCATTTTCCAGCAGTCTGAATACAAAGTCTTCTGTGTAATGCTTCTTTTCCATCATGCCTTCAGTCTAATATAAAAAAGATATCAATTCACACACACACACACACACACATATATATATATATAATCAGGCTGGGAACTGTCCAGTAGAGTTTCCTCTGAAAATCTGCCGGGGTCAAGGGGCTGCCTCGGGCCCCTGGTGGGGTTCACGGGCAATTGGTGATTTTTAAGAGCTTTTTATGTTTTGTTTTGTTTTTTCCTCTGAAAAATGTTTTCCCCCTCTAAAATCAACTGCTTTTTCACTGAAAATAGCAGATCCACTATGAGTTCCACAGCCTGATATATATATATATATATATATATATATATATATATATATATGTAGAGAGAAAGAGAGAGAGAGAGAGATAGATAAATAGATGAATAAAAAGAAACAGCATGACCACTGACAAAGATATCGTCAAGAAAAAAACACGGACTATCCACAATCACCCAAAGCTAGACTCTACAGCTCAAGAGTTCAAATCAAATCATGGTGCTTAGACCTAAGTTAGAGCCTCGCCAACCACTAAGGCCATCTCCAGGCCATCACCACATTAACATCAATTTCCAAGTCAAGGGTAAAAAACAGCAAGCGCCTCACCTACCACTGAGGCTATCTCAAGGCTATTACCAGTTACCACCAATTTCAAGGTTAAAAAAACAACAACAAAAAACCCCAGGAAGGACAGCTACAGACCTGGAATCCTCCGAGGATGATGGTGGCGACCATGGGCTCGCTGGTGTTTTTGGGGTACCACTCCATGGAGGAGCAGTGGAATGAGTACAAGAGGGACATGACTGAGTCGTAGCCCCGTGTCACCATCACTGCGTCCTTCACCATCTCACCGGCTCCCGAGGAGTTGATGCTCAGCTTCGCCTCCTTGATCTCCCAGCGGTCAAACTGGTGCTCGAACGGCAGCCTGGATCAGACAGAGGAAGATGGTTAAACACTTAACGAAAAAACTGACACACTAGTGCCAGGTAAGAAGCCATCAAAATGCTCCGTGCACACAAAAAGCAATATAACCCCCCGCCCCCCACCTACATGATACACTACTACTTAACAAGCCATCAAAATGAACCATGCACAGATACAATGATACACATATAGCCTAGTGGTTTAAGCGTTGGACTTTCAATCTGAGGGTCCCGGGTTCAAATCACCTTAACGGCGCTTGGTGGGTAAAGGGTGGAGATTTTTCCGATCTCCCAGGTCAACATATGTGCAGACCTGCTAGTGCCTGAACCAACGTCGTGTGTATACGCACGCAGAAGATCAAATATGCACGTTAAAGATCCTGTAACCCATGTCAGTGTTCGGTGGGTTATGGAGACACGAAAATAACCAGCATGCATGAAAACACGATAGTCATTGGCAAGTGGATGTTGGTTGTGTAATGGAAAGAAAGAAAGAAAGACACACACATACAAAAAAATCTAGAACAAAAAAAAAAGAAAAGAAACAACAAAAAAAAACCCCTAACTATTTACCAGGCACCAAAATGAACCGTGCACACACACACACACACAAAATGACTGTCTCCAATAAACTCCTTGCGGTGTATATAGATAACAGTGACATCAACTGAGGGTAAATCCTTGACATCCTTGCTGTTACCTGTTGGAGAATGCTTTATTCTAAAAGATTATACATTACTAAGCATTCTTTTTTCTTATTTATTTTATGTATACCTTGTGGAAACAATTATCTTTTTTGTATGTCTGCTTTTAAAGGTGATGGCAAATTAGCAATTCATAAACATCTACCACCCTGCCAAGATTTGCTCCAAAGTAACTTGCATCTGCCGAGAAAATGTGAATGATAAACAAAATAGTGTTAGTAAAGCCATCAACAGCCCTCCCAAAACAACAACAACAACAACAATAAAAAACCAAAAAAATACCAACACCACCACCACCACCCTCTCACTCACAATCCTGCACTGCACTTACTCCAAGTCCACACTGTAGGTATCTGTTCCGTTGACCTTGATGTCCTTAATTGAGAGCGTGACGCTGGAAACAATCAAACCCACATGTGAAACAGCAAGCTGCAGAGAAGTGGACAGCACATGAAGCAATGTCCTGATAACACTGAGAGATGTAATATCGCTTGGCTTATATCAGAGATAAACATTAGCCAACAGTTGGAACAACACCAAAGTGAGAGCTGTGTGATCAGCGGATCCTTCTCTGCAGTGGGAATTCAGTTACAGCTATGTCTTTTGTAAAGGGCTATGATTGTTGAAGTAGGGGGCCAGATTGTACTAGCCCTTAGTGCTTCAGCCTGAAGGGCTAGTTGTCTCCTCTGCTGCTTTGATTGTCTTAGTCATACATGACTAACATACTGTGATACAATAACAGAATGGAAAATTAATCAAGTTGGCTGCCAGATTTCTTTTTTTCATTTATAATAATAATAATAATAATACTGTGCATTTATATAGCACTCTTTCTCACTAAGAGCTCAAGGCACTTTACATGTAAGACATTTAAAAATTTTTTTTTTTTTACAAATTACATAAATAATTCATGACCACTCTTTCTCAAAACCCATCCACCCCCCACCCCCAGCCCCCACACATACTCCCTTTCCCACTCCTCATACATATATCCAAAGTGAGCTGACATGGGTAGTGTTGGAGAACAGCTGAGAGTGCCTATAGATAGGTTTTAAAAAGATGAGTTTTTAGTGATGAGCGAAAAGCAGAAATAGAATCAGATGTATGGATATGATGAGGAAGGTTGTTCCAGATGTGAAGAGCAGCAAAGAAGAAAGAACGTTCACCATAGGTTCTTGTATTGACACGAGGAAGTTTCAAAAGGTAACAGTCAGAGGAAGAGCGGAGATTCCTGGAGGGTGTGTAAACACTGATAAGTGAATAAGTGGATCTTCTTCTTCTTTGTACGTGGGCTGCAACTCCCACATTCACAAGAGTGGGCTTTTCCGTGTATGACTGTTTTTACCCAGCCATGTAGGCAGCCATACTCCATTTTCAGGCATGAAAAAGTGGATAAAAATACCAAAGCACCAACCTGAGAGTCCTGTTGGGCCCCACTTGCAGGACCATTTCCGACTCTTCCAGCTGGGTGTCGTTGGCAAGCAGTTTGAACTGGACCTGACAACTGGTGGGCTGGTTGTCGCTGTTGAAGCCTGGCACTATGCACGCACTAAAGGACGTCAGGTACGCATACACCGTGTTGTTCAAGGATGTCACGTTGAAAAAGATGCCGTCCTTGCTGGCATCCTCTGGCTTTTCCATAAGCTGCCGGGTTTGGTGAGTCTCGCGCTTCTGCCTCTGTTAACCCATAGGTAAAAATAGGGGCAATGTTTCAATTACTTTTCATCTTCTTCCTTTCCACTAACTTACTGTAGCAGCCTGTACAGTACTAGAAGAATAAGTTTCTCAAGTCTATCTTCTTCCACTTCATGCCATTGTCTTCAGTATTTCAGTTATAACGTGGAAAAAAGATTATTAAAATCAGACAAACAAACAGAACAAAAACTAATTCTCTCTTTGTTCTTAACATACATCATGGGCAGTATGGCAGTTCAGTAAGCCTAGAAACTGTATTTCTAGGTGATCTATCATTATGTGATAATCTGTTAATACTGACACACAAAAAATGCAGTATCATTGCCAGAGTAATTAATATCGTCTGTAATTATCTCATTCTTTATTTTATTTCTTTTACACTTAAAAAATTAATTATTATTATTATCCTATTTCATTTTATTATCATTATTTTTCTGTCCTTTTTCTTCAGCATTTAAGGAGTGCCAGGCATACATATAGACAGTTCAACAGTGTTTAAAAATGCAATGCTCATAAATCATCACTTATTTAGGAGAACTTATTTTAATCTTTTTTAGATGCCTCCCTCTTTCTCCTTTTATTAAGTTCTAACTTCCAGGTTTCCACTAAATGACAATCTCCCTCTTTCTCCTCCAATTAAGTTCTAACTTCCAGGTTTCCACTAAATGACAATCTCCCTCTTTCTCCTCCAATTAAGTTCTAACTTCCAGGTTTCCACTAAATGACAAACTCCCTCTTTCTCCTCCAATTAAGTTCTAACTTCCAGGTTTCCACTAAATGACAAACTCCCTCTTTCTCCTCCAATTAAGTTCTAACTTCCAGGTTTCCACTTAATGACAATCTCCCTCTTTCTCCTCCAATTAAGTTCTAACTTCCAGGTTTCCACTAAATGACAATCTCCCTCTTTCTCCTGCTATTAAGTTCTAACTTCCAGGTTTCCACTAAATGACAAACTCCCTCTTTCTCCTCCTATTAAGTTCTAACTTCCAGGTTTCCACTAAATGACAAACTCCCTCTTTCTCCTCCTATTAAGTTCTATCTTCCAGGTTTCCACTAAATGACAAACTCCCTCTTTCTCCTCCTATTAAGTTCTAACTTCCAGGTTTCCACTAAATGACAAACTCCCTCTTTCTCCTCCAATTAAGTTCTAACTTCCAGGTTTCCACTAAATGACAATCTCCCTCTTTCTCCTCCAATTAAGTTCTAACTTCCAGGTTTCCACTAAATGACAAACTCAGCAAACTGATTTTGCCCTTTCATTTCCTTCCTCCCAATGCTCCCCTCCACTGGTTTCTCTCCTTTTTATCTGTTCTGTCCCAACTTGACGTGGGTGTTTATCAGGGACCAACATCTAGACTGACCTCCTGTGAGGTTTCCGCTGTGTAGAGAGCAGTGTATTTCACATTCATCTTCTGCAGCTGCCTCGACACTTCCCCGATCACATCATCTGCACACAGTCAAGTTTGGTTAACTTCAACCATGAGCGCTCACATACATAAAGATATAACCTAATTCAGCAGGGGAGTTCTGCATGTGTGTGTGTGCATTTAATAGCACAAAATACATTAAATGAGATTATAAAGTGGAAAGAAATATCTAATCAAAAGAAAAAATAATATAAACACCACCACCACCATAACACCACCACCAAACTAATGCTTAAGCAATCAGCCTAATCAAGATCACAACACTGAATGTGAACAAGAGTATATGCATACAAGCATTTGATTATTTCTATTATAATACAAAATATATTATGATGAAACTGGTAATTGAACAACTAAAATCACTGGTTTGATCAGAGAATGGTGCAACACCTTTGTGCCAGAGAATCACAGAATTTACATTTCCAATCTGCATTTCATTTTTATTATATTTTTTTTTTACTGTGGTTGTAAAACCACCTTGACAGACCAGTACTTTGCATAGGACAAGACCCAGACCACTGCTAATGTCTACACAAGAGTCTGGGAAATACACGTGTAATAAAACCAAAAAAATAGGGTTTTTTTTTGCAAAGACATTGAAAATAAAACTTTTAAAACTTCAAAGACAGTAGCGAGCGTTTTGTGCTCACCGTTGGAAGAAATAGCACCCTCTGCATTCTCTGAACCTGCAATGGGCAACAGCCGTACAACCACCAGGTGATTTCCCTTGCCCAGGTCAAGGCCAGAAAGGTCGGAGGCCGACGCCACATCGTGGACGGCTCCAGGGAAGTCGCGGCGAAGAGCATCCAGAGCCAGGTACGAACCCCCTACCCGCGGCAACTCCAAGGAAAAGTGCTCATCCAGAAGACCCTGCAGGACACAAAGTTGTGAAGGGAGTGAGGGTGGGGTGATGGAGGAGGGTGGTTCTTTTTTGACTGTTCACAATCTACAGAGAGAAGGAAGGTGGTAGTTTCTAACAAAAAACATACTTACATCTACACATGCATGGTTCAAAAATAGACCTACAAATTTGTGTTCATCTTTAGCAGTTTGTGTGTGTGTGTGCGTGTGTGTGCTTTACTGGTAAGGTGACATTTTGAGTGTATGTATGCTTTCCTTAAAAAACATGTTAATCACACATGCAAACTGTCTTAGAATCTGCATCAGTGCATGGTTTAACTCACTCGCTGCCATTGTCCGCATATGCGGACATCGTCGGAGAAAGCGTTGGATGCCAATGTCCGCATATGCGGACTTGGATTTTAAAAAGTTGTGCTGTCAGAGTGACGCGTCGGATGCGAAAATCAAAAGCAGATGTGATATCTTACGTCACCTCTGGTCAGCTTTTCATTCACACACGCTGCGTGTGTGTCGCGATAAGCTCAACCGCAGTTGATAACAAAGCGTGCCCCCTGTCAGCTTTGTAAGTTGTTTGAGAAGATGGCGTCACGGCGAAGTGTTCGACACGGTCGGAGAGGTGAAATGTTACTCAACGTCGAAGATGCTTTGGAAATGATCCAAACTGAAGGCTCTGATGTCGAAGGAGATAATGTTGATTCTTCGGACAGTTAATTTGAACCAGATCCCGATGAACTAGAAACAGATTCGGCTGCTGAAGAGAGTGTTTACAATGGAGAGGAAAGTGAGGGACATGTGCCAGCAGATGAGACAGACAAAGACGACGAAACCACTGAGAAAATGGACGATTTTGCAAGTGTTTTCACCAGTGATTGGACTGACAATTTTTCCTTTTTCCCTCTTGCACATCCCTTCACTGGCATACCAGGTTTGTCAGCTGACTGGCCAGTCAACACCCAGCCGGTTGAGTTTTTTCTTTGTTCTTTGATTTTCATTATGTAGAGACAATATATTTTTTTGTATGTGTGAATTTCAACTTTCTTCACCACCTGTTCATACTTCATTGCATGCACTAGGTCTTCAGTTCCTCAAATAGTGTTAGAATGTGATGTGAAACATGTTGGTGTACCTTTCTGATGGGTGCAAAAATGCTAAAAAATACACTAAATATGGATACCGCGATCAACATCAAGATAGTGAGTAAATACTTTGATTTTTTGCACACATATGGAACAACATTCCTTGCATACATATACTAAATATCAATTGTCTGGGTGTTTATTTGGTTTTTTTACAATTTTTTCCCAATCCTATACAAACCCTGGGTTTTCAGGGATTGGCAAGGGCAAAAACTCTTGGCATGGAGTGAGTTAAAACAAATTTCAAGTGTACTTTATTGTCTCACATGACAAATTACTGTGGCCTCACAAATTAAAACACACAAATAAAAAAAACAAAACCATATCATTATAACTTATCACATTGATCAAAAGAAGGCAAATGGAATATAACATGCAAAAAGTGCATTCATCACAGATCATCACACATACACATACACAAGCACACTGAAGAGGGAATGTTGCATCTCTCACAAACCTTAACATTCTTGAAGGCACCCCCATCGCTGGTTGGGTTGTACACATCCGCATATTTGGAAATGTCATTGATGGTCAGCTGAAAGCAGATGGTTGACAGCATTACAACACAGACATACAATTTATATCAGATTCATCAATTTAAACTAGTTCTGCCCCACAGCTGTATCAATGTCTGCTATAAGAACAACTCCCCTGGACCAGCACTACATCAGACCACTGCAGTAAAAAAAAAAAAAAAAAGAAAGAAAAAGGTTAATAAACAAAAATGGTGAAAACTGTTACAACCATCGTGACAGTGCTTCTATTACAGTTCTGCATTTCTTCTGCTGGTCAGTTGCTGCACACGAACTGAAAACACCCAACACAAGACACCTATATATCTGCAATTTGTAGTACTGGTTTGGTGGATACAGATTTTGTTTTTCACTTTGATGTCTCCATGTGCTCTTGTGTGGTAAAATGCACTGTTAATGTTATATTAATGTACTGTTTCATGTGAGGCACTTAGAACCCATCTATGGGGAGTTTGCACCAGAAAAGTACAATATATTATTATTGTGAGTATTGATGATCAGTGTGTCTGTACCATGAGCAGTGGACCCATCCTGCACGTCATCCCCAGTCAGAGAGAACATTACAACAGATAAGCAGCAGCTCCCAGACAATGCATGGTAGCATGGATAAGGATGGTTTACCTTGTCTTGCAGGAAGGCAACAATGACACTGGACTCTTTGCCAAGGAGACGGGACAGATATTTGGACTGGAAAGTGTCCTGTGAAATTTGGTCAAATGCTGGAACCTGGGGCAAGTCACTCAGTGGTCTGCAACATTTAAAAAGTGGCAATGATTATTTATTTATTTTATAGTAAACTGAAACAGACAACGAAAACGAAAAAAAAAAAAAAAAAGTAGTGAAGGCATACACGCACACATACCTTTAGCTACAGTTAAATGTCAGTATGAGTATCATTCAGAGTTAGAGTAAATGAATCAGCTCAGTGTAGATTTATATATTTTGTTTTGATGGGCGCGGTGGCTAAATGGTTAGTGTTTGATTCTCACCCAAGTTTTCTGGGTTCAGTCCCTGGTTTCAGTGCACCTGGCGGCTTCAGGGTGGAGATTTGACCAATCTCCTAAATCAACATATAATGCAGGCACACTGGTGTCTGAACCCCCTTCTGTGGATATACATGTGTAAGATCAAATATGCACATTAAAGATTCTGTTGAAGTGTTATCCATGTCAGTGTTCAGTGGGTTACGGAAACATGAAAACACCCATCATGCATCAACCATGACAGATTCAACACCAAGTAGTTGATGGTTGTGTAAGGAGGGTGAGTGAACACCACATACCGCAACACCCCTTTTTATTTTGCTTTTGTTTTGAAAAACTCCTCTTTGAATATAAATGACTTTGTTGAATGTCAAATAATTTTCATGTTTAGAAGCATTTTCACTTAATTTCATTGAGACAAGAGCAATAATATCAAATTCATAATTATGGCTAATCGGTGTAATCTATCATCAAAATTATTAAAATTGTCTTCAAAAAACAATCAAATAAAAAATTGTCCAATAAAAAATACCGATAATCAATAGTACAATAAGCTTAAAAATAAAACAAAACGCACTGATCTCGTGGAAGTCATATGACTGCCCAGGACAATGTTAACAGTTATTGACACACACAATGACACAGTTACCAAGTGAAGAAAAAAAAAATTAGTTCATTCTTGATGTAAGGTTACTACCAGCTTGTCTGTGTCACAATTGCATGTCGCCTCCTTGAAAATGAAAATGTCAAGAATACAGTTTTCTGCACTCATGCTCGGGCACAAGTCCAGGGTACCCATGCGGGCAAGTCGGGGCGAAACATAACCCGAATCATTCTGGTCCTAAACAAATGTATAAGTGTATGGCGAAAATGTTACATAAAGAACGTCTAATTACCTCTCTGGAGACCACATTAAGACAGGCACATCACTTGCAAATGCGGCTGAAACAGCCACCAACACCAGCATACAGAGAGTCACGGCCATCTTGCTCTTATGATAAATAGTGAATTGCTTCTGGTGAAGTCAGTGCGTCACGTCGTCGACAAACTATCCTCGACAACTTTCGGAACTTTCCGTATGAGACTTAAAACACATACCAAACAAAACTTAAAAAAAACAACCCTAAATAAAGTAATAGACATCAAAAATTAATAAAATGGCGAAGTAACATTAAGTTTGTTCAGCTAGGCAAAGAAATAATGCCGATAACAAAGTAAATCAAGTAGTCGAAGTTCGATCAATCTCTAATTGTAGGGATTTGTCCAAAAAGACGACTGTACTACTTCCGCCTCTTTTCTTCTGGGTCTCTCACGTGGACAAGACATCCTCATTCCATCATGGGTGAGTTTGAAACGTTTCGCTTTTTCTGTTATTCAGTTTTTGCTGGTTTAGTAAAATGATAAATGTACAATCTGGAGAATTTAGGATTCGCATCTAAATGATGACAGTTATGATTTGCCAAACGAATCCTTAAAATGCCTGATTAAATCTTTGTTCAAATAAGAAAGTTGGGCACAGCGGTTCATACCGGGGGACCTCAATGTCGGTATTTTCATCTTCGTTCAGTTTTTTGCTTTGAATTGAAATATTATTCTGATGCTCATGTAGTTTTAAGCATACGTGAATGACCTGTACTGGAAAGAGACAGGTCCCTTTTTGTGTATACTATTTTCTTTAGAAAAGAGAATCAGTACATGTAATGATGTATCATTGTATGGCTATACTGGGTATGCTATAAAGGGTTTAATGATCTGTTCATGACCTTTTCTTTTCTTTTTTTTCAAATAGAGTGTTTTTATTTATTTTATTTTGCCCCCATACAAGTTTGCACATCGTTAAGAACAAGTAAGGGCAGAGAGAGTGGGACATGGCATTTCACCCTGATAAGTGGTAAGTGCAGCCAGCTGCCCATAACCCGTAGCAGGAAGCCCATGAATGCCAGTACCACCTACTCTCTCCACGGTCACACCCTCCAGCGAGTTCCCTCTTCTAAGTACCTCGGAGTCACACTGCAGACCGACCTTTCCTGGGACAAGCATATTGACAATACCTGTGCGAAAGCCAACAGAATCCTGGGCTTCCTGAGGCGAAACCTGAAGGTGTGCTCCAAGACGACCAAGGAGCTGGCATACAAGGCCCTAGTTCAGCCAGTTGATCAAAAAAGTCCAGTGAAAAGCAGCCAGGTTTGTCTTAAACCAACACAGGAATACCTCTAGTGTGAGTAACATGCTCCACCAGCTCCAGTGGCCTTCACTTGAGGAGTGCCGATGCATTGCCAGGCTTTCCATGCTATATAAAATAAAGCATGGTGAAGCATGCATGAAATGCACAGCCCTCAGACCTCTGCCCCCAAGCGGCAGAAGAAGCCAACACAGTCAGATGTTTCAACGCATCCCCAGCCATACGGAACACCTTCCCAAGAACAATCCACTACTGGAAGAATCTCCCCACTGAAACAGTCCAGTCCCCAACCCTGGGCATCTTCCTCCGGAGGATGTCCAAGCAGTAGACTATTCATTCATCACTGCCCCCCCCCCCCCCCCACTCTGGCTCCCCCCCCCCCCCCCCTTCCCGACCCCCCTCAGGTTGGAATCCCAGCAGCATTTGGACTGATTGGTCTTTTGAAGTTCTCACTGATAAAAAGACATGTGGTTAGCTGGGCAACATAATAATTTTATTTGATTTTTCAGAAAATCACTAAATGAGTGAATGTAATTTTTCCTGTCTTAGTATCTGACTTCTTGAAAAATTATAAAAAGAAAGAAAAATCGTGAAAGCCAAGATATATTTTGCAGCACAGGACTTTCAATTTTATGCTGTTGTATTTGATCCTGACAACATCTGATGGGCTAATGTTGGGAAGTTTTCCAGTCAGGACAACAGATGTGCAGATCTGCCGCAAATACAAGTGCCTGAACACCATCTGTGTGTGTACACATGCAGAAGATCAAATTAAAGATTATACAATCCACATCAGTTTTGTGGGTTCTGGAATACAAAATTCCCCAGCATGTTTGGAGAAAGAGAAAAGAAAAACAATTATGAATGTGCTGTGATACTTTAATTGCCCCTTCCCCATTGTCATTTTTTCCTCAAAGCTTAGCAGATGTGGTGTAGTGTATATGGTCAATCTGCTCTCAGTGAAGTTAACTACATTACAACTGTAAATGAAACTGATAAGACTAAGTAAACAACTGATTCCATGATTGCCACAGGGCTTTAAGTTAATCACTGTTATTTATCCCTTGCCGCCCTTTTGTTTCACAGGCAAGCCTATGGGATTGCGGACAGCGCGTAAGCTGAAAGATCGTCGTCGTGATCAGAAGTGGCATGACAAGGACTACAAGAAAGCTCACTTGGGAACTCGCTGGAAGGCTAACCCTTTCCAGGGCTCCTCCCACGCCAAGGGAATTGTCTTGGAAAAAGTGTAAGTTTTTCAAGTGTGTAATTTTTGTATTTTGTATTTGTACATTAGTATTATTCTTTTTATCACAACAGATTTCTCTGTGTGAAATTCGGGCTGCTCTCCCCAGGGAGAGTGCATCGCTACACTACAGCGCCACCCATTTTTTTGTATTTTTTCCTGCGTGCAGTTTTATTTGTTTTTCCTGTTGAAGTAGATTTTTCTACATAATTTTGCTAGGAACAACCATTTTGTTGCCGAGGGTTCTTTTATGTGCGCTAAGTGCATGCTGCACACATGATCTTGGTTTATCATCTCATCCGAATGACTACTGTCCAGACCACCACTCAAGGTCTAGTGGAGGGGGAGAAAATATCGGCGGCTGAGTAGTGATTCGAACCAGCGCGCTCAGATTCTCTCGCTTCCAAGGCGGACGCGTTACCTCTAGGCCATCACTCCACTTAAAGTATGGACTCGCATGTGTAAACAGAGTAAGCCTATGTATGTAAAAAGTGATTGTGTTATTACTGTCTTGTGTGTGTGTTTATGCTGTGTTTGGGTGTCAGTGATAAAGTTTAATGTTGGCTAATTACAGAATGGTGGATATGAAGACCTTTCCTTTCAAGGTCATGACTGTTTTGCTGCAAGATAAGTTTCACACTCATAGTTGTCTTTTCTAAATCTGTGTGATAATTTCACACACTAGTCTCGATTGCCTTGCCTCTTTTTGCATTTCGTTTTTGTATTTTACTTTTTGTGTTTTTAAATTTTGTGGGGAAAAAAAAAATCAAATTGAAAATAAAGAGTAAAACTCACGTTTTGTTTTGTCAGTTGTACTTGCAAAAGTCTGTGATCCTGACTGAAACTTGTAACCAAATTTATGCACACACTGGCCCACTGACACCATGTACACAACCACACAGAGACGCACACACAATCAATTATATATGATTTGTATTCTTGTGCTCATATACACACAAATGCAAGGTGTATGTCATGATGTGTGCACATATTTTATGAACAATATATATGTACACAAACGCAGTTTTGACAGTTTTGTCCTAATGCTAATTTTGTTTTCAGAGGTGTTGAGGCCAAGCAGCCCAACTCTGCCATTCGCAAGTGTGTGAGAGTGCAGCTGATCAAGAACGGAAAGAAAATCACAGCATTCGTGCCCAATGACGGTTGTCTGAATTATGTGGAGGTGAGCCAAGGAGACCTTTACCTCATTTGCTTTTACATTTTTATGAGTCTGGATGCATGTCATAGTGTACACACTATGTTTATACTCAATACATTGTCATAGGGACAGTGTACACACTATGTTTATGCTCAATACATTGTCATAGGGACAGTGTACATACTATGTTTATGCTCAATACATTGTTATAGGGACAGTGTACACACCGATGTTTATGCTCAATACATTGTCATAGGGACAGTGTACACACTAAGTTTACTCAATACATTATCATGAAATATTTTGGCCATATATGCCTGCCGTAAGAGTTCACACTGGCGACCTGCCGTCCCAGGACAGCTTTTTGATTTGTGACAAGCACAAGATGAGATAGATGGCTGTGATGATACTTAAGCGTTAATTGCAATATTCGTTTCTTCGGTCTGGAGAGTGCTGTAGTGGACAATCAGTTTTGATTGAAGTCGCCAAGTCAGGCTGACTGTCAGCAACTTGGGACTTAGTATGAATGCAGCCGTATTATTTTGGGGGGGAGGAGGAGAAGAGATGTATCTTCTGAAGATTTTTTTTCAAATACATAAATACTGTACATTATTGTGAACGAGGGCGCAGGGCGCAAGTGGGTGTACATGTGGTGAGCAGTCATTTAACACCAACGTGTTTCCAGGAAAACGACGAGGTTCTGGTGGCTGGATTCGGTCGTAAGGGTCATGCTGTGGGAGACATCCCCGGCGTCCGCTTCAAGATTGTCAAGGTGGCCAACGTGTCCCTGTGGGCTCTCTTCAAGGGCAAGAAGGAACGTCCCCGATCATAAAATTTCAATTTCAGCCTGTTAGCTCATTAAAACTGACAAAGTGATGCTCTGGTCTGGAAATTGTGTCTTGAAGGATTGCGTTTTTGAGGCCGTTCTGTGTGTGCGAGAGAGAGAGACCCGTACTTGACAGGTTGGTAGTATTTCAGTTTCTCAAGGAGGAGGCGTTGTGTTCAGACAAATCCATATATGCTACACTCCATCTGCTTTGCAGATGCCTTTCCAGCAGCATAACCCAATGCACTTAGCCCTTGAGAGCATGCTTATACTATAGAATTGTGTACCAGAGGACAATTCTCTCATTGCCATGGGTTCTTTTTCAGTGTGCCAAGTGCATGCTGCACACAGGACCTCAGTTTATTGTCTCGACCAAATGACTTGTAGCTCGGTTTGATTTTCCAAACTTGGGAGAAAGGGCGAGAGCAGGATTCGAACCCACACCCACACCGACTCACTGTATTGGCAGCTGACTGTCTGAACAATTCTGCCACCTTCCTCTGTGTGGTTGCTAGTAAGCAAGGGTCACCAGGTTTCATGCAATGTTCAATTAAGTTCAGACCTTCAGTGGCGTGGGCGCTAGTCTTTTAGATGACTGAAAACAAAAACCAACCCAGCTAGGTTCCCATGTGCATCATGTACCAGTCTTACATAATGGAAACCATGGCATAGAGGTTTGAAAAAGAAAACCCACTTCCATTGATAAACAGCCTGACCACTTGCGTTGGACTCTAAGGGAGAGTATCCATATTCCACAGATAAATGTCTTGCGACAAGGGAGTATACACATTTTTTTGTGCGCGTGATTGTTAAGAGAAAGGGAGGTTAGCACCGCTTCCCCCATCCCATGCTATTCAACTTTCATTTACCAGTTGTAAGCTTTCAAGGTTTGAACAGCATGTTGGGTCTGTGTGGTGTTATAATATAAATATATAGATTATACCTCAATTTGATGCCTCCTTGTTGCTGAACCTGAAGCAATGTTTCAGTCTCCCGTCACCAAGTTTTGTATGATCAGAAGATGTGCCTGTGTAATCCTTTGTCTGCCCTTTTACATTTTCCATGCAACTGTATCCCAGTTCCTTTTCCGCCCATCTTCATGCGAGTTTTACACATGAATGTGTCCATATCATGCACGTTTTACACATGAATGTGTCCACATCAAACTTATTTATGACCCGAGGAGTGAAATGCGTTGTGAAGATATATGCATTTGTATTTATATGCCAAGCTATGAAAATGCATGCGTTTGCATGTGCGTGTGGTTAAAGCTCTATTAAACTGAAGTTCTTGGGTTTGACTATCAGTGGCTGGTAGGTAAAAAAATTTTGCTGGATCTCCTGGATGAGTTCAAATGACATGCAGACCTATCACAACTTCGCCAGTTGTCTTTGTATAGTATATCAGATATGCACGTTAAAAATCCTGCAATCCATATCAGTGTTTGGTGGATGATGGAAACGCAGAGAAAGGCCACCATGAACCAGCTGACACAAATTAGTCGGTTGTGTAATGGAAAAGAGGGGGAGAAGAAGAGGAATACTAGCATTTCTTGTGTCACAACAGATTTCCCAGTGAAATTTGGGCTTCTCTCCCCTGGACAGCATGTCTCCATAGTGCAGCACCACTTTTTTCTTTTTTTTTTTTTTTTTCACTCTCCAAGCATTATTTCTTTATGTCACTAAGTGCATTTTTCTGTAGAATTTTGCCAGGGACAGCCTTTTTGCCACGTTTTTCTATATGCATTTTTATGTGAACTTTGAGCATACTGCACACACATCAGTTTATCGTCTCATTCATGACAAGTGTGTGGACCACCACCACTCGAGGTTTAGTGGAGCAGAAGAAAATTTTGGAGTGAAGGATTAAATCCCATGCCCTCAGATTCAGATGCATTTCCACTAGGCCACCACTTCTGGGTGTATGTGCATTATGTGTGTGTCAGTGTTTGAGAGCAATTCAGGGAGAAGAGAATGAAAAGAAGACAAGAGAGAACTGAGAAAGGGGGTGGAAGAAAGACACACACACAAATCATAAAAGTCGGATCCAAGACCAAGCAAAAAGGGCTGGAGACAGCAGGCACTTCCACTGGAACTCAAGCACCACAAGTCCTGTCTGGATGGGTTCAGTATTTTTTCATGCAACTAAAACAAATACATGACACCTCAATACAAAAAAAGTAGGAAAATGCTAAATTTAATGAGATTTGTTTCTCTCTAGTTTGCTGTTAAAAATCAAACACCAAATAAAATTAAAAACATTTAAAAAGATGGGAAAGGAAAAAGTACCTACTCCTTTGCACAGATGGAAAACTGACCCCCCCACACCCCCTTCCCCCATAAAGGCAATAGTTTTCTCTGACCACTCGCCCACATAAACTGTTTAAAAGCACCAAACACCCCACATTTACATCATTATATTCATTTTGGACATGATGTAAAAAGTACAGTTATTAAACCATCTGAAAGGGGGGACAAAGGAAAAGAACACTTTCAATGATCGAATGAACAGATTAATGACCCAACATGCGGCAGCTTGCTGCTTGTTCTGGGACCTGGCAATTGTAACTTCAAGCGATTTAATTTCCTCCTCCACATCAAATATCCATATGAAATCAAGAACAGCAATGAAGCACATAATTATATTTTGTTTCGTGTCAATTCTCCACCACCCCCAAACCCCCTTTTATTATTATTTTTTTTTTTTTTTTTAGTACTTATATGGCATATGGATCACTTTTCAAGATGCGATGCTTCCTTAAACCAACTTTTTGTTTTATTTAAACTGCAGACTTGTGTGTTTTGCACCAAAAGTAAACACCATGACACCTTTGAGCCTGAAACTATGTTCATCACTGATTATATCAACCCATCAGCTACCCTGATCTAGTTCTACCATTTGTGAGGGTGTGGCTACCACCACACACCAATTTACCTGTATACAAACATGCACCTCAGTGGTTACAGGTGCAGACACAGGACTCTTCACCACCCACCCTCACATGATCTCTGCCTCCAGTTCGATTCAAATGCACATTACTTTGAATTGATTTAAGAAATGATACATGATCACAATGATCTCTGCCTCATTATCCCCCCCCCCCCCTTTCTAACTAACCCCTTTCCCCTCCCCCCAGAAACTTCGTTTTAAAAGTGATTTCTAAGGTGACAAGAGAACCAAGTTTTGACAATAATATATTTGTTATGCTGTACATCTTGTTCATGGCATTTAGCTGGCACTGCAAATACATTTTGGCCAAGGTATGGCATCTTCAAGAAGAAACCAAGTCTGACGAAACTGACAGTCCATTTTGGGAGCCAGGAGTTGTGCAAAGTCCGCCCAGGGCACCCACCAGACCAGATGCCGTGACCACCACCGTGTCCGCCGGAACAGTCTATGGCATAGAGCTCCTGCACCTGAAGCCTCCCTGCCGAACAAGCACAGGAATGGCGAGTGACAATGATAATGGATGCTAACGATGAAAACATCTGTGGGGTGATGGCCTGGTGTTAACATGTCTGCCCAAGAATCAAGAGAACCTCAGTGCACAAGATAGAATCCCACATTCGCCAGTATTTTCTTCCCCTTCACGAGACCAACAGTGGTGGTCTGGATGCTAGTCTTTTGGATGAGAAGAGACCAAGACCCAATGTGTTGCATGCACTTCGCACACGTAAAATGACCCATGGCAACTAAATGGCTGTACAGAAATCTGTAGATAAAGCAACTTTACTAGTAAAACAGATACACTAGCATGCAGAAAAAAGGGGGAAAATATGGGCAATGCTGCACTGAATCAAAGTACTTTTCCTGTGAAGAGCGACAAAAATTTCAGAGAAATGTATTGTGTTAAGAGTGACCACTAATGCAATACAATAAGCAATGACAATGAAACTTGTCCATTTCGGAAAACACACATGCACACACACGACAGTTTTGTTTTTAGCGCTCTTCTGCGCCGTTTACTGTTCATTGGCATTTCTCAAATGCCTCTCATTCCGAGTCCCACATACACAGCTTCACCTGTTTGTCTGTCGCAGTACAAGCACTAGCAGTCCAGGTTGAACTACCGATTTTGGGTCACCAAGAAACCACACACCAGAGAAGAGACTGCACTGCTGCTGAGTCACTTTGGTGGAGTTCAGTATTGCCTGTTCCAATTTAATGTACTTGGGACACCACCTACTACTCTATGCTACAAATGTATTCACAAATCAGCCCCTTCCTTTCTCTGTGGCTGCCTTCACCTCTACACTCCATCTCGATCACTACGATCAGCTTCGGATCCACTCTACGCATACCCAGATTCAAACTCTCGACTGTTGGCCGCCGTTCTTTCTGTCTCTGGACCTTACAATTAGAATGGACTTCCTCTTTCGCTTCATCAAGTCTCCGCACTCAGCTCTTTCAAGTCTAGCCTTAAAACCCACCTCTTCCCAAAATAGCCTCCATTCCCTGCCTCTTCCTTGTCTTCAGTTTCTCCAGTTTTAGAGTCATGCGTGTGTGAGAATGACTGGTGCGAAAGTGCTTTGATTTGTCTATGCACAAGATTCAGCGCTATATAAATACCATTATTATTATTATTACTATGTAAAAGCTGTCAGAACGGAACCTCAGTTTGATTTTCCAAACTTGGGAGAAAGGGTGAGAGCAGGATTTGAACCCTCACACACTCACTGTACTGGCAGCTGACCGCCTTAACAATTCTGCCACCTTACTCCATATGGTTGGTAGTAAGAAGGGTCACCAGGTTTGATGCATGCAAACGGTTTATTGTTGCCTCTTCACTCTACGGCCCTACATAAAAGCAGAGCGGAACATACACAGCCGTTTGTTTATATTTAGGTTTTTGCTGCTCACCCCATGGGTTGTGGTTCTTGGCAGCCTCTGGATCTTGAACTGTCATGCCCTCAGTCTATTTTCTGTTCACCAACAGTTCTGGTCAAAGCAGTCACCAGCCATGGCTCTGCAGCAGGAATCAGATCAACACTGCCCACCAGAAAAGATAATGATAACTGATGTAATATTAAAAACAAAACAAAAAAACCCTACTACTATCACCGCTGCTGCTGCTACACACTCAATTCATGAGCACACATGCAGACAGGGTAAATATTACCTCCCTCACGTCACTATAATCGACTTAAATGATGGATAGTTTGGTCCTGACGTAGCCATCACGACCTTGAAGTGAAGCTTGATGACGGGACAGTTTCACCATCATCCCCCAAGGCACACTGTGTGGGAGCGTAGGGGGCAGAATACATGGACTTTATCATACGCATACTCACCCATTCATTAAAATAAAATAACTAGCAAAGAAAAGCCACTGACCTTTGCTGTAAATCATACTGTACTCATGCCCTCTGGCAGACCCAAAACTGGCCCCACGGCTATAAACCCTGCCTACACTGGCCCTTGTTGCCGCCGTGACCCAGCAGGGCAGACCTAAACAAACCCCCGTAACATAATTATACATTGTCTGCATGGAACAGACCTAAACAATCCCCGTAACATAATCATACATAGTCTGCACGGAACCAGTGACACCACAGAACTGAAAGCAGAAGACGGCTTACATCAGAAACAGAACAAGAAGCTCAATAGCCGGAGCACATCAGCTAAATTTTGAATAGAGGTTGTCATACGGTGTGTGTGTGTGTGTGTGTGTGTGTGTGTGAATGCCACGTCAAAAATGTTTTCCTTATGCCAGCGTACAGCCAACCACAACGGCCATCAAGGCTGAAACGTCAATTATGATAAACTGAAAATGTATAACTTCAATTTAGAGAAAAAAAAAGAGAAAGTCAAATTGTCGGTTAAATAAAGCCAAATTTGGGTATGGGGGTTGAGGGTGCAGTGAGTGCGGGACTGTCACAGTGACACAGCAGACCACAACGGGCCATCAAGGCTGAAAACGTCAAATTGAAAAAGTCAACAAAAAAACTCCCAATTTTCGAAATAAAAATCAAGAGGTCAAATTAGCAACAACAAAAAAAAAAAAAAAAAAAAAAAAAAAAAAAAGGTGGTGTGAGCGGGTGGGGACTGTGTCCTGGCCAAACCAGCAGACCACAACGGGCCATCTCATGACGGACACAGTCCTTTCCTCTATCAAAGCCCAGAGGTCTGTTGACGCTGTTCGTTGAAATGAAATGATGGTGCTTTGAGCCTCGCCGACCACTAAGGCCATCTCAAGGCTATTGCCATGTCAATACCTACTACAAGGGTAAAAAACAAAACAAGTCACCGCTTTAAGCTTTCCACTCAAAGTTTAAAAAAAACCTTCCATAGTTTAAAACCTTCAAATCTGATTAAAATTTTTCACCTCTTTCAAGAAGTCCATCAGCGCCCACGGAGAGACATCACGAAACAAGGTCTGTCATGCAGATCCCAACAGTCAAGGAGCATGCGTTTCACGGTGAGAGGCTCATCACAAGAAATACATCGAGGGGCCTCTTCGCCCTTCAACAAGAATGAGCAAAAAGAAAAAAAATTGTGCCCCGCATGCACTCTGCACAGATGCTGTACATTGTTCAGTTGAAGAAGCAAATGAGAAAAAAAAGAAAAAAACCATTCGGACTTTCCAGCCTCCATCCACTTGAGTCCCAGCAAAGGGTAAACTCTTAAAATGTTATCCAGTACGGTTCAGGTGAGGAAGAAGCAAATGAAATAATTCAACCTTTACAGTCTCCATCTGCACGAGTCCTAACAAAGGGAAACTCCTAAATATTGGTTATCCAGTATACTGACAGAATGAAATCATGTTGCTTATAGTCCAGCCGACCACACAAAGGCCATTTCAGGGCTGTCCTGTACAGACAGGGAAACGGCACATCGAAAGATGCCAGATCAGATCAAGAAACTATACCCTTCAACAATTCCTGTCCCATCTGACCAAACCACAACCTTCCAGCACAAATACTGATGCTGACAATCCACGACCAGCCGATGAATCGACGCGGACCTCCCAGACCTTAAGTCCGGGTCAAATAGATGTGTTGACCTGAAAACACTGAAAGTCACAATCAACACGCCAAATAATTCCGTTGAAGTCCGGGTCACATAGCTGTGTTGGCCTGAAAACACTCAAGTCACAATCAACACGCCAAATAATTCCGTTAAGTCCGGGTCACATAGCTGTGTTGGCCTGAAAACGCTCAAGTCACAATCAAGCTGCGCCTGTAGCTCCGTGCCCCCTGGCCAGGTTTGACGCCGTAGAGCTTCATGGGTTGGGCAGTGTTGGAGGATGTGTTCAGGGGTCTGGGGTCCAGTGCCACATGGACACTCATCAGTGTGGGCGATCTTCATACGGTGAAGGTGACTCAGTAGTCGGCAGTGGCCGGTTCTCAGTCTGAAGAGGACAGTCTGCTGGTGTCTCTGGAGCTGGTGGATTGGATCGACACCACTGTTTGCACCCAGCCTTCTCATCCACTGGTTCTGGTAACGGTTGTGGATGATGGTCCTGGCCTCTCTGTAGGTCACGGGGTGGCTGAACTGCTTCATTTTGCTGCCTGCCTTGGAGAGAGCATCGGCCTTTTCGTTCCCCATGACCCCACAGTGAGAAGGAACCCACTGAACAGTGACAGTCGACCGTTTTGAAAGGTCATGAAGGGCTGCTTTGATTTTTAGCTGCTGTCCTTGGTGATGGAGCATCGCCTGTTCGTTCCTCAACACGCCAAATAATTCCTTTAAACCTGTAAAAAAAAAAAAAATCTGGAAAAAGAAAACATACATTTCCGATACATTTTTTCAGAAGTTGAAATCCAGAATAATTATCTCTGCTTTTGTCATCGCTGCCACATTTCTCACCGGGTTACAGCATCTGAAAAGCATTAGAGGAATGAAAAATACACCTGGAAACTAGAACCACTTCCTGGTTTAGGAAATACACCTGGAAACTAGAACCACTTCCTGGTTTAGGAAATACACCTGGAAACTAGAACCACTTCCTGGTTTAGAAAAAAAAAGGATTAAAAGCATGGTTCAAAAAGCCACAACTGAAAAGCCTACGTATATATATATATATATATATATATATATATATATATATATATATATACACATGCATGCATGCATACAATCAATCATTTTTGTGTCACATCACATTGTATCACATTACCTTACATAGTTAAACAATGCACACACCATATACATACGGATATGTGTGCATTCACAGTTACACATATACATGAAAAAAGTATTCTAATCATGTGCAATACACTATATTCTTCAGTACTTTGCTACTTAATGACGCTTTGCTCACCGAGATCTGATTGCATAGGCTGGAAACAAGTCATGAAACTCCGTAAAACCTGAAAAAAAAGCTGGAAGTTAATAATACATGCAGTCAGTCATAACAGCAAGTCATGGAATCGGCTCAAGGAATGAGCTTTTCCGCTGTAATATTTACATTGCAAAATAGTATGTATATCAAGACCTGTAAAGCAGTTTTTACATGTTTTATCTATAGTCTTATGTACCTTACCAATGTCTTACTTTAATTAGCTCATAACATTATCCATCTGTCATTAACCTACCACCTATCAAGTTCTTTAATGTTTTTAGTGCATGTATCTACCGAATCAATCTTATCTTCAATATTTATTTGTCGTGTCAATCTAATATATCCACTTATCTACCTGACACACCATAACCATGTTTTTTGGGTGTTTTTTTTATCTATATCAAGACCGACAAAGTTTTCACAGTCTATATTTATCATTCATTCTGATCCAGGTTCTCTGCCTTTATCAACATTGATTTACCTTACACATCTACCTACGTACTAACTATCAAGGCCAGCAAAGTTTTTACTTATCAATCGGAACCTATATACCTGTACTACCTATCTTTTATCCTATGCATGTCCCTACCTTCAACTATCAAGACCATCAAAGTTTCTTGAAGATAACTTGATTTACATGATCGATATGGATCACACCGATCCTCAGTCGTTCCAATGGAATGCAAACTGAGAAAGGTGATTGTTTATTCATAAAATATAGTGGAAACTGGCTGGATACTGTTTTTTTCAGAATTCATTTTGAAATACCAAAAAAGGACAGCCTGCCATAGCGGCAAAGCACTTGACTAGGAAGTCAGTGTCCTTGGTTCGAGTCCTGCAAGAGCTGGGAAATCCCACCACAAAGCCTTGGGTCGTGGTATGGATGGGTACTAGGCTTTCGAAAAGATAAACCGTCGCGTACACATGCAGTAAGCACACGTTAAAGAACTCACGGCAACAAGATATGTCACTGAAACTTTGGTAGAAAAATCCACTTCTAGTAAAACAATGCTGACAGAAAAAAAGGAGGGGTTAGCACTGTATTGTGACCAAGCGCTCTCCTCAGAGCTGCCCGAATTTCACAGAGGAATACGCGAGAACTGATCAATCCACTCCAGTCTGTGCTGATGGCACCGAGTGGCAGCAAAGGACATTGAAAAAAGTCATCTCGTCCAGAAAACCGGTCAGTTCTATTTGACTCTTGGTGGACTTAGTCTCAACTCCATTTCAAATCAGCCCTGCCCCCTGGAGTTAGAAATCAAGGAGAAGCAATAAGACTGATCCTAACAACAACGAAAGACTTCAACTGAAATCATGCGATACCTGCTCCTGTGCATGCAGTTGTCAAGCGAAATGAGCGAGCCGAAAGACAGGTACTGCTACAACGATCGGCTCACAGCCAGGAAATCCAAATAAGATGCAGACGATAACTTTTAGAACAGCCTCAAAAAGAAGAAAAAAAAGAAGTAAAATCACAAACCTAAACTGAATGAAAGAGTAAAAACCAAAAAACCAATGCTGTCACCATCTCAATTCAAGAATGCAGTGGACTTCCCTATCCCTAATCTTACCCAAAAGTCGATTGAAAAATTAGTTGGCTGCGCTCATGCCGTTAAGGTGACTGCACGCTTTCAGTTGACGCCAGAACATCAGCTGGGTCTTTGGCACACTCTCAGTTGACGCCAGAACATCAGCTGGGTCTTTGGCACACTCAGTTGACGCCAGAACATCGGCTGGGTCTTTGGCACACTAACAGCAGTGGAGCATTGGCCTGGAAGTCATGCCGCGGCACACGAAGCGAGTGTTCACGTGTCCGGATCTCACGTAAAACACGCGGCACCAAAAGAATTATCCCTTGAAAAATTCTGCAGAAAAAATCCACTTTGATTAGTCATTCGGGTGAGACTAAGTATAAACCATGATCCTCTGCACAGCATACACTTAATGCACGTAAAATAACCCATGGCAACAAAAAGGTTGTCCCAGATAGCTTTAGAAAATCACATCCACCTCGAGTTTTGTTGTAGATGCCAGTCATTTGGATGAAATGATAAAACGAGGTCCCGTGTGCAGCATCCAATAAGCACACGTAAAATAACGCATGGCAACGAAAGGATTGTTTAAGGCGCTGTACAATATCACGTTTATGGTAAGTAAACCAAGGTGTGCGTTGTATTGCGTCGACGCGCTGTCCATGGAAAGAGCAGCACGAATTTCACACAGAAAAATCTGTTGTGACAAAATATACAATGTGTAGACCGGAATTTTTACTATCCCAGTCACTGAACCTTCAACGGTGGTCTGGGTGCTAGTCTTTTGATTGACACATACACTTAGCGTTCGTAAAAACCGAACCCACAGCAACAAAAACGTTGTCCAGGGAAAAACTCTGTAGAAAATGAATACAATATCAATTTATGATGGTGCTGCAATGTCCACGGGAACAGCAGGCCATATTTCACACTGAGAAAATCTGTTTTAATACAATATACAGACTTTGTTTTTGTTCTTTTTTTGTTTGTTAAAAAACAAAAAAAAAACCACCTAATTTAACTACACCCTCCACTAGACATTGAGTGGGCGGTCTGGGTGTTAGTTGTTCCGAGACAATAAACCGAGGTAATGTGTGCAGCATAAACATTGCGCACGTAATATAACCCATGGCAACAACAAAAGAAAAAAAAAGAAAAAAAAAAAGAAGAAAATTGAAGAGGACCTTCCCAAGCAAAATTCTGTTGAAAATCATGTAAAAAAAAAACAAAAAAAAACAAAAAAAAACAAAAACAAAAAAACGTGAAATTAAATTTTAAAAAAAGAAAAAAAAGGACAAAAGACAAAAATTCTGTAGAAAATCACAGATAACTATTCATGCACGTTAGAAAACCCATGGCAAAACAATAGACTGTCCCCGGCAAAATTCTGTAGAAAATCACATTGATAATAAATCATACTTTTGCAGATCGAAGAAAAAGGCACAGCAGTGTGACTAGCTGTCCATGGGGACAGGAGCCTAAATTTCCCCGAGAAACCTGTTGTGACAATACAATATACAGACCGCGATTTTTACTTCCCACTCCACTAGGACCTACAGTGGTGGTCTGGATGCTAGTCATTCTGATGAGACGATAAACCAAGGGCCTATGTGCAGCATGCACTAAGCGCACGTAATAAAAACGTGGGGGTGCACTTCGGTGACTTACTCTCAAATTTACAATCCCCTATACAAGACTAAGTGGTGGTCTGGACGTTAGTCATTCGGATGAGTCGATAAACAGAGGACGGTATTGTGTGCAGCATACACTTAGCGCACGTAAAAGAGCCTATGACAAAAGCGTTGTTCCAGGCAAAATTTTGTAGAAAAAATCATAAAAACAACTAAAACTTTCAGACAGAAAAAAAGTGGTGTCGCAGCACAATGGCAACAAGCTCTCCCTCGGGAAAGCTCGGATTCCATACAGATCAAAAACGTTGTCAAGTAATCATATAATAACATATATAGACCGGGATCTGGGCGAGTCATTTGGATGAGACGATAACTGACCCACGCCCGGAAAGCAGCATGGACACGTAAAAGAACCCATGGCAACTGAAGGGTAATCCCGGGCAAAATTCTCTAGAAAATCAATGATATTAAAACAAATACACTAGCAAAAGAAAAAAAGTGGTTCTGGACTGTGGCGATGCACTATCCCCGGGGACAGTAGCCCGAGTTTAGCGTATATGGATTTGACCGAACGCAGTGACGCCTCCTTGAGCTACTGATACTGATACAGTAGCCCGAAATTCACACAGAGAAATCGTTAACGAAAATACAATACAATACAGTACAGTACAATACAGTACAGTACAATTCAAAATATCTGACTTGAAGTGTAGCCTAATGGTTGGGCGCTCGACTTGAAGGCGAATGTTCCAGGTTCGATTCCCACACGGGTAGGAATTTTATTATTATTATTATTATTTTATTTTTTTTTTTAACTGCACCCGGGGAGCGTGGCCCGAATTCCACATATGTTGTGACAAGACCGTGACAAGAGACACGACAAAGTGGTACACAACGGAAACACACTTAAGCATTGTGTCCTCCCCCCCCCCCTCTTGACAAAAAAAAAAAAAAAAAAAAAAAAAAAAAAAAATTTGAAAATCGGAAAATTATACATTTAACCTGACGGAAATTTGACAATTTCAAAACTTACGGGATCGGTAAAAATACAACTTAACGCCACTGGCCCGCAGAAGTTCAAATTTCGCGGAATTGCGACAAAGAAAACTCGTAAACGTTACTGGTAGCGCCGCAAATCAAACTCGGAAAATGAAAATGGCGTGACGAATCAATAACTGTCGGAACCGTAACGGTGAACATTCGAAAACTGATGGAAAATTACAAAGAAATTCTTAAGATTGACGGGTAGCGCAACAAGAACACTCGGAAAACGAAAATGATGGCGACAAAATAAATGTCGGAACCGTTACGGTGAAAAATCGTTAATTGGCGGAAACGTCATTAATTCGAAACTGACGGAATTAGAATTTAGGGCGATTTACACTGTACCCGTCTTAAAATTCATTTCCAGACTTCATATCTGATATGAACTGTTTAGCGTCAAGAAAGTACGAAAGTGTTGCATTTTTGTAATTTTCTGTTTTAATGCCCCTCCAGGGAGCTTATTGAAGGCATTTTTCAGACATTTTGCAAAGCAGTTATAACAGAGGGGCGCGTATACCGAAAGAACAAAGCAGCTTTTCTCAAGCTGGCATTGGTAAGTGAATCAGTCAACTTATGTTTGGGCACAAATTTAGTAACTACCTTTCTTCTTTTGTTTCCTTCTTTCTCTCTTTATATGCAATACTATTTCATTTTCGACTTTTTCCCTGATACACCTGGACGATTTCCTTCCAATTCCACACGAACCAGTAATTTCATCTCGCAGTCGAATTTCAGACCTGTACTGGTTTGGTCACTCTAGATGAATGTAAAACAGGTCTGGTTTATTTTTGGAAAAAATTCCGGGACCGTCGTTTTGCCAGTCTAAATCGCCCTCGAGAAGCTAATGGGAATGCGGTCACGTGAACATGAAAAAAACTAAGACAATGAAACTCAGAAAAATGACGTTAACACGGACAAACTCTTGAAAATGACGGTAACAAAATGAAGAGGCCGCGAACAAACTCGCGAAAATGACGGGAACGCGGACAAACTCTTGAAAATGACGGTAACAAAATGAAGAGGCTGCGAACAAATTCTTGAAAATGACGGGAACGCGGACAAACTCTTGGAAATGACGTTAAAATGAAGAGGCTGCAAACTCACGAAAGTGACCGGAACGCGGACAAACTCTTGAAAATGACGTTAACAAAAAGACGAGGCTGCGAAAAAAACTCACGAAAATGACGGGAACGCGGACAAACTCTTTAAAATGACGGTAACAAAATGACGAGGCTGCGAAAAAAACTCACGAAAATGACGGGAACGCGGACAAACTCTTGAAAATGACGGTAACAAAATGAAGAGGCTGCGAACAAATTCTTGAAAATGACGGGAACGCGGACAAACTCTTGGAAATGACGTTAAAATGAAGAGGCTGCAAACTCACGAAAGTGACCGGAACGCGGACAAACTCTTGAAAATGACGTTAACAAAATGACGAGGCTGCGAAAAAAACTCACGAAAATGACAGGAACGCGGACAAACTCTTTAAAATAAGAGTTATGCATGCGTGTGAATGATTGTGCGAAAGCGCTTTGATTTGTCTGCACAAGATTCAGCGCCAGTAAATACCATTATTATTATTATTACATATTTTGCTTTGTTTTGTTTGGTTCATTTTATTTATTTCATTTTATTTCTGATATTTTGCTACCCCATCAGCAGATGTACGACCTGTGTTTGTTGTGAATACACGTTCTGAAGGCCGCCAATATACACATGTTAAAGATGACGTGAACCATGTCATCGTTTCATAGTCAGTGTGTTCATGAAAACATGATCGCTTGATATCCACGAAAACAGTCGCGTACATGAGACCGGATGTGCGCGCGAGTACGCGTGTGTGGTATGAATGTGTAAATGTGTCTGTGTGCGCGCGCGTGTGTGTGCGGTTGTATGTATATATATGTGCGTGCGTGCGTGCGTGTGTGTGTGTGCGTGCGTGCGCGCCTGTGTGCGTGCGCGCCTGCGTGCACGCACTGTTTGTGTGTGTGTGTGTGTGTGTGTGTAACTGCGTACAGTATGTACCTTTTCGTGCATCGACAGATCTGTGAAATGGGATACAACAAAAATTGGAGAGTTAATTATCTCAGTGTTGATGACTGAATACCAAAACCTTGCATTTGTTGAGTGTGTACCAAGAAGCTCCATCTGAACATGTTAAACAACTGAAAAGGATTAAGAACTAGATCAGTAATACACTCCAGAAAATAACCAAAACATGTATCTTTTTCTTGCCAATGTTGTTTTGGTGTAGGACCTTTATTTCATCTTTTCTTTTTCTCCCTCGTTGTGGCGAAAAGGGTTTGCTGCCGCAGTTCAACAGGGAAGCTACTTTGCTTTATGTGTCTGTTGCTTCAGTTTGTCTTGATTGTTGTTGGTTTGCTTCCCCTTTCCCCTTCACCCATGTACCGAACTGTTTCCCTTTTAAAGCCGCATTTCTTTATCTCAGTCGTACACATGCACCGCCGGCACACGTACAACGGGTTCAGATGCACCTATACTTCGCAACCAACCCAGCTCCCTCTCCCCGCCCCCCCCCCCTCACCCCCCCCCCTTTCTCTCTCTCTCTCTCACATCCCGCCCCTGTCCTGGCGCCTAATAGGCTACTGGTGCTATTTGAAGTGGAAAAAAAATCCCACAAAACTGTTTTGTTAAAGCACACACACACACACGATTTGAAATGGAAGAAAAACTACGGGAAAAAAATGTTAAGAAAGCACAACAGCGCCTGTACTTTCTTCGGCGCCTCAAAAAGTTCGGAATTAAAAACGAAATCATGGTTGATTTCTACCAAGCAGTCATTGAAAGTGTGCTAACCTTCGCTATTACTGTTTGGTACGGAAAGATTTCCAAGGCAGAAGTTGCAGCCCTTAACAGAATCGTAAAAACTGCCACCAAGATTACCGGGGCTGATCTACCTTCTCTAGAAGACATATATTATAAGCGGCTACTCAAAAATGCAAAATCAACCAGCCAGGACGAATCACATCCAGCTTTTGGGATTTTCGAGGTGCACCCCTCTGGTGGACGGTACAGAAGTATAAGGACGAAAACCAATCGCTTCGCCAATAGCTTTTCCCCCAAAGCAGTCAATGCCCTGTCTCTCGAACAAATCCAGTATGACAACTAGAATTGTGCAATCAACAACCATTTACCTGAAGATCTAGTCAGCAGTCCCATCCACATGTAATATGCGGCTTCTGTTCAAACGTGTGTGTGTGTGCGCGTGCGTGTGTGAGAGAGAGAGAGAGAGAGAGAGAAAGAGAGAGAGAGAGAGTGTGTGTGTATTTGTGTGTGGGTGTGTGCGTGCGTGTGCAGTACGTGTATGTGTGAGTATGCACAAGTTTTTATACTGATATGCACTTGTATATATCCTAATTTGTACTGTATCTGTGTATGATTTTCGTTTTATGTTCGTATCTTGTTATGTACAAAATCCCCCCCCCCTCCCATTTATTCTTTGTGACCCCGGTACACTTGGTAATAAAGACATTCTAATCTACACACAAACACGCGCGCGCACACAGAGTTGAAATCAATTAAGGATCAACAAACATACATGTGTTGCTTTGTCTCGAATCAAATCATATTGCAGAGCATTGCACTGCGTTGGGTGCCATGTGCGGTGAGGGAAATAATCATGAACCAGGGGAAGTGACAAGGCAGGCAGACTGAGCACAATCAATACCAACATTATCTCTCTTGGAATAGAAACCTGAGTGGTAACAGAGGCGTAGACATTCTCTCTCTCTCTCTCTCTCTCTCTCTCTCTCTGTGTGTGTGTGTGTGTGTGTGTGTCTGTATGTCTGTGTGTGTCTGTGTGTGTCTGTGTGTACGTCTCCCTCCCTCTCTCTCTCTCTCTCTGTGATGGCTAATGCGCACGTAAACACGCATATGCACCTCAGTGCCGGCGACTCACACACACACACACACACACACACACACACACACACACACACACACACACAACTTCACACATATATATACATGCACACACGGACGCACTCACGCACACAGTGAAAGAAAGAGAGAGAGAGAGGGGGAGAGAGAGAGAGAGAGTCACATTTATGGCAGATCTGGTTTTCTTTGAAAGAAACAAAATAAGCAGAAAGCAAATCCAAGGTACATTTATTTCCATATGGTTTGACCATGTTTCCATTCTCAAAAAAAGAAAAAGAAAGAAAGAAAAATAATCACCACTGCAATGATAATTGCTAAAGGAGAATTTGTTTTTAAAAAGCCATCAAATAGTAAGAATACTTCGTGTATCTTAATTGAGAAGTCTTAATACAATGAACTCCAATCTCCAGTCATAATAAATGTTGCCAGGAGATCTTCTTTAAAAATGCACGAGTCCTCACATGCAGGAAAAGAAAAAAAAAGAAAAAGAAAAAAACAACAACAAAAAACTGGATGGCGGGGGTCGGGGTGGGGTGGGGGGGTGGGGGTGGGGGCAACGTATGAAGCAACAGCCTTCTCTTGAACACAACGGGTGTGGTATATTAAAGACAGAACTATTTTCATGTTGTTATAAACACAAAAAACAATCTCTGCTAATAACATCTGTGTTAACGTATAAGGGAGATGCACAATAAAGCGAAAGGTTGAAAAAAATGGTAATAATAATAATAACAACAACAATTGAGTCAACAAAACAATGGTTTTACATTGGAGTTTCAAAGATGAAATCCGCACTCACAAATAAATATTTATATCTGCATCAACATAAGTGCATAGTTTTAAAGCATGCAATTAAAATGATGTTGTCGAAGCAAAACCTGTTTAATGAATAATGGTTTCGCAATGAAATCCAAAGGCAATTAATAACTGAAAAGGTAAATAGTAACACTAGTGCATACAGAAGATGCATACAAAAATGAACAATAGTTCAAGCAAAATATGTAAATCAGTAGTTTCACTGCGAAGGTCCAACAATATTTGGAATGAGAAGTGTATATTCATATATGCACAACAGATAAGCATGGAAAACTGGTCAAGAAAGAAAACAAGGTTTGAAAAAAAATATCTTCTAACCTTGTTCTGAACCGTTCTCCAAGCGAGGATCGCAAAATCCATCAAACATTTCTTTTGTTTCGTGTGTCAGTTAGTTGCCCCATCAATTTCTTTCAATGTAAAAAAAAAAGCTGACATCAGCATGATTCATATGCCACAGAAATTGGAGAATCATAACCTGACTAGTGTGATACTTGATTCAATACTTTCTGCTGACGTGTAGTGGAATGTGCAAATACTGTAAGTAACGATTTAAAAAAAATGACACCATGAAGAATAAAAATAATTTTGTTTATTTTATACATTTCAGCACAGAATGAACCAGCCAGCCCAAATACTATTGTGCTAACTCTGAGGATGGTGAACATAGGATCTGTCTCTTAAGAACTTAGTAAGTAATAAGTTTGGAAATAAATTGTCTAAATTCAAAATGCAAGCGATGGTAGCGTTCACCACAACATGATTAAAGGAAAATAAACGGTAATACGGTGATGATACAGGAATATAACTCATTTGTAAATAATCATAACAGCGTGCACTCTCTTGCTCAACAGAAAAATCATATCATTTAGGTAAAGGACGTTCAATTTGTACAGTTGAATTGGTGGCCATCCTTATAGCTTTAAATCATCTTGTTGATATACCAATCATAGTAAGTAATATCCTATTTTGTGTTTATTCTCAATATGTTTTAAAAAGTTTGCCCCTTTTTGAGAATAATCAAAGAGAAGATTTACTGTTTGAAAATAGGTATTTATTGCACTCCCTATTTGTGAAGGGTACAAATGTTGAATTTAGTTGGATACCATCCCACACTGGATTCCGTTATAATGACCAAGCAGACAGGGCAGCAAAAATGAAGCAAAGAATCATATAGATATTATAAAATTATACTGCTCATTGTCATACAAGGAAATAAGCAATATATTAGAAAGAGACTTTATAGGTGCTTGAATTCAAGTCTAAAACCTCGTCAGCTGACTCTCTCAGACTTTGGTCCGATTCACTGACCAATTCTGAGTTTAGCTCTCAGACTATTATCAAATTTATTACGGACCAAGTATTGTTCTCATGTCAAGTGCATATGCTGAAGTAACCTGACAATTAAGCATATAATTTTTGACTGTAGCTTGATGAAGCCTTATGTACACGAAAGTGTGTCTTCACAAGTGACTGAGAGCGTTGATGTTTTTGACTTTTTGCATTCATTATCAGTTGTTTCGCTTGTCAGTTTAACGACTTCTCTTTTACGAAGTCCTTTAAGTAAATTTCTGTAATTGTATTTAGAATTTTTTTTTCTTTTTTTCAAATTTCACCCTCATTTGCCCAGTTCCCCCCAACCCTCCATTCATTCACATCTCCCACCCCTTCTAACCGATAATACTCAAATGTATTCATAAATACTTGAACAAAATGTCTTCAATCACCGATATGTGTGACGGGACATTAAACACAAAATTCTTCTTCTCTCTCGTTCAGCACATTCTCGGAAACAATCCTCAACCTTTTTTGAATTTCAGTTTCAGTTTCAGTTATGTGTGTGTGTGTGTGTGTGTGTGTGTGTGTGTGTGTGTGTGTGTGTGTGTGTGTGTGTGTGTGTGTGTGTGTGTGTGTGTGTGTGTGTACTTAGAATGGATTTCTTTTGCAGACTTTGACCAGAGAGGACAACACTTTTGTTGCCATGGGTTTTTTCTCGGTGCGTCACAAGTACGTGCTGCACTGGGGACCTCGGTTTATCCTGATATCCCAATGACTGGACGCCCAGTTTGATTTTCCAGTCCAACATGCCAGAAAGGGGAGAGAGCGGGACTGGAACCCAGGCCCTCACGGACAGGTAAGCGTCTTAACCATTCTGCTGCAACCTCAACACCTCCATCTGAGCTTTTCTTGAGCATTGAATTAATCATCATCTGAGATCGAAGCAGCTGTCCCAGATTTCGCGAGGCTGTCATGTCAGTACACGCTTCCGCGTGCTCCCACACACGTGCAGTTGTGCTGCCTATGTTGAGACACCAGTATACAATACCACCACCAACAAAAACAATTCACACGGGCACTGTTATAAGCTCGTATATCATACTATCTGTTATAAGCTCGAATATCATACTATACATTGTGATGCACAGTAATATTTTGTTTCAGTTAACAAGACGGATCTTTATTCAGTTTAGGTAATCACCATCCCCATCACACATAAATCCATTATTCAACAAATTCACGCACTTTTTGCAAACTCACTTCTTCCATCCCAAGCCATTGCCAAAGCAAAATGTCGCTTGTCACTGACATACTTGTCACTGACATACTTGTCATTGACATTCAGCCGTACTACAAGTTATATACCAAGATTTTGCGAACAAAAGATACGTTCACTTTATTTGCTGTTTTTTGTTTGTTTGTTTTTTCTCGGTTGGGAAACATACCTAATGGGAAACCTCGACTAATTAATTTCATTTCATTATTGATACTGATAAATAAAAGAATACATCTTTGTTATCAATAAATAGATAAATAAATAGATAAGTAATTAAGCCGACTAAGTAAATGAATAGAATAAACGAAATATGGATGTTAACAACATCAACATTCATTCTATTCTCACTGAGAATGAATATGTCTAACAAGAAAACCAAACAAGTCTCAGCAATAATACACAGTAGATTTAATCAATGACAATGCTATTGCGCCAAACCTAAAGTAACAATATGGCACACAATCCAAACAATCAAAGTGGCACTTCAAAAACCAAATACAAACAGTTCCAGCAGGTAATCGTAAAAATAAATCAACACGGAAGTATAAAATCAGCTCATAACATTTTGTAATCAGTAGAGAAGGGTAAATTTGTAGAATGCGCGCGTGCGTGTGTGTATGTATGTGTGCGTGCGTGCGTGCGTGCGTGTGTGCGTGTCTGTGCGCACGCGTGCGCACATGCGTGCGTGCGTTTATGTACCAAGTTCTCTTATCCATGTGACAAACATTTTCATCAACAAAACATATACACAAAGCTTCATCACAGAATATATTCAGGCACTGCACAAACAACGCAAAATTTCCAGGTGAACCCACCATCTTTGGAGTGAAAAAGCAAACAAACAACCAAACAAAACAACAAAGACAAAGAAAACACTTACAGCCGTAAACCAGAGCTGCCATTCCTGTTTGCAGATCAAGTCTCTTGTTGTCGAGCCACCAGCCAGAGACCAAACACGACGCAAGCCCGCTAACATGACACTGAATTCAAAGTTTTGAATTCTACACATTGTTTGAATTCTACACATTCCATTTGAATGAGAGAACCAGTCAAACGATCCAAATGACGTCATTAGAACTAGAATCCAATCAGCCCATTGTTTTCGTTATATATATATATATATATATATATATATATATATATATATATATATATATATATTCTTATATGTGATATTTCATATCACATACATATAATTTTGTTAAATATCATTTCATTTTTTCTATTTTTTCTTCAGCTCGTGCTTTCTCTGCAAATATGCTTGTATCGTTTAAAGCTTGTAGGACTGTCCAGATGTGTCTGCTGAATGTCCATTATTTAACGCCGCGGAGACAGAGAGGAAACTGGAGATGTGGTCAAGGAGAAAGTGGGTCACATTATGTCAATGGTCAAACTGGGTCACTCGAGAAAACAGGTGGGAGGTGAACGCAATCTTTTTTCTTTTTTTTTTTCCACCTTGTCCTTTTCAGAGTATATATAAGACACAGCCATGAAGGAGAAACCAAGGCAAATTCTGATATTGTCACTGAAGAAGAGAAAGCTGGATACGGCACACAGACGGATCATAGAAACCATCTTTGACAAGTACCAAAGACAACAACACTGATATTGTCACTGACAGTTGTCCACGACCGCCTGAAACACCACCTATACACGAAACTCCGTATCGGTGACACAGGGCAGTGCCCCTGCAGAACAGGCAGCCAGACAACAGAACATCTGCTGCAGTCCTGCCCGCTCCACCAAGCGCTCCGAGAGAAAACATGGCCCGACCCAATCCCAGCGGCCCGGAAGCTCTACGGAGGACTGGAGGACCTGCGACGTACTGCCGCCTTCGTCGAGGAGACGGGGGAATCCATCTGATAAATGACGAACGAGACAACAACAATTGACAGTCGTGTCCCGTTTGGACAGCCGCACCTGACAATGTGTCCAACACAGACACGGAAAGCAGTAGAGTGCCCTCTGCACCCCCCTCCCGCCCCCCATCCCCACCCACCCTGGTCTGCTGGTTGCCAAACAAATACTGAGCGGACCACTGTCTACCAGTTCTTCAACAGCTGCCTTGGAGCTACTGCTGTTTTGACGATGACAAATCCAGACCAGAACCAGAACCGAACCAGAACCAGCGGCTATACTATAAAACCTCGTTTTTGTGTGTCTTGTTCCATGAACCAAACATAAGACCCGTTTAAATATGCAGTAATGGAAACTCCCTGGCCTAATTGTACTGCATTCTTACAGGCCTGCGTTTTACAACTGTTTGTTTTGAAATCAATAATCTATATAAACTGGCGAAACAACTGAAACTTGGTGTATACAAATCTGAAGAACTGGCCATTCATGTGTGAGTGTCTTGTTTGTTTGCGCGTTTATTTATTTAACATCATTTTGTAAGTACATATTATGTAGATAAAAAGACAAGAAGGTGTTTGTTCACCCTGCCAATCACAAGGAACTACTTATCTCAAGAGTCTGTGTTGGTCATTCTCACCCGTTGACAGTTCTGTCTCACAGTCTCGACAGTCAACTCTAACTTAGGGGTTAGAAGCGAACAGGTAGCACAACACGAACGGCGTGACTTGCGGTAAACGTGAAGTTTTCAAATGAAAAGATCGTGTTCCTTTTTCCAACAGCCGTCACAAACCTAATGTGTGCTTATTTCAGGAGAGGACGTTGTGTAAGATTTTCTTGTTGTCCTGTTCGTCTATGATTGTGTTGCATCACGAGAACTTCGAAATAAACCAAAAATATTGCTTGAACCAAGGCATCAATTTACTTCCTAATCAAACAATTTTTTTACCTCCGAAAACGGAGTATGGCTGCCTACATGACAGGGGTAAGAACGATCATGCACACAATAGATTCCTGAGATGGAGATGACAATCGGTGAAAATGACCACAACAGCCTTTTGCAAGAGATAAGATAGCAACTTGTTTGCCAGTTTAACGAACAGTCATTGTAACATTTCCAGAGAATATTTGGACCGTGCATGACGAAAATCTAGCAATGAATCGGGAATGTGAGAACAATGGCATGCCTCTTAAAAACACCGTGTGTGCATCGTAAGGAAAATATTCACATGTTTTCAGGATTCAGAATTTCGCTTTTAATAAACTGGACGATTGCTGAATTACACCAGTTTCAAGTATCAGCAATCGGAGGGCTTCAGAGAACGAAATTAAAGGACTAATATTCTGTATTTCTTTCCTGACCATTATTTCAATGCTCGCAGATTCGAGAAACTGTTGCCGGATGACTGTGATGATTACTGCGAAACTGATGACTGTAATACTTCATGTTTTCCTCATGTGTTCCTTTTCTTTGGCAACTTTCAAAATGGGTTGGTATCAACAGTTCGCAATGAACGTGCATGCGCACTGACACACACACACACACACACACACACACACACACACACACACACACACACACACACACACACACACACACACGTCCGTGCGTCTTCAAACCGCTTTAGTTGTTTGGACTTTTTTTTCCCTCTCCATTTCAATGCCGTGTTTACAAAGCGCCAAATGAGAACGGCAACTTCAAATGTCTGTACTTATCTGCAACCCTGAACAAGCTTATTATAGTGCTGTGCTGACCAGTACTTGTTAAATTTCATCTGAGCTGTGACAAAAGCTTTAGCTAAGCACTTGTTAAATTTTATATGAACTGTGACAAAAGCTGCTCAGCACTTGTTAAATTTCGTATGAACTGTGACAAAAGCTGCTCAGCATTTGTTGTTAAATTTCATCTGAACTGTGACAAAAATTGCTCAGCATTTATTGTTTAATTTATCCGAACTGAGATAAAAGTTACTCAGCATTTGTTGTTAAATTTCATCTGAACTGTGACAAAAGCTGCTCAGCATTTGTTGTTAAATTTCATCTGAACTGTGACAAAAGCTGCTCAGCATTTGTTGTTAAATTTCATCTGAACTGTGACAAAAGCTGCTCAGCATTTGTTGTTAAATTTCATCTGAACTGTGACAAAAGCTGCTCAGCATTTGTTGTTAAATTTCATTTGAACTGTAACAAAAGTTGCTCAGCATTTTGTTGTTTAATTTCATCCGAATTGTGACAAAAGTTGCTGAGCATTTGTTTTTAAATTTCATCTGAACTGTGACAAAAGCTGCTCAGCATTTGTAGCTAATTTTCATCTGAACTGTGTTGTTAATTTTCATCTGAAATGTGACAAAAGTTGCTCAGCATTTGTAGCTAATTTTCATCTGAACTGTGACAAAAGTTGCTTAACATTTGTTGTTAATTTTTATCTGAACTGTGACAAAAGTTGCTGAGCATTTGTTGTTAAATTTCGTCTGAACTGTGACAAAAGTTGCTCAGCATTTGTTTTTAATTTTCATCTGAACTCTGACAAAAGTTGCTCAGCATTTTGTTGTTAATTTTTATCTGAACTGTGACAAAAGTTGCTCAGCATTTTGTTGTTAATTTTCATCTGAACTGTGACAAAAGTTGCTGAGCATTTGATGTTAATTTTTATCTGAACTGTGACAAAAGTTGCTGAGCATTTGTTGTTAATTTTTATCTGAACTGTGACAAAAGTTGCTGAGCATTTGATGTTAATTTTTATCTGAACTGTGACAAAAGTTGCTGAGCATTTGATGTTAATTTTTATCTGAACTGTGACAAAAGTTGCTGAGCATTTGTTGTTAATTTTCATCTGAACTGTGACAAAAGTTGCTGAGCATTTGTTGTTAACTTTTATCTGAACTGTGACAAATGTTGCTCAGCATTTGTTGTTAAATTTCATCTGAACTGTGTTGTTAATTTTCATCTGAACTGTGACAAAAGTTGCTGAGCATTTGTTGTTAATTTTCATCTGAAATGTGACAAAAGTTGCTCAGCATTTGTAGCTAATTTTCATCTGAACTGTGACAAAAGTTGCTTAACATTTGTTGTTAATTTTTATCTGAACTGTGACAAAAGTTGCTGAGCATTTGTTGTTAAATTTCGTCTGAACTGTGACAAAAGTTGCTCAGCATTTGTTTTTAATTTTCATCTGAACTGTGACAAAAGTTGCTCAGCATTTTGTTGTTAATTTTTATCTGAACTGTGACAAAAGTTGCTCAGCATTTTGTTGTTAATTTTCATCTGAACTGTGACAAAAGTTGCTGAGCATTTGATGTTAATTTTTATCTGAACTGTGACAAAAGTTGCTGAGCATTTGTTGTTAATTTTTATCTGAACTGTGACAAAAGTTGCTGAGCATTTGATGTTAATTTTTATCTGAACTGTGACAAAAGTTGCTGAGCATTTGATGTTAATTTTTATCTGAACTGTGACAAAAGTTGCTGAGCATTTGTTGTTAATTTTCATCTGAACTGTGACAAAAGTTGCTGAGCATTTGTTGTTAACTTTTATCTGAACTGTGACAAATGTTGCTCAGCATTTGTTGTTAAATTTCATCTGAACTGTGTTGTTAATTTTCATCTGAACTGTGACAAAAGTTGCTGAGCATTTGTTGTTAAATTTCGTCTGAACTGTGACAAAAGTTGCTCAGCATTTGTTGTTAAATTTCATCTGAACTGTGACAAAAGCTGCTCAGCATTTGTTGTTAAATTTCGTCTGAACTGTGACAAAGCCTAACCCCGTCGAGCGTTCAGCCAACACCGATGTCTGTCAGGTCTGGTTCGGAATGTTCAACAGCCACTCTGTGCTCCACATTCATGCAGTGCACCTCAGAATAGAAAGAGTTTTCCTCAGGCACCCGCTGCTTCCAGTCACGATCCGGACTCTGGACCTCAGCGAGAAAAGCTCGGGTCTCTGGTCCTTCAAGGATGCTGTCTATCGTCAGCTCGTCGGTACACAACTGCCGGAGCAACCGCCTCAAGCCATCCTTCGTTTGCAAAAGAATGGGATGGTCAGGAAGGTGAGAGGGAGGAGGAGGAGGAGCTGTTTCATTTGGGAAGACCCTGTTCTGCAGAGAGATCTCACTGTTTGAGTGGCTACCTCCAGGGACCTTATCAATTTTGTGGAGTGGGTCGGCGCTGCTGCGGTAGTGTGGGTCTGAGCGGTGGTCGGCTGAACGATGCACGGATTGCGATGTTGCTGCTTTTGCGGAAGCCGCGGCTGCTGCAAGACCAGCCGTGCTGTTCACCTGAGTGCCACAGCAGCAGGTACTGTTGTTGCGACAACCCTCGCTGTGTGTTGGTGAATAGCTGGGTAACCTGCCAGAAGGGGAACTGAGGCACGTGCTGTGGTAGGGAGGGGGGTGGGAGGGGAGAGCGTGCG
>NC_134900.1:710000-715000 GCF_041734735.1 Babylonia areolata | reverse complement strand
AACCATCATTGAGGCAATCTTACACACATGCAACAGAAACAATGTCAAAGAAAAAAATCTCTTTTTTCCTCTTAAATTGATAATATAAAGCGATGGTGTACTTTATTTAACTATCATTAAGGCAGTTGAAAACCCAGGCAATAGAAAACAATGTCAGACTTTTATAAAAAAGAAAAGAAAAAAGAATTGATAACATATAACGATTGTGTATTTTATTTCAACCATCATTGAGGCAGTCTTACACAAAGGCAATGGAAACAATCACAAAGACTTTTTTTTTTCTTCCTCTTAAATTGATAACATAAAGCGATGGTGTACTTTATGTCAACCATCCATTCCTCACCCTTTAAGATCTCCACAATGTAAACAGTTTATCAATCTGCCTGTCTGTCCTGTCTGTCTGTCCTGTCTGTCTGTCTGTCTGTTTGTCCTGTCTGTCTGTCTGTCTGTCTGTTTGTCCTGTCTGTCTGTCTGTCTGTCCTGTCTGTCCTGTCTGTCTGTTTGTCCTGTCTGTCTGTCTGTTTGTCCTGTCTGTCTGTCCTGTCTGTCTGTTCTGTCTGTCCTGTCTGTTTGTCCTGTCTGTCTGTCTGTTCTGTCTGTCCTGTCTGTTTGTCCTGTCTGTCTGTCTGTCTGTTCTGTCTGTCTGTTTGTCCTGTCTGTCTGTCTGTCTGTTTGTCCTGTCTGTCTGTCCTGTCTGTCTGTCCTGTCTGTCTGTCTGTCCTGTCTGTCTGTCTGTGTCTGTCTGTCTGCACCCTTTCTCCTCCGTGCCAACAGCTCTGACCAGCACTGCCACCCCACCCCGCACCACACACACACACACACACACACACACACTTATTCACACACACCCTTCCCTACTGACCCCTCACACATAACGGGTGCGGTGGTCATGTGGTTAAAGTGTTGAATTCTCGCCTGGGTGTTCCGAGTTCGATCCCCTGTGGCACCTGAAGGGTTAGAGGTGTACATTTCTTCTTGTTCTCCGTTTGACAGTCCAGCGCTGTGAAACCACTAGCCTGTTGGCGCCCTTCAACCCCTCAAGCCCCCCCCCCCCCCCCCTGCCCCCCGATACAAGTGTGTACCCACCAAAGAGATGAAGTTCTGCACGATGATTCTGTCGTTCAGGGGGTCCCCCGGCTGCTGCTCTTCCAAAGCCACCTCGATCTTCTTGGCTACCACGTTGGGGGGCGTATCGATATCCACCTCGATCAGACACCAGCTGCCGTGATCCACCATCTGTGCCTGGACCGCTGGCTTCCAGTGGCTACACAGAGGTCCCGGATCTGCACACACACACACACACACACACACACACACACACACACACACACACACACACACACACACACACACACACACACACACACACACACACACACACAGTCTTGTTTAGGTGTACACAACCAACACTAAAGTTCCGGATCTATTCTGTCTCTGTGGAAAAAATGTAATAAGATTGTCCCTGTCATTACCTCTCACTTTGATCATGACTCTGGAAATGATGGAATAAGACTGTCTTATATCATTATCTGTCCCTATGACTATGTCTCTGGAAATGATGGAATAAGACTGTCTTATATCATTATCTTTCCCTATGACTATGACTCTGGAAATGATGGAATAAGACTGTCTTATATCATTATCTTTCCCTATGACTATGACTCTGGAAATGATGGAATAAGACTGTCTTATATCATTATCTTTCCCTATGACTATGTCTCTGGAAATGATGGAATAAGACTGTCTTATATCATTATCTTTCCCTATGACTATGTCTCTGGAAAACAATGTGATAAGACTGTCTTATATCATTATCTTTCTCTATGACTATGTCTCTGGAAAAAATGTGATAAGACTGTCTTATATCATTATCTTTCTCTATGACTATGTCTCTGGAAAAAAAATGTGATACGACTGTCTTATATCATTATCTGTCCCTATGACTATGTCTCTGGAAAAGATGGAATAAGACTGTCTTATATCATTATCTTTCTCTATGACTATGTCTCTGGAAATGATGGAATAAGACTGTCTTATATCATTATCTTTCTCTATGACTATGTCTCTGGAAATGATGGAATAAGACTGTCTTATATCATTATCTTTCTCTATGACTATGTCTCTGGAAAAAATGTGATAAGACTGTCTTATATCATTATCTTTCTCTATGACTATGTCTCTGGAAAAAATGTGATAAGACTGTCTTATATCATTATCTTTCCCTATGACTATGACTCTGGAAAAGATGGAATAAGACTGTCTTATATCATTATCTTTCTCTATGACTATGTCTCTGGAAATGATGGAATAAGACTGTCTTATATCATTATCTTTCTCTATGACTATGTCTCTGGAAATGATGGAAAAAGACTGTCTTATATCATTATCTTTCTCTATGACTATGTCTCTGGAAATGATGGAATAAGACTGTCTTATATCATTATCTTTCCCTATGACTATGTCTCTGGAAAAAATGTGATAAGACTGTCTTATATCATTATCTTTCTCTATGACTATGTCTCTGGAAAAAATGTGATAAGACTGTCTTATATCATTATCTTTCCCTATGACTATGACTCTGGAAAAGACGGAATAAGACTGTCTTATATCATTATCTTTCCCTATGACTATGACACTGGAAAAGACGGAATAAGACTGTCTTATATCATTATCTTTCCCTATGACTATGACACTGGAAATGATGGAATAAGACTGTCTTATATCATTATCTTTCCCTATGACTATGTCTCTGGAAAAGACGGAATAAGACTGTCTTATATCATTATCTTTCCCTATGACTATGACACTGGAAATGATGGAATAAGACTGTCTTATATCATTATCTTTCCCTATGACTATGTCTCTGGAAAAGACGGAATAAGACTGTCTTATATCATTATCTTTCCCTATGACTATGACACTGGAAAAGACGGAATAAGACTGTCTTATATCATTATCTTTCCCTATGACTATGTCTCTGGAAAAAAAAGTGATAAGACTGTCTTATATCATTATCTTTCCCTATGACTATGACTCTGGAAAAGATGGAATAAGACTGTCTTATATCATTATCTTTCTCTATGACTATGTCTCTGGAAATGATGGAATAAGACTGTCTTATATCATTATCTTTCTCTATGACTATGTCTCTGGAAAAAAAAGTGATAAGACTGTCTTATATCATTATCTTTCCCTATGACTATGACACTGGAAAAGACGGAATAAGACTGTCTTATATCATTATCTTTCCCTATGACTATGACACTGGAAAAGACGGAATAAGACTGTCTTATATCATTATCTTTCCCTATGACTATGACACTGGAAAAGACGGAATAAGACTGTCTTATATCATTATCTTTCCCTATGACTATGACACTGGAAATGATGGAATAAGACTGTCTTATATCATTATCTTTCCCTATGACTATGTCTCTGGAAAAGACGGAATAAGACTGTCTTATATCATTATCTTTCCCTATGACTATGACACTGGAAAAGACGGAATAAGACTGTCTTATATCATTATCTTTCCCTATGACTATGACACTGGAAAAGACGGAATAAGACTGTCTTATATCATTATCTTTCCCTATGACTATGACACTGGAAAAGACGGAATAAGACTGTCTTATATCATTATCTTTCCCTATGACTATGACACTGGAAATGATGGAATAAGACTGTCTTATATCATTATCTTTCCCTATGACTATGTCTCTGGAAAAGACGGAATAAGACTGTCTTATATCATTATCTTTCCCTATGACTATGACACTGGAAAAGACGGAATAAGACTGTCTTATATCATTATCTTTCCCTATGACTATGTCTCTGGAAAAAAAAGTGATAAGACTGTCTTATATCATTATCTTTCCCTATGACTATGACTCTGGAAAAGATGGAATAAGACTGTCTTATATCATTATCTTTCTCTATGACTATGTCTCTGGAAATGATGGAATAAGACTGTCTTATATCATTATCTTTCTCTATGACTATGTCTCTGGAAATGATGGAAAAAGACTGTCTTATATCATTATCTTTCTCTATGACTATGTCTCTGGAAATGATGGAATAAGACTGTCTTATATCATTATCTTTCCCTATGACTATGACTCTGGAAAAAAAGTGATAAGACTGTCTTATATCATTATCTTTCTCTATGACTATGTCTCTGGAAAAAAAGTGATAAGACTGTCTTATATCATTATCTTTCCCTATGACTATGTCTCTGGAAATGATGGAATAAGACTGTCTTATATCATTATCTTTCCCTATGACTATGTCTCTGGAAAACAATGTGATAAGACTGTCTTATATCATTATCTTTCCCTATGATTATGTCTTGGAAAAAATGTGATAAGACTGTCTTATATCATTATCTTTCCCTATGACTATGTCTCTGGAAAAAATGTGATAAGACTGTCTTATATCATTATCTTTCTCTATGACTATGTCTCTGGAAAAAATGTGATAAGACTGTCCATATACAACCTTTCACTGTGACCATGTCTGTGGAATAGATGGAACAAGACTGTCTATATTATTATTACAAAAGATGTAAGAAGACTGTCGATATTATAATCGGTCATTTTAATTATGTCTCTGGAAAAGACTGTCAATATTAAAACGACAGATGTGATAAGATTGTTCATATCATAGCCTTTCACTCTGACGATGTCATTGGAAAAGATGTAATGAGACTGTTCATATCATAGCCTTTCACTCTGACGATGTCATTGGAAAAGATGTAATGAGACTGTTCATATCATAGCCTTTCACCCTGACGATGTCATTGGAAAAGATGTAATGAGACTGTTCATATTATCATACAAGATGTAAGAAGACTGTCCACACCATTACCTTCCACTTTGAACATGTCTCTGGAAAATACACAACAAGACTGTCCATGTTATTAGCTTTCAATTGGATTAGGTATTGGAAAAGATGTAATAAGACCGTCCATATTATTACGAAAGATGTGATCAGATTGTTCA
>NC_134900.1:695000-697500 GCF_041734735.1 Babylonia areolata | reverse complement strand
GACAACGTATGTAACAAAATGTGACTGCATAGTACCTTGAAACGACAACGTCTGTAACAAAATGTGACTACATAGTACCCAGAAACGACAACGTATGTAACAAAATGTGACTACATAGTACCCAGAAACGACAACGTCTGTAACAAAATGTGACTACATAGTACCCAGAAACGACAACGTCTGTAACAAAATGTGACTGCATAGTACCCAGAAACGACAACGTCTGTAACAAAATGTGACTACATAGTACCCAGAAACGACGTCTGTAACAAAATGTGACTACATAGTACCCAGAAACGACAACGTATGTAACAAAATGTGACTACATAGTACCCAGAAACGACGTCTGTAACAAAATGTGACTACATAGTACCCAGAAACGACAACGTCTGTAACAAAATGTGACTACATAGTACCCAGAAACGACAACGTATGTAACAAAATGTGACTACATAGTACCCAGAAACGACGTCTGTAACAAAATGTGACTACATAGTACCCAGAAACGACAACGTATGTAACAAAATGTGACTACATAGTACCCAGAAACGACGTCTGTAACAAAATGTGACTACATAGTACCCAGAAACGACAACGTCTGTAACAAAATGTGACTACATAGTACCCAGAAACGACAACGTATGTAACAAAATGTGACTACATAGTACCCAGAAACGACAACGTCTGTAACAAAATGTGACTACATAGTACCCAGAAACGACAACGTCTGTAACAAAATGTGACTACATAGTACCCAGAAACGACAACGTATGTAACAAAATGTGACTACATAGTACCCAGAAACGACAACGTCTGTAACAAAATGTGACTACATAGTACCCAGAAACGACAACGTCTGTAACAAAATGTGACTACATAGTACCCAGAAACGACAACGTCTGTAACAAAATGTGACTACATAGTACCCAGAAACGACAACGTCTGTAACAAAATGTGACTACATAGTACCCAGAAACGACAACGTCTGTAACAAAATGTGACTACATAGTACCCAGAAACGACAACGTCTGTAACAAAATGTGACTACATAGTACCCAGAAACGACAACGTCTGTAACAAAATGTGACTACATAGTACCCAGAAACGACAACGTCTGTAACAAAATGTGACTACATAGTACCCAGAAACGACAACGTCTGTAACAAAATGTGACTACATAGTACCCAGAAACGACAACGTCTGTAACAAAATGTGACTACATAGTACCCAGAAACGACAACGTATGTAACAAAATGTGACTACATAGTACCCAGAAACGACAACGTATGTAACAAAATGTGACTACATAGTACCCAGAAACGACAACGTCTGTAACAAAATGTGACTACATAGTACCCAGAAACGACAACGTCTGTAACAAAATGTGACTACATAGTACCCAGAAACGACAACGTCTGTAACAAAATGTGACTACATAGTACCCAGAAACGACAACGTCTGTAACAAAATGTGACTACATAGTACCCAGAAACGACAACGTCTGTAACAAAATGTGACTACATAGTACCCAGAAACGACAACGTCTGTAACAAAATGTGACTACATAGTACCCAGAAACGACAACGTCTGTAACAAAATGTGACTACATAGTACCCAGAAACGACAACGTCTGTAACAAAATGTGACTACATAGTACCCAGAAACGACAACGTATGTAACAAAATGTGACTACATAGTACCCAGAAACGACAACGTATGTAACAAAATGTGACTACATAGTACCCAGAAACGACAACGTCTGTAACAAAATGTGACTACATAGTACCCAGAAACGACAACGTATGTAACAAACTTTGACTACATAGTACCCAGAAACGACACGTCTGTAACAAAACGTGACTACATAGTACCCAGAAACGACAACGTATGTAACAACTTATGACTACATAGTACCCAGAAACGACGTCTGTAACAAAATGTGACTACATAGTACCCAGAAACGACAACGTATGTAACAACTTATGACTACATAGTACCCAGAAACGACGTCTGTAACAAAATGTGACTACATAGTACCCAGAAACGACAACGTATGTAACAAAACGTGACTACATAGTACCCAGAAACGACGTCTGTAACAAAACGTGACTACATAGTACCCAGAAACGACGTCTGTAACAAAATGTGACTACATAGTACCCAGAAACGACGTCTGTAACAAAATGTGACTACATAGTACCCAGAAACGACGTCTGTAACAAAACGTGACCGTAAACTACCGAGAAACAACAACGTCTGTAACGAAACGAAATTGTAAAACCACCGAGAAATGACAACGTCTGTAACGAAATGTGATTTAGGGCGGGGTGGGTGGGGGGAGGGAGAGAGAGAGAGAGGGAGGGAGAGAGAGGGCAAACGCAAGTGTCTGCGTAGAGAAGGGATTGAATTGCTGCTTTTCCTTGTTTAACCGTGTCAAGGTGTTGTTAAACCAGATGGGATGAAAGGATTGATTTTCATCTTGCGAGACTGTTGCTGTTTT
>NC_134900.1:682500-690000 GCF_041734735.1 Babylonia areolata | reverse complement strand
AGACACACACACACACACAGACACACACATTCACACACATTCACACACACACACAGACACACACATTCACACACACACAGACACACAGACACACACACACACACACACACACACACACACACACACACGCACGCACAGACACAAACATTCACACACACACATACACACACGCGCACGCATGCAGCTACGCACAAACACACACACACACACGACCGCCCTCCCGCCCGCCCGCTCGCACGTACACAAACGCGCACGCATGCACCTACACACACACACACACATGCACGCACGCACGCACAAAAACACACACACACGGGCGCGCGCGCGCGCGCACACACACACACACACACACACACACACACAACACTACACTACACTACCCCTATACCATACCACGTTAACACCACAAACATCCTTTCGAAGACAAAAGTAACGTAAACAATATATAATTACCTTTGTCTGCTATCGGCTTGACAAGCAGTTCCTGAAACAGATAGTTAACATGCTTACTTAGGCGGAGAGTAGTGCCACACATCAAACATCAATGTCATCATTATCAGAACCAATAAACAAGCAAAAACAACGTACACACCTACACGCCGCACAAAACACAGCGCTCTTACATTCCGTTTCAAGGAAAATGCTTAATTTCTTTACCGAGATGACAAAAGGTGTTGTGATTCTAATTCTGAAGCTAATGATGGATATTGACTGCACAGTCTTCTTGCATATATACTTTTATATACGTGTTTACGGTAAATGGTATTTGTATGCTCAGTATCTTAACACACACACACACACACACACACACACACACACACACACACACACACACACACACGTATAGTGAATAGACGTTAAACTGAAGATCACACACACACACACACACACACACACACACACACACACACACACACACACACTACACTACACTACACTACACTGGTGTATTTTTGAAAAGAAAATCAGCCTGGTTATTTCGTCCTTAAAGTGAAATGCGTTCCCGGATCTCTCCTAATTTGTTGTTTTCTGCTCTCAGTTTCGTTTCGTTCAGTGGCTTCACAACAGGTGTAAGGGACACAAATCACCCCTTCCCCAACCAAAGTGGTCCCCCCCCCCCCCCGCTCCCCGGATAATATTCCGTTGTCAGGGTCAGATGAGATAAGAATGTGTAATTTTGATTACGCAAAATGCCACTGAAGAATTCATAACAACAAAATGATCATTTTGTCATAGCATCTTAATTACCCAAAATGCCACTGAAGAATTCATAATAACAAAATGATCATTTTGTCATAGCATCTTAATTACCCAAAATGCCACTGAAGAATTCATAATAACAAAATGATCATTTTGTCATAGCATCTTAATTACCCAAAATGCCACTGAAGAATTCATAATAACAAAATGATCATTTTGTCATAGCATCTTAATTACCCAAAATGCCACTGAAGAATTCATAATAACAAAATGATCATTTTGTCATAGCATCTTAATTACACAAAATGCCACTGAAGAATTCATAACAACAAAATGATCATTTTGTCATCGTGTCTCTTATTCGGAAATAGCGCTTCTTAGTTTTTCTTTAGCACACATACGCACGTACGTGTGAGCAAAATGCATGCGCACGCAATTCTTGCACACACATACACACACACGTGCGCGCGTGCGACTAACTCGCGCAGAATAATAACAAGAGGAGTGACGCTTCAGCTTGGCTTCAAGTGAGAAATCATTTCGGCTCAAAGTCAAATTGGAGGGTGGGTGCGGAGGGAGAGAGGGAGGGTGGGGGGTCTAGCTCAACTTCAAGTGAGAAATCATTTCGGCTCAAAGTCAAATTGGAGGGTGGGTGCGGAGGGAGGGAGGGAGGGTGGGGGGTCTAGCTCAACTTCAAGTGGGAGATCATTTCGGCTTTAAGTCAAATGAGTGGACGTTTTGGCTCTACTTCAACTGGCCGAGGATCGTTTCCATTCAAAGCCAAACGGGGTGGTCGGTTTTTAAGCTCAGCTTCTTCGAGTGAGAGAGTCACTTGCCGGTCAAGACCGACTCCTGGGGATGGGTAAAGCAAGCCCCCTGTTCTAGAATACCGCCACAGGGAGGGGGCTTACTTTAATTAAGTGGAGAGCTAAAAACTGCCGCAATACAACACCGAGGGGAAAAAAAAGGGGGGGGGGGGCTGATATTTTTTACACACACCCCCATCCCCCCCTCGCCCCCCCCCCACCCCCCTTAAGGGGTAATTGCATGGTGGCGTGAACGGATGACATTGCGACACACACACCCTCCTGGTTACGTCTGGTGCACCTGTATTAAAATGGGTGGAGTAAAGTGGTAGCGGCGGCGGTGGTGGTGGTGTGTGTGTGTGTGGGGGGGGGGGGGGGGGGGGAAGAGGGGTACGGGGGGGAGGGGGCGAGGGGGAGGTGGATGTGGGGGGCGATGTCGTGGTGGTGGTGGTGATGTGTGTGCGTGTGTGTGTGGGGAGGTTGGTGGTAGTGGTAGTGGTGGCGGTAATAGATGTATTGCCTTCCCTCTGTGTGTGTGTGTGTGTGTGTGTGTGTGTGTGTGTGTGTGTGTGTGTGTGTGTGTTTGATTTCGTGCCTGCGCGTGCGCGCGTGTGTTTGTCTGTGTGTGTGTGTGCACGAGCGTGTGTGCGAGTACGCATGCGTACGTCTATGTATGCTACATGTACGACCGAGCTCACGGACGCGCGCGCGCGCGCGCGCGCGCGCGCGTGTGTGTGTGTGTGTGTGTGTGCGTGCGTGCGTGCGTGTTTACATGTGTGCACGCGCACGCGCGAGCGTGCGTTCCCGTGATTTATATAACCTATATTCTCTGATTCATGCACAATGCTCTTCTCTCTCTCTCTCTCTCTCTCTCTCTCTCTCTTACTCTCCTTAAGTACCCCACTTTCCTCCCTCACCCCCACCAACCCCCCACACACTCCCGACCTACTCTCTCTCTCCAAGGTCTCAGACTCCACCGCCTCGCGCACAAAACATAAAAACACAACAACTTTGCCCCTGCACTTTTTTCTCGACATAAATCAACTCCACCTCCCTTCATTTGCCTGTCTCTCGGCTTCTCTGTTAGCTTCTGTGTGTGTGTGTGTGTGTGTGTGTGTGTGTGTGTGTGTGTGTGTGTGTGTGTGTGTGTGTGTGTGTGTGTGTGAATAAAAAAAAAAAAAGAAAGAAAGAAAGAAAGAAAAACTTCAAGACAAGCTGTTCACACTGCCGATAATCGTATCACCGACCCTCCGTCGAGATGAACTTGTCACCGTTCTACACTCAAACAGCTTTAAAAAAAAAAGAAAAAAAGGGGGGGGGGGGGGGGGGGGGGGGAGATTAGGCAGGAAGGAAGGAAAGAAAGACAGCAATTCGAAAACAAATACAATGGATCGGGCCGCTTGTCTCGTGAGAGAACTAAATTCAGCCAAGCCAAGACTAAAAGAGCTTCTTCCTCTTCGTACACGACATGACATGATGATATACAGGTGTGGACACAGGTGACCACTCGGACTTCCAACAGCCTCAATCCATCCACACCCCCTCTCTCCCCCCCCCCCGCCCCCCCTCCCCCCGTGCTCACACTTCATAGTACTTCACAGAGTACTTATCCCCCCCGTGCTCACACTTCATAGTACTTCACAGGGTACTTATCCCCCCGTGCTCACACTTCATAGTACTTCACAGGGTACCTATCCCCCCGTGCTCACACTTCAATAGTACTTCACAGGGTACTTATCCTCCCGTTCTCACACTTCAATAGTACTTCACAGGGTACTTATCCTCCCGTGCTCACACTTCAATAGTACTTCACAGGGTACTTATCCCCCCGTGCTCACACTTCATAGTACTTCACAGGGTACTTATCCCCCCGTGCTCACACTTCATAGTACTTCACAGGGTACTTATCCCCCCGTGCTCACACTTCAATAGTACTTCACAGGGTACTTATCCCCCCGTGCTCACACTTCATAGTACTTCACAGGGTACTTATCCCCCCGTGCTCACACTTCATAGTACTTCACAGGGTACTTATCCCCCTGACCCCCACCTTTCATCAGTGGTGGCCTTTTTTTTCAGATTGTGGTTGTGTGTTTTCCTTCTTGAAATGGGAAGAGTTAATCCTCCTTCCCCCAGCCCTCTTCCAACATGGCGATAGCGTGTATGGGTGAGTGAGTGTGTGTGTGGGGGGGGGGGGAGGGGGGTCTAGGGGGCGGGTGCGGTGTTAGGGGATGAGGGGGGCGTCAGTGAGTAGAGAGGGGAGGGGGTATGTGTGTGTGTGTGTGTGTGTGTGTGTGTGTGTGTGTGTGTGTGTGTGTGTGTTCCCGACTGCCCAGCCCCTTTGTTCCTCCTTCTCTGCGTTTCCATTCAAATCCTGTCCCTCCCATAGCCTTCCTCTGTCTGTCCATCTTTCAAAAAACTATTCACGTAGCGCGCGCACTCGCACACACACACACACACACACACACACACACACACACACACACACACACACACACACACACACACACACACACACACACACACACACACACACACACACACACAGAGGGAGAGAAAGAGAGAGAGTGACAGACACACACACACACACACACACACACACACACACACACACACAGAGAGAGAGAGAGAGAGAGGTAACAGTGTGGTCAGGGACAGAAGTGTTGAAGAAGGAAGTGAGTTCAGCTGCTGGGCTTTCCCCAAGTCAGGCGAGAGAGATCCTGAACAGGGAACACAGGTTCTGGTCCTTCAGTTTGGCTTTTTCCTCTCTTTCTTTCTTTCTTTGTTCATTTCTTTCTTTCTTTCATTCTTTTTTTATGTATTAATTTCTTTCTTTCTTTCTTTGTTTCATTCTTTCTTTCTTTGTTTCTTTGTTTCATTCTTTCTTTCTTTCTTTCTTTCTTTCTTTCTTTCTTTCTTTCAATCTTCCTTTCTTTCTTTCTTTCTTTCTTTCTTTCTTTCAATCTTCCTTTCTTTCTTTCTTTCTTTCTTTCTTTCTTTCTTTCAATCTTCCTTTCTTTGTTTCATTCTTTCTTTCTTTGTTTCTTTGTTTCATTCTTTCTTTCTTTCTTTCAATCTTTCTTTCCTTCTTTCTTTCAATCTTCCTTTCTTTCTTTCTTTCTTTCTTTCTTTCAATCTTTCTTTCCTTCTTTCTTTCAATCTTCCTTTCTTTCTTTCTTTCTTTCTTTCTTTCAATCTTCCTTTCTTTCTTTCTTTCTTTCTTTCTTTCAATCTTCCTTTCAATCTTCCTTTCTTTCTTTCTTTCTTTCTTTCAATCTTCCTTTCTTTCTTTCTTTCTTTCAATCTTCCTTTCTTTCTTTCTTTCAATCTTTCTTTCTTTCTTTCTTTCTTTCAATCTTCCTTTCTTTCTTTCTTTCTTTCTTTCAATCTTCCTTTCTTTCAATCTTCCTTTCTTTCTTTCTTTCTTTCATTCTTTGTTTCTTTATATATTAATTTATTGCTTTATTTCTTTCTTTCTTTCTTTCTTTCTTTCTTTGTTTCATTCTTTCTTTCTTTCTTTGTTTCATTCTTTGTTTCTTTCTTTGTTTCTTTCTTTGTTCATTTCTTTCTTTGTTTGTTTCATTCATTCATTCATTCTTTCTTTCTTTCTTTGTTTATTTCTTTCTTTCTTTCTCTGTTGCGCCTGTCTGTTATTTTTTTCTCTTTCTTTCTTTCTCCTCTCTTTCTTTCTTTCTCCTCTCTTTCTTTCTTTCTTTCTTTCTCCTCTCTTTCTTTCTTTCTTCTCTCTTTCTTTCTTTCTTTCTTTCTTTCTCCTCTCTTTCTTTCTTTCTTTCTTTCTCCTCTCTTTCTTTCTTTCTCCTCTCTTTCTCTCTCTTTCTTTCTTTCTCCTCTCTTTCTTTCTTTCTTCCTCTCTCTCCCTCTCTTTCTTTCTTTCTTTCTTTCTCCTCTCTTTCTTTCTTTCTTTCTCCTCTCTTTCTTTCTTTCTTTCTCTCTCTCCCTTTTTTCTTTCTTTCTTTCTCTCCCTTTCTTTCTTTCTTTTTCTCTCTCTCTTTCTTTTTTTCTTTCACCTTTCTTTCTTTCGTTTTCAATATTACTTCTTTCTCTCTTTCTGTTCTTTCTCCTTTTTTGCTGTCTTTTCGTTTCTTTCTCTTCCTTCTCCCCTCTCCTCCCACCTCTCTTTCTCCCCATCTGCTTGTTATGTAGTCTTTTTTAGGGGATGGGGGGTGGGAGGGGTGGGGAGGGAAGGGGTGGCAAAATGGCTGAGGGGGAGGGGGGAGGGGGGAGGGAGGTAGGGGGCAGGGGGCAGAGTCAAACTGATTAAAACTGAAGATAGGTGCTCTTGCGTGCTACATGCTTTTCAAAGACCACACACACACACAGAGAGAAACATGATGAAACTTAATAATCTTTGCACAGTTGCACAATTGTCCCCTTCCCTCCTCCCCCCCCCCCCCGCCCCCCCCCCCCCGCTCTCCCCCCTACCCCCCACCCTCTGTTATACATCATCTCTGTTCTCATATCGGACCAGCTTTTGGCTATTCATATCCCATTAGCTTAAAGGTATTCGTTCGTATCTGTGGAACTTTCCATTCAACGTGTTCCCATCTTTTCTACGCCTTTATCGCCCAGATACTTCATGACATAGGAGCGGCCTGCCCAGCATCGAAAGCCTGCTGATCAAGTGCCAGCTACGCTGGACAGGACACGTTGTCCGCATGACAGACAGCAGGACCCCGAAGATGCTATTGTATGGCCAGCTGAAGGAAGGCCACCGCGAACTTGGAAGACCCTGCAAGCCATTTCTGGGAAGATGTCGGGCGAAGAAATCATAAATCCCTGTATCGGCGACTGGAACGTTCAGCATGCTAATCCTAGTTAACTTAGTGGCCTCTTACAATAAACAGACAGGCAGACAGACAGACAGACAGATAGATAGATAGATAGATAGATAGATAGATAGATAGACAGAAAGATAAATCTTGGTTTGCATTAAACACCTTGATGATGTAAGAATGTCATGAAGTGTATTCTGTCCAGATTATTGTCTTCGTTTCCAACAGCTGCGAACAGTAAATATAATATCATGCTGCCTTTAAACAGCAGCTCAACTAGTAGCTAAGCCAAAAATCTTGCGAATCCGGAGACAAAACGAAATAAAACGTTCACGATCCGGAAATACGGTTTAAACCAGAAGACCTCCATCTCTTCAATTGGTATAAGTAAACCTTTTTTTTTCATCTCTCTACTTTATCCAAATTTGGTGCTCACAAAGTATTTCCTGAGAATATGAGTTTGTTAAAATTTTATCAACACAGACTCTGAGCTGATTCAAGGTCACTGCACACAGACTGACTCTGTGGACACACACGAGACAAACAATTTTAAACCCAAACTACCCTTTGAGAACGCTTCGTTTAATGAATTGAGTAGTCCAACACAGCCCATTGAGAGGCAAAGGATCCGGACAGGAAGGACTCTTTTGTCACTACGCCAAAGTTCTATACAATGCTGCCCCCACCTCCACCCCTCCCCC
>NC_134900.1:662500-665000 GCF_041734735.1 Babylonia areolata | reverse complement strand
AGGCTTTTACATGAATAAACAATGTCCTATTCTCTCTGTCTCTGTCTCTGTTTCTGTCTGTCCGAAACAACAGCACCTTGTCCACCACACAAGGCGGAGGGAATAGAGGGGGTACGGGATGGAATCGTAGCCTCTTCAGGGCTCAGACATGGCACCTGGATCGGTTCCATTGTCTTTTTGTCTTCTTCTTTCTTATTTTCTTCTTTCTTTTTCTTCTTTCTTCTTTTGCTACTGATGTATAATCTACCTTAATATGTTACTCCTGTGGTATCAGATGTATTTCCAACATGTCCAACATTGTACCAGTGTCACACCCCTTCAGTGATGGGCTTTGGCCTTTATTTCAATACAATGGTTCGTTCATTTCGTTCGTTCGTTCGTTCGTTCGTTTGTTCCCTCCCTTTCTCACTGCCTCTCTCTTTGTAAAACATCAGTACATCAGCGCATATGGACTTGTTCATTCTCTCATACAGACAGACAGACAGACAGACACTACCGACCCCCTATACCTCACCACGTACAGATGTAAGTTGAGCGAGTGGACGCGAGTTGTGTGTGTGTGTGTGTGTGTGTGTGTGTGTGTGTGTGTGTGTGTGTGTGTGTGTGTGTGTGTGTAGTCTCTGTGTCTGTGTGTAGTATGAGAGAGAGAGTGAGAGAGAGAGAGAGAGAAACAGACAGACAGACAGAGAGACAGACAGACGAACAGAGAGAGGGAAGGAAGGTAGTGGGGTGGCGGTGGCGGTGGACAGTGGACGACTCACTTGTCATAGTCGATGACGGTGTTGAGGCGGTGAGCGATGGTGAGCACGGTGCAGTCCCGGAACTGGCAGCGGATGGTGTTCTGGATGAGGTCGTCGGTCTGCACGTCCACCGCGGCCGTGGCCTCATCCAGCACCAGCACACGGCTCCTGTGGAGCAGGGTCCTGGCCAGGCACAGCAGCTGGCGCTGCCCCACGCTGTGTGGACCATACACACGACAGCATGCATTATATGCACGCACAGGCATGCATGCACACGACGCGTGCACATACACGCACATACATGTACCCATACACACAAAGTGATGACAGTGACACACACACACACACACACACACACACACACACACACACACACACACACACACACACACACACACTAATAATAATAATAATAATAACGTGACACTCACAGGACAACAGTTGTGTGACACAGGATAATAATGCGACACTCACAGGACAAGTAGTTGTGTGACACAGGATAATAATGTGACACTCACAGGACAACAGTTGTGTGACACAGGATAATAATGTGACACTCACAGGACAACCTGCTGTGTGACACAGGATAATAATGTGACACTCACAGGACAACCTGCTGTGTGACACAGGATAATAATATGACACTCACAGGACAACAGTTGTGTGACACAGGATAATAATGTGACACTCACAGGACAACCAGATGTGGTACACAGGATAATAATGTGACACTAACAGGACAACCTGCTGTGTGACACAGGATAATAATGTGACACTCACAGGACAACCTGCTGTGTGACACAGGATAATAATATGACACTCACAGGACAACAGTTGTGTGACACAGGATAATAATGTGACACTCACAGGACAACCAGATGTGGTACCCAGGATAATACTGTGACACTCACAGGACAAGCAGTTGTGTGACAGATACAGACCATCACTCCACACACAAACCTCAGGTTCTCTCCCCCTTCGCCACACTCGTGGTCAAGCCCGTCCTTCAGGCCCTCGACGAAGTCGATGAGGTGCGCATGTCTCAGCGACTCCCACACCTCCTTGTCCGCGAAGCGGGCAAAGGGGTCCAGGTTCATCCGCAGACTCCCGGCGAAGATGACAGGGTCCTGAGGCAGGATGGTCAGCCTGGATCGGAGGTCGTGGAGGCCCAGGGAGCTGGTGGACACGTCGTCGATTCGGACCTCGCCTCTGGCCGGCTCGATCAGCCGGAAGAGGGCGAGAGTGAGGGAGGACTTGCCAGCCCCTGTACGGCCCACGATCCCCACCTGGCGGGCGCGCACACACACACACACACACACACACAGACAGACACACAGACACAGGCACAGACACAGACACACACACACACACACACACACACACACACACACACACACACACGCATATGCACACGCACATTGCTCTTTTATTTTGATAATTGTATACTGTTCAATCTTTAATTAATCCTTTCTCTGTATATCACCCCTTTTATTCTCTCTCTCTCTCTCTCTCTCTCTCTCTCTCTCTCTCTCTCTCTCTCTCTCTCTCTATCTATCTATCTATCACCTCCTCAGCCCCTAATCTGACATTGATCCCCTTTACAGTAAAACGAGGCAAGGATCAAAAACCAAAACCAAAAGACCCCACCCCCTCCCTCCCACAGAAAAACCGGGAAACCCCGTTGTCACCTTTTTTTTCCCCAGCCCCAAACTGATCCCCTGCACAGTGAGACGACTAGTAAAGAGACAAAGACCAGTAAC
>NC_134900.1:652500-660000 GCF_041734735.1 Babylonia areolata | reverse complement strand
GAAAAATAACATCGTATGATTTGCTCTCATGTCCATCACTGCCTTCTTCACCCCCGAAAACGGAGTATGGTTGCCTATATGGCGGGGTAAAAACGGTCATACATGTAAAAGCTGACTTGTGTCCATACAGGTCAACGTGGGAGTTACAGCCCACGAACGAAGACGAAGAAGAAGATCACTACCTTCTTCATACATAACTGCTATCATTTAAAAACAACAACAACAAAACAATCGATCTGAGAGGAATCGAAGACGTTGCTGACTTATTTTCTCCACAGAAATCACGGAGCAAGATGAAGTAACAGGTGTAACAGGTGTAACCCTTGGCCACTCACATCCAAGGCCTGAGTGAGGGCCAGGCCCACCATGGCAGCCGACAGCACGTCCCGAGAGGCCACAGCCGTCAGCACAACGGTCATCGTCACAAAACAGGACAGTAAACCCATGCGCACCGTCAGCCATCTGAAACAAACCAGACACAACACGCCGTATGGAATACTTCAGCCATCTGAAACACCAAAAACACAACACGCCGTGTGGAATACTTCAGCCATCTGAAACACCAAAAACACAACACGCCGTGTGGAATACTTCAGCTATCTGAAACACCAAAAACACAACACGCCGTATGGAATACTTCAGCCATCTGAAACAAACCAAAAACACAACACGCCGTGTGGAATACTTCAGTCATCTGAAACAAACCAGACACAACACGCCGTGTGGAATGCTTCAGCCATCTGAAACAAACCAAAAACACAACACGCCGTGTGGAATGCTTCAGCCATCTGAAACACCAAAAACACAACACGCCGTGTGGAATGCTTCAGTCATCTGAAACACCAAAAACACAACACGCCGTATGGAATGCTTCAGCCATCTGAAACACCAAAAACACAACACGCCGTGTGGAATGCTTCAGCCATCTGAAACACCAAAAACACAACACGCCGTGTGGAATGCTTCAGCCATCTGAAACACCAAAAACACAACACGCCGTGTGGAATGCTTCAGCCATCTGAAACACCAAAAACACAACACGCCGTATGGAATACTTCAGCCATCTGAAACAAACCAAAAACACAACACGCCGTATGGAATGCTTCAGTCATCTGAAACAAAGCAAAAACACATCACGCCGTGTGGAATACTTCAGCCATCTGAAACAAACAAAACACAACACGCCGTGTGGAATACTTCAGCCATCTGAAACAAACCAGAAACACAACACGCCGTGTGGAATACTTCAGTCATCTGAAACAAACCAAAACACAACACGCCGTGTGGAATGCTTCAGCCATCTGAAACAAACAAAACACAACACGCCGTGTGGAATACTTCAGCCATCTGAAACACCAGAAACACAACACGCCGTGTGGAATGCTTCAGCCATCTGAAACACCAAAAACACAACACGCCGTGTGGAATACTTCAGTCATCTGAAACAAACCAGACACAACACGCCGTATGGAATACTTCAGCCATCTGAAACAAACAAACACAACACGCCGTATGGAATACTTCAGTCATCTGAAACAAACCAAAAACACAACACGCCGTATGGAATACTTCAGTCATCTGAAACAAACAAAACACAACACGCCGTATGGAATACTTCAGCCATCTGAAACAAACCAAAAACACAACACGCCGTATGGAATACTTCAGCCATCTGAAACAAACCAAAAACACAACACGCCGTATGGAATACTTCAGTCATCTGAAACAAACAAAACACAACACGCCGTATGGAATACTTCAGCCATCTGAAATACCAAAAACACAACACGCCGTGTGGAATACTTCAGCCATGTCTGCTGTCTCGGGGCTGCCCTCAGTGCTGGCCGAAAACACGGAACAGTGACATGACTGTGTCATCATTTCTTTACTTTATTTATCTTTTAATTTTTGTTATTTTTACTTTATTTATTTCATTTTATTTTATATTTATTGTTATTTATCTGCTTTTTTTCCTTATCTATTTATCTTTATTTTATTTTATTTATTTTTATTGTTATTTTATATTTTATTTTATTTATTTATTTACTTTATTTATTCATTATTGTTATTTATTTCTGTTTTTATTTTATGTTTTTTATTTTTTTTTTTTTCTTCTCAAGGCCTGACAAAGCGCATTGGGTTACGCCGCTGGTCAGGCATCTGCTTGGCAGATGTGGTATAGCGTATATGGATTTGACCAAACGCAGTGACGCCTCCTTGAGCTACTGATACTGATACTGATACTGTGTGATCAGAGAAAGCTGTAGCTACCAGCGAAAGCGAAAGTCAGATCATTCTGCCTCTATTTTGTCCGTTCAGTGAATCAGAGAAACTAGATATCCGAGTTATCTTCGTAGGAACATGATATTCTTGTTCAGAAGAGAAAAAAAAAGAAGAAAAAAAATCTTATTATTACTGAAATCAGTGTGTGTGTGTGTGTGTGTGTGTGTGTGTGTGTGTGTGTGTGTGTGTGTGTGTGTGTGTGTGTGCGTGTGTGTGTGTGTGTCCGCGGGTGCATGTGTGTGTTCTTTTCGAGGGCTGGGTTGGAGAGGAGGCTGGGGGAGACTTGTGCTGTGTGGTCTGGAGAATGAGAGTTGTTGATTCATTTTCGTTTTCGTTTTTTTTGTTTTTGTTTTTTTTGTTCCTGTTGTTGTCGTTGATATATTTGTCCTCAATGACGATGATGGTGGTGATGTGATGTGATGTGGTGTGATGTGATGTGATGTGGTGTGATGTGATGTGATGTGATGTGATGTGATGTGATGTGGTGTGATGTGGTGTGATGTGATGTGATGTGGTGTGATGTGATGTGGTGTTGTGATGTGATGTGGTGTGGTGTGATGTGATGTGATGTGATGTGATGTTGTGATGTGATGTGATGTGATGTGAATGAACGCCACGCTCACCACATGCTAACCACCCCACCCCCACCCCAACTCCCCCCACCCCTGTCCCTTACTTGTGGGCGCTGCCCCAGCAGAATTCTACAGCGTTGCGCAGGTCGTAGCGGCGCTGGAACTCCCTTTGGAAGCGGTCCTGGGCGCCGAAGGCTCGGATGACTGCGGTGCCTCCAAGGCTCTCGCTGAAGTAGCTGTAGATAGGGCCCTTGGCTCTCGACTCCAGCCGCTGCATTTCTCGAAAGGTCGGGGTGCAGAAAGTCTGCCAACACACATACAGAGAGATAGAGAGAGGGGTTGGGGGGAAGAGAGAGAGAGAGAAAGAGAGGGAGAGAGAGGGGGGCAGAGAAAGAGAGAGAGAGGGAGAGACAGACAGAGAGATAACGGTTTTTTTCGGGTGCTTGCGTACGCACGCCGTTTGTGTATAAGTGCATGCATTCTTCTTCCCATGTGAGGAAATTTTAATTTTACGTGCGTGTATTCTGGTGTATGTGTTTGTCATTATGCTTGCGCGGATGCGTGCAACGAAAAGCAACGAGTTCATTTTGAAAGAAAGATAACAAAATTCACAGAGAGACAGAGACAGAGAGAGAGAGAGAGAGAGACAGAGACAGAGAGACAGAGAGAGAGAGAGAGAGAGAGCAGGAGTGGGGATGCATAAGCCAGCTTAGGAGCGCCAAAGTTTTCGCTTATCGTAAAGAATGCTCCCAACTCCACGGTAAATTCCATATACTTAGGAACACTCCTAGCTCTTAGCAAAACTTACCTGACGCAGCTTAAGCTCGCCTCATGCATGCAACCCACATCAAAGGCCCAACCAAGCCGGTTCATTGTCGTCATCAGTGAAGGTTGAACTGGTCAGCCATCCCGCCACAAGTCTTTTTTCTTGACACGGTTAAGTCAGGTTGTAGGACTGTTACCACTCTTCAGTCACGTCAACAGGTTTCTCTGGGAACGGGTTACCCAACAGGTTTCTCTGGGAACGGGTTACCCAACAGGTTTCTCTGGGAACGGGTTACCCAACAGGTTTCTCAGGGAATGGGTTACCCAACAGGTTTCTTTAGGGAATGGGTTACCCAACAGGTTTCTTTAGGGAATGGGTTACCCAACAGGTTTCTCTGGGAACGGGTTACCCAACAGGTTTCTCTGGGAACGGGTTACCCAACAGGTTTCTCTGGGAATGGGTTACCCAACAGGTTTCTCAGGGAATGGGTTACCCAACAGGTTTCTTTAGGGAATGGGTTACCCAACAGGTTTCTCTGAGAATGGGTTACCCAACAGGTTTCTCTGGGAATGAATTACCCAACAGGTTTCTCTGAATGGGTTACCCAACACGTTTCTCAGGGAATGGGTTACCCAACAAGTTTCTCTGGGAATGGGTTACACAACAGGTTTCTCTGAATGGGTTACCCAACAGGTTTCTTTGGGAATGGGTTACACAACAGTTTTCTCTGGGAATGGGTTACCCAACAGGTTTCTCTGGGAATGGGTTACCCAACAGGTTTCTCTGAATGGGTTACCCAACAGGTTTCTTTGGGAATGGGTTACACAACAGTTTTCTCTGGGAATGGGTTACCCAACAGGTTTCTTTGGGAATGGGTTACACAACAGTTTTCTCTGTGAATGGGTTACCCAACAGGTTTCTCTGGGATTGGGTTACACAACAGGTTTCTCTAGGAATGAGTTACCCAACAGGTTTCTCTGAATGGGTTACCCAACAGGTTTCTCTGGGAATGGGTTACACAACAGGTTTCTCTGAATGGGTTACCCAACAGGTTTCTCTAGGAATGAGTTACCCAACAGGTTTCTCTCAATGGCTTACACAACAGGTTTCTCTGAATCGGTTACCCAACAGGTTTCTCTGAATGGGTTACACAACAGGTTTCTCTGGGAATGGGTTACACAGCAGGTTTCTCTGGGAATGGATTAGGTTTCTCTGGGAATGGGTTACCCAACAGGTTTCTCTGGGAATGGGTTACCCAACAGGTTTCTCTGGGAATGGGTTACACAACAGGTTTCTCTGGGAATGGATTAGGTTTCTCTGGGAATGGGTTACCCAACAGGTTTCTCTGGGAATGAAATTTAGGGCGGCTGTCCCATGGGATGGGGAGAGCGTGTAGCCACGACCCGGCGCCACCCATTTTCTTGTTTAGTTATTGTTTATTTCCTTGTTTGCTTGGTGTGTGTGTGTGTGTGTGTGTGTGCATGTATATTATCATTGTCTGTCTACCTATCAAAGTGGGATTTGATTTTTCTATCGATTTTTTTGCCCGGGACAACTGTTTAATTGTTTGTAGGTTCTGTGTCCTTTTACATACCTTGTGGGTTTGACTCCATACAAAATATTAGCATAAGGTCGTAGTAGAGACACAATTGTTTAAAAAAAACAAACCACGATTGCTTGAGCGGGTAATAGATCCGAAGACACCCTTCGTTTCCGAGCTGGATATTTTTTACCACTGATCCACCTCGGTTCCACCAAGCCAGGCTTGCTGACAGGTGTCAAAGGGTGAAGGCTTCCATCAGTTGTCTGATAATGACGATTTAATTAATTGTCTGACATTTCGTATGTCGACATATTCAGTGAGTGTGAACAGGTTAACACAGAGAACGTGGTAAATGAGAACAGAGAAATTATCGGTATTCATAAAAGAGAAAGTGTATTAACAAATGTAAAGAAGATGAGTCGCCAGTGATTTTGGAGGTGCATCGGGTGTTTTGTTGTTGATCTACTTTTTTTTTTTTTTTTTTTTTTTGCCCGAGACACGGAGAGAGAAAGACCAACACAACGAACAAGTACTGTAACTCCTTGTCCTACTGTCTGGAGTTGCGGCACTTGACTGCTGTTGGTTATTCAATACAGTCCGCCTGTTTTGACGTGGGAAGAAAGTTAAAAGTCGAGAGAGAGAGAGAGAGAGAGAGAGAGAGAGAGAGAGACAGAGACAGAGACACAGAGAGAGAGAGATAGACAGAGAGAGAGAGAGAGAGAGAGAGAGAGACAGAGAAAGAAACTTTTTGCCTTTGTTTTACTGTTTGTTATTCAGTACAGTCTGCCTGTTTTGACGTGGGAAGAAATTTAAAGTCGAGAAAGAGAGAGAGAGAGAGATAGGGTGGGGAGGGGGAGAGGGAGGGAGGGAGAGAGAGAGAGATATGGAGGGAGAGAGAGAGGACGTACACATATTCACATACATTCACACACATTCTGCCCCCCCCTCCTCCCCCGCCCACACACAAACGTACACACACACACACACACACACTCACACACACACACACTCACACACACACACACACACACACACTCTCTCTCTCTCTCTCTCACACACACACACACACACATTCACACTCACACACACGCAAACAGACACAGACACAGATACTCTCTCTCTCTCTCTCTCTCTCTCTCTCTCTCTCTCTCACACACACACACACACACACACACACACACACACACACACACTCACTCACACTCACACACACGCAAACAGACACAGACACAGATACACCCACACTCTCTCTCTCTCTCTCTCTCTCTCTCTTTCAAGTTTCTCTCTCTCTCTCTCACACACACACACACACACACACACACAGTCCGCGTCCTCCTCCTTACCTGCACATACTGAAAGACCAGAGCAATGATGACAATGTTGAAGAGGAAGGGGGGCGTGACGTAGCAGACGATGAAGAACTTGCTGACAATGTTGAACAAGATGTAGCCCGCCCACTCCATAATGTTGACAAAGTCATTGTCCACCGCGTGGAGATCCTTGCCAAACAACAGAGAAATTAATAAATCATCATCTGCCCCGTCAGGTCTCCACACCCAGCTCTTTCAAGTCTGGTCTTAAAATCCACCTCTTCCCATACAGCCTCCCTTCCCTGCCTCTTCCTTGTCTTCAGTTTTTTTTTCCAATTTAAGAGTTACGCATGCGTGTGAATGACTGGTGCGAAAGCGCTTTGATTTGTCTCTGCACAAGATTCAGCGCTATATAAATAATAAAATTATATAAATATAATAATTATCATAATTTATTGTAGGTGGCCCTGTATGATAGTCAGTGGTGTCCGAACTCTGACCATAGGTGGCCCTGTATGATAGTCAGTGGTGTCCGAACTCTGACCATAGGTGGCCCTGTATGATAGTCAGTGGTGTCCGAACTCTGACCATAGGTGGCCCTGTATGATAGTCAGTGGTGTCCGAACTCTGACCATAGGTGGCCCTGTATGATAGTCAGTGGTGTCCGAACTCTGACCATAGGTGGCCCCGAATGATAGTCAGTGGTGTCCGAACTCTGACCATAGGTGGCCCTGTATGATAGTCAGTGGTGTCCGAACTATGACCATAGGTGGCCCTGTATGATAGTCAGTGGTGTCCGAACTATGACCATAGGTGGCCCTGTATGATAGTCAGTGGTGTCCGAACTCTGACCATAGGTGGCCCTGTATGATAGTCAGTGGTGTCCGAACTATGACCATAGGTGGCCCTGTATGATAGTCAGTGGTGTCCGAACTATGACCATAGGTGGCCCTGTATGATAGTCAGTGGTGTCCGAACTCTGACCATAGGTGGCCCTGTATGATAGTCAGTGGTGTCCGAACTCTG
>NC_134900.1:630000-650000 GCF_041734735.1 Babylonia areolata | reverse complement strand
CACTCTTACGGAGGAGAATCTGGTGACAATGCGGCCGACGGGAGTTGTGTCGAAGAACGTCATGGGCGCGTGCAGCACACGTGACAACATCCGGTTGTGGAGAATTCGGGCCACGACCACCTTACGCAGCAGCATGACAGTTTTGAAGGACATCGTGGCGACAGCTGAAACAGCAGAGCGCTTATTTATTCATTCAGCTTTTTACAGGTGACAGCGTTGGAGCAGGTCAACAAAGTGGAGCAGCTGAAAAGAAGAGAACTGTTCTGGATGTGTAACCTTGGGACAGTTTTTGTTGGACTGAACTTGAGAAGCTACATCCACGGGTTTTCACTGTGAACTCTGATTCGTGGAGTTACCAGTACGGTTTGTCGTGGTGGTGGTTACACAGGATCACTGAGATACACAGAGAGAGAGAGAGAGAGAGAGAGAGAGAGAGAGAGAGAGGGGGGGAGAGTGAAAAAGAGTGATGTGTACATAGACAATTGAAGTAATATATAATATGATAACTTTACGTAGTAGAAGACGTCATGTAAGGTCAGAAAGATGACGTAAAAGATAGCATTACGTCTCCTGTTAGAAGTGTACTCTGTGACCAGCTGCCGGGTAGCAGCGAAAATTCAGATTTAAATTTTTTTTTTTTAAACAAAATAGGTGTTGTTTTTCAGATTCTCTCGCTTCCTAGGCGCATCACTCCACCTCCCCAGCCCCCCCTCACTCCCCACCGCCTAAAACTACTGACATTGGATGACCCCGAAGGCCACGTAGACCATCAGGTAGTGGTTGTTGAGGTCCACCCGCTCCTCGCTGTCTCTGGACAGGGCCGTCAGGTTGGCCAGCTGCCTGTCATCCGTCCACTGGGAAAGGGCTAGCTCCCCGGCCCGCTCCGACATCTCCGAGGCCAGGAAGAGCGCCAGGAGAAGCGCGGCCCACCTCAGGCCGGTCATCCGGCCAAAGTCCACAAGGCTGCTCCACTTGGCCTGGAGGAGGAGGAGGAGGAGGAGGAGGTTAGAAACTACAAGGTTGCAAAGGTCCCATGGCTATTGTTTGCTGCTGTCGGGGTTGAATCAATATCCACTGTGTCTAAGACTCGGTGTAATAATAATAATAATAATAATAATAATGATGATAATAATAACAACAATAATAATAATAATCAGAGGAAGGAGAAGAAGAAGAGAACCAACGAATGAATGAAGGAAATTTTATTTTACGAGGTAAAGGAGTAAGCACAAAGTACTTGTTTACATCCGGCCCTCTGGGCAAGAATAATAATTGCGAAAAAAAAAAAATAATAAAAGAGCGAGAGTCAATTCACAACACTAACGTCAAAATTACACAAACGTGTGCAAACATAAACATAGAACTTATGTGCAATACAAAGAGAGAGAGAGAGAGAGAGAGGCAAGCAAACAAACATCCACATCAACACTTACACATCGATCTACGTACAAACAATTCATTAATCATTGAACTGAATGGGTAAGCGTGTAATGAATTATCAATAATAAAAAAAAATAATAATAAAAAATAAAAACAACAGTAAAGAAACTCAGTATTGGCCACAAACCCACACCATAACCCTAACACTCTTGTGTGGCTTATCTTTGCTTTATTTTCTCCCCAGCCTCCAGGTCCTAGAGAGGAACGGCCTGCCCAGCATCGAAAACCTGCTGATCTATGCCAGCTACACTGGACAGGACACGTTGTCCGCATGAAAGACAGCAGGATCCCGAAGATGCTTTTGTATGGCCAGCTGAAGGAAGGCCACCGCGAACTTGGAAGACCCTGCAAGTGCTTCAAGGACACCTTGAAGACAAACCTCAAAGCCTGTGACATAGACATCGCTTCCTGGGAAACTAATGCCCTTGACCGCTCTCGCTGGAGGATGCTGTGCTCTAGTGGCATAAAGACGTTTGGAAACAAGAGAACGCTGGCCATTAAGGAGAAGCGTGAACGAAGGAAGCAGGGCTCAAATTCTGGAGACGTTTTCCTTTGCAACACCTGTGGGAAGTGCTGCGCATCCAGAATCGGCCCCTTCTGAGGACACACACCGACAGATAAGCCTGCCTGCCTACTCATCCGTCGGTCCGACGGGAGACTCCATCATTTTCTCCCGGGTGTCTCGTGCAAACACACAGGCCGCACGATGCGCACAGCAGATACACGTGAACAAACCTGCTGTAGTTTGTCGTCCTCATCCTCCATCAGTTTTCCGTCCGACTGTTTTTGGGGGGTCTTCTCCACTTCATCGCTCTCTTCCTTCCGTTTCTCTTTCTTGTCACAGTCCTCATCCGACCTGTCATCATCATCATCATCATCATCATTACCAACAACAACATAATTGTTATTATTATCACCTGCATTCCTCTTCTTCTGCTTCTTTTTCTTCTTCATTCGTGGGCTGCAACTCCCACGTTCACTCGTATGTACACGAGTGGGCTTTTATGTGTATGACCGTTTTTTACCCCGCCATGCAGGCAGCCATACTCCATTTTCGGGGGTACCTGCATCATAATTGTCTTAATGAGATTTTAAAGGCGCACTCAAACATACAGCTTTCACTCATAACATATCCCTATGCCCAGTCTATCCACACACATGGAAATCCAGTGTTCTGTCGGTGCATTATGGAGTTTTGAAAGCGAAAAATAGACGGGTGCAATAGCCGAGTGGTTAAAGCGTTCGACTTTCAGTCTGAGGGTCCCGGGTTCAAATCTTGGTGACAGCGCCTGATGGGTAAAGGGTGGAGTTTTTTCCGATCTCCCAGGTCAATATATGTGCAGACCTGCTAGCGCCTGAACCCCCTTTGTGTGTATACGCAAGCAGAGGATCAAATACGCACGTTAAAGATCCTGCAATCCATGTCAGCGTTCGATAGTTATGGAAACAAGAACATACCCAGCATGCACACCCCCGAAAGCGGAGAATAGCTGCCTACGTGGCGGGGTAAAAACGGACATACACATAAACGCCCACTCGTGTACATACGACTGAATGTGGGAGTTGCAGCCCACGAACGCAGAAGAAGAAGAAGAAAGCGAAAAATGATTTTATAAAATTAATCTTCCTATTATTCCCATGGTTTAGCGTTCCCTCTCCTGCCACTGAAATTGTGCTCTTGTATGATGAGTCCATGGGGCTGAAATGAGAGCTGAAACAAATGACCCTTTCCATCCCAGCCCTGCAGAACACAGAACGTGTTTCAAACTTCTTTATTTTCCTAGATCAGCTGCATACCATGTATTCCATTTTAGAGCACTGTTGAAAAGAAAACATCCTTGCGGTTACCACACACACACACACACACACACACACACACACACACACACAACGGCGAAGGGCATTGACCGTTGTGTTTGCTCAGACCTAAGGCTCGGCAGAAACAGGAACATTATTGTTGTTTTTATTATCATTATCATCATCAACTTTACTATTATTATTTTTTTTATTGTCATTTATCTATACATTCAATTATTGGATTATTCATGTATGTTATAAACTCTCCTTGATTTACGGGCTTATTTATTATTGCGACCTACTTGTTTACAATTGAAGGTCGTTTTGCATGTTTTCAGTAATTTCTTATAACAGTGTGAAATGGATACTGATGGTGGACGCACGGACATTTGACGTAGCTGAGATTGTGTGCTTCTGAGCGTATGCAAGTCAGCTGAATGGTTTAAGCACGTCTATATCTATCCTACTATATAGGATTTAAGTGTGTGCCACCACACCAAGCATCTCCTTTGAAGGACAATGGATCATCTTGTGATCTTGCAGGACCACTCACGTGTTCTCTTTCTCGTTGTCCTGCTGTTCTTCCTGGCTGACAGACCTCAGCATTTCCTGAATGAGGGCTTCGTTGTCACTGCTACTGCTGCTGGCGTTACCCTCAGAGTCTTCCTCGCCTTCCTCCTTCCCACCGGTCCTGCTCTTCCCACTGTCAGGGATGGACTCTAGGCGATGGAGAAGGCTCGTTTTCGTTCTTTCAACTGAAACAAATTGAATTGAAACTTCATTTGAGAATGTGAGCGTTAAAAAAGATGTTTTAGTTTTAGCAGTTGAATTTGTATTCACCGCAAAATCGATGGACCTTGTTCCATTTGACTGTCGTTCGACTGGCTTTCCCACGTAACGGCGTTGGACATCTAATCAACATGACGGGCTTTCCCACGTAACGGCGTTGGACATCTAATCAACTTGACGGGCTTTCCCACGTAACGGCGTTGGACATCTAATCAACTTGACGGGCTTTCCCACGTAACGGCGTTGGACATCTAATCAACATGACTGGCTTTCCCACGTAACGGCGTTGGACATCTAATCAACATGACTGGCTTTCCCACGTAACGGCGTTGGACATCTAATCAACATGACGGGCTTTCCCACGTAACGGCGTTGGACATCTAATCAACATGACTGGCTTTCCCACGTAACGGCGTTGGACATCTAATCAACATGACGGGCTTTCCCACGTAACGGCGTTGGACATCTAATCAACATGACGGGCTTTCCCACGTAACGGCGTTGGACATCTAATCAACATGACGGGCTTTCCCACGTAACGGCGTTGGACATCTAATCAACATGACGGGCTTTCCCACGTAACTGCGTGGACATCTAATCAACTTGGTGAGCTCTGCACTTGTATACATTTTGGAGATACGTACAGAACAGGAGTCAGAAGCAACGAGCAAGCATTTTACCAATTTTGCAAATGCGGTGATTCTTTATTCATATTATACATTCTTTTAAGAACAGAAGCGAGACGGAGATATGGTAGAGTTGTGTTCAGAAACGTACTTTGAATCCACCCCATAACCCCCCACGCCCCCACCATATTGTCTGAAAAGTTTTAATGCTATATTTGGACAATAAACATCGCCAGTGTCACATCGTTTTTCAAGGATGATATACGACTCGGTCTTTAACGACTTGAAGACGACGTTTGGAAAACGATTACTACGAATTTGTTGAAACTGGAATCACGTTTTCTTTTATTACTCCTGTGTTTATTAATACTCAAGTCCTGTCGAGCGTTTCCACAAAATGTTTTCAGTGTGCCCCACGCTTCAACTGAGTTCACTGTTGTTGCGTATTCAGTCGCTTCGGAAGTGATTAAGAAAGAATGATTCTGCAAAAGTCATACTGTCCGATGCACGGTGATGTTTGGCCAAAATAAAACAACCAAGGGCTGGGGTGCAGGAGACGTTCTTTGCAGCTCTAAGTTTGCTTATCGTTAAGAATGTTACTTACTCCACGGTAAATTCCATATACTTTCTTAACTTTAAGCAAACTTAGCGCTGCTAACACCACCTCATACAACCCGACCTTGGGGTGGATTACAAAAGGCAATCTTTGCAGCAATAAGTTTGCTTAGTTGAGAATGTTTCTAAGTATATAGGAATTTACCTTGGGCTTGGAATCGTTCTTAACAACGATGGATTACACGGGACAATCTTTGCAGTTCAAACTTTGCTTAGTTAAGTTAAGAATGTTCCTAAGTATATAGGAATTTAATCTTGGGCTTGGGAACGTTCTTAACAACGATGGATTACACGGGGCAATCTTTGCAGTACAAACTTTGCTTAGTTACAGTTAAGAATGTTCCTTGGTATATAGGAATTTATCTTGAACTTGGGAACGTTCTTAACAACGATGGATTACAAGGGGCAATCTTTGCAGCCCTAAGTTTGCTTAGTTAAGCGTAGAACGTATATAGTATATAAGTATATAGGAATTTACGAATCACATTGGAGTTGGGAACGTTCTTAACGACGATAAGCAAACTTAGCGCCGCTAAGTTCGTTCACGAAACCCGCCATACCCCAGCACCATAAAAATACCAAAAAAACAACAACAACAAAAAACAAAAAAAACACATGTCCAGCCATGTTTCGTGTTAAAGTGACACAGGGGAACTCACTCATGGGGTATGTCCAGCCATGCTTCGTGTTAAAGTGACACAGGGGAACTCACTCATGGGGTATGTCCAGCCATGCTTTGTGTTAAAGTATCACTCATGGGGTATGTCCAGCCATGCTTCGTGTTAAAGTGACACAGGGGAACTCACTCATGGGGTATGTCCAGCCATGCTTCGTGTTAAAGTGACACAGGGGAACTCACTCATGGGGTCTGAGTCTGCCTCAGCGTTGTGGACGAGGTAGCTCTTGAGGAACTTGGCGAAGGGCCCGTTGTGGGTCAGCAGCTGGTCATAGGACCCTGTCTCCGTCACCCGGCCGTGTCTGACAACCAGGATCTGGTCCACCTTGGGTAGCCACTGCACCCCGTGGGTCACCAGCACCCGGGTCTGGCGGGGTGGATGAGGCGTTGGGTGGGGTGGGGTCAGAGAAACACATGGAGGAGGTTAAATAGCGAACGTGAGGTGGAGGGTTTGTGGATGGGGGCTGGGGAGGTTGACTTGGTACAGACATTACTACTGCTGCTGGTGCTGTTGCTGCTATTATTATTATTATCAGTAGTAGTAGTAGTAGTAGTAGTAGTAGTAATGCTGCTGCTTCTGCAACTGACACAATACATGACAACACACCACATCACAACAAAACTACACTATGACACAATACATGACAACACACCACATCACAACAAAACTACACTATGACACAATACATGACAACACACCACATCACAACAAAACTACACTATGACACAATACATGACAACACACCATATCACAACAAAACTACACTATGACACAATACATGACAACACACCACATCACAACAAAACTACACTATGACACAATACATGACAACACACCATATCACAACAAAACTACAATATGACACAATACATGACAACACACCACATCACAACAAAACTACACTATGACACAATACATGACAACACACCACATCACAACAAAACTACACTATGACACAATACATGACAACACACCACATCACAACAAAACTACACTATGACACAATACATGACAACACACCACATCACAACAAAACTACACTATGACACAATACATGACAACACACCACATCACAACAAAACCACAATATGACACAATATATGACTACACACCACATCACAACAAAACTACACTATGACACAATACATGACAACACACCACATCACAACAAAACCACAATATGACACAATACATGACAACACACCATATCACAACAAAACTACACTATGACACAATACATGACAACACACCACATCACAACAAAACTACACTATGACACAATACATGACAACACACCACATCACAACAAAACTACACTATGACACAATACATGACAACACACCACATCACAACAAAACTACACTATGACACAATACATGACAACACACCATATCACAACAAAACTACACTATGACACAATACATGACAACACACCACATCACAACAAAACTACACTATGACACAATACATGACAACACACCACATCACAACAAAACTACACTATGACACAATACATGACAACACACCACATCACAACAAAACCACAATATGACACAATATATGACAACGAAACTACAAAATACGACACAACACATTACATCACACTACAACCCAACAACAACAACAACAACGAACTATAACACACGACACAACACATTACACCACACGACAACAAACAAACAAACAAAGCTCACCTTCCCTGCCAGCATGCCCTGATGCCCAATGACCCTGTCAAAGATGTGAGAGCCCACGTGACAGTCGACGGCTGACAGAGGGTCGTCAAAGAGGTAGACATCCGCCTTGTTGTAGGCTGCACGTGCCAGGCTTACCCGCTGCTTCTGGCCCCCGCTCAGGTTGATACCCTGCAGTCATTTCACTTCTTTTCATTTCATTTCATTTCTTTCTTTCTTTCTTCCTTCTTCTTCTTCTTCCTCCTCCTCCTCCTCCTTCTTCTTCTTCTTCTTCTTCTTCTTCTTCTCCTTCTTCTTCTTCTTCTTCTTCTTCTTCTCCTTCTCCTCCTCCTCCTCCTCCTCCTCCTTCTTCTTCTTCTTCTTCTTCTTCTTCTTCTTCTTCTTCTTCTTCTTCGTTCGTGGGCTGCAACCCCACGTTCACTCGTGTGTACACGAGTATATCGGAATGGGTTTTTCAACAGAATTTTGCCAGTGAGAAACCTTTTTTTTTTTATTGCCGTGGGTTCTTTAACGTACGCTAAGTGTGCATGCTGCACACGGGACCTCGGTTTATCGTCTCATCCGAATGACTAGCGTCCAGACCACCACACAAGGTGTAGTGGAGGGGGAGAAAATAATGGCGATTGTGCCGTGATTCGAGCCATTGCGCTCAGATTCTCTCGCTTCCTAGGCGGACGAGTTACCACTGGGCCATCACTCTAACTTCTTCTTCTTCTTCTTCGTTCGTGGGCTGCAACTCCCACGTTCACTCGTATGTACATGTACGACCGTTTTTACCCCGCCATGTAGGCGGAGGGGTGGGGGGGCGTGTGCGTGCTGGGTATGTTCTTGTGTTTCCATGAACCCACTGAACGCTGACATGAATTACAGGATCTTTAACGTGCGGTATTTGATCTTCTTGCTTGCCGTATACACACAAAAGGAGGTTCTGCACATTTGTTGACCTGGGAGATCGGAAAAATCTCCACCACTTACCCAGCATGCGCCGTTAACGAGATTCGAACCCGGGACCCTCAGATTGATTTGATGTGGATACTTCTTGTACAGCGCCTGTCCTCGGTCGGAGACCCAAGCGCTAAGCGCTTTACAAACTCGGGGGTCATTTGCACAACAGGCTGTGTACTTGAGTAGTAGAGCCGACTGACGGCTGCCATTGGCGGCGCTCATTTTCGAGGCACGCACACATAAAACTCAGACATGCAACGTTTTACGTGTATGACCGTTTTGTTTATTTACCCCCCCCCCCCCCCCCCCCCCCCCCCCCCCCACACACACAAACAAATACTACCCCGCCATGTAGGTAGCCATACTCCCGTTTTCGGGGGAGTTCATGCGTGGATATTATTTCCAAAGTGATTTTGAATGGTAAAGACAAGAGACAACAGTGTACTCTGCTAATGGACTGATGTCAAATGGCCTTCAGTATGGTAAAGACAAGAGACAACAGTGTACTCTGCTAATGGATTGATGTCAAATGGCCTTCAGTATGGTAAAGACAAGAGACAACAGTGTACTCTGCTAATGGATTGATGTCAAATGGCCTTCAATATGGTAAAGACAAGAGACAACAGTGTACTCTGCTAATGGATTGATGTCAAATGGCCTTCAATATGGTAAAGACAAGAGACAACAGTGTACTCTGCTAATGGATTGATGTCAAATGTCCTTCAATATGGTAAAGACAAGAGACAACAGTGTACTCTGCTAATGGATTGATGTCAAATGGCCTTCAATATGGTAAAGACAAGAGACAACAGTGTACTCTGCTAATGGATTGATGTCAAATGGCCTTCAATATGGTAAAGACAAGAGACAACAGTGTACTCTGCTAATGGATTGATGTCAAATGGCCTTCAATATGGTAAAGACAAGAGACAACAGTGTACTCTGCTAATGGATTGATGTCAAATGGCCTTCAATATGGTAAAGACAAGAGACAACAGTGTACTCTGCTAATGGATTGATGTCAAATGTCCTTCAATATGGTAAAGACAAGAGACAACAGTGTACTCTGCTAATGGATTGATGTCAAATGGCCTTCAGTATGGTAAAGACAAGAGACAACAGTGTACTCTGCTAATGGACTGATGTCAAATGGCCTTCAATATGGTAAAGACAAGAGACAACAGTGTACTCTGCTAATGGACTGATGTCAAATGGCCTTCAGTATGGTAAAGACAAGAGACAACAGTGTACTCTGCTAACAGATTGATGTCAAATGGCCTTCAATATGGTAAAGACAAGAGACAACAGTGTACTCTGCTAATGGACTGATGTCAAATGGCCTTCAATATGGTAAAGACAAGAGACAACAGTGTACTCTGCTAATGGACTGATGTCAAATGGCCTTCAATATGGTAAAGACAAGAGACAACAGTGTACTCTGCTAATGGACTGATGTCAAATGGCCTTCAATATGGTAAAGACAAGAGACAACAGTGTACTCTGCTAATGGACTGATGTCAAATGGCCTTCAGTATGGTAAAGACAAGAGACAACAGTGTACTCTGCTAATGGACTGATGTCAAATGGCCTTCAGTATGGTAAAGACAAGAGACAACAGTGTACTCTGCTAATGGATTGATGTCAAATGTCCTTCAATATGGTAAAGACAAGAGACAACAGTGTACTCTGCTAATGGATTGATGTCAAATGTCCTTCAATATGGTAAAGACAAGAGACAACAGTGTACTCTGCTAATGGACTGATGTCAAATGGCCTTCAATATGGTAAAGACAAGAGACAACAGTGTACTCTGCAAATGGATTGATGTCAAATGGCCTTCAATATGGTAAAGACAAGAGACAACAGTGTACTCTGCTAATGGACTGATGTCAAATGGCCTTCACTATGGTAAAGACAAGAGACAACAGTGTACTCTGCTAATGGACTGATGTCAAATGGCCTTCAATATGGTAAAGACAAGAGACAACAGTGTACTCTGCTAATGGATTGATGTCAAATGGCCTTCAATATGGTAAAGACAAGAGACAACAGTGTACTCTGCTAATGGACTGATGTCAAATGTCCTTCAATATGGTAAAGACAAGAGACAACAGTGTACTCTGCTAATGGACTGATGTCAAATGGCCTTCAATATGGTAAAGACAAGAGACAACAGTGTACTCTGCTAACAGATTGATGTCAAATGGCCTTCAATATGGTAAAGACAAGAGACAACAGTGTACTCTGCTAATGGACTGATGTCAAATGGCCTTCAATATGGTAAAGACAAGAGACAACAGTGTACTCTGCTAATGGACTGATGTCAAATGGCCTTCAGTATGGTAAAGACAAGAGACAACAGTGTACTCTGCTAATGGACTGATGTCAAATGGCCTTCAATATGGTAAAGACAAGAGACAACAGTGTACTCTGCTAATGGATTGATGTCAAATGGCCTTCAGTATGGTAAAGACAAGAGACAACAGTGTACTCTGCTAATGGACTGATGTCAAATGGCCTTCAGTATGGTAAAGACAAGAGACAACAGTGTACTCTGCTAATGGACTGATGTCAAATGCCCTTCAGTATGGTAAAGACAAGAGACAACAGTGTACTCTGCTAATGGACTGATGTCAAATGTCCTTCAATATGGTAAAGACAAGAGACAACAGTGTACTCTGCTAATGGATTGATGTCAAATGGCCTTCAATATGGTAAAGACAAGAGACAACAGTGTACTCTGCTAATGGACTGATGTCAAATGGCCTTCAATATGGTAAAGACAAGAGACAACAGTGTACTCTGCTAATGGACTGATGTCAAATGGCCTTCAATATGGTAAAGACAAGAGACAACAGTGTACTCTGCTAATGGACTGATGTCAAATGGCCTTCAATATGGTAAAGACAAGAGACAACAGTGTACTCTGCTAATGGACTGATGTCAAATGGCCTTCAATATGGTAAAGACAAGAGACAACAGTGTACTCTGCTAATGGACTGATGTCAAATGGCCTTCAATATGGTAAAGACAAGAGACAACAGTGTACTCTGCTAATGGATTGATGTCAAATGGCCTTCAATATGGTAAAGACAAGAGACAACAGTGTTCTCTGCTAATGGACTGATGTCAAATGGCCTTCAGTATGGTAAAGACAAGAGACAACAGTGTACTCTGCTAATGGATTGATGTCAAATGGCCTTCAATATGGTAAAGACAAGAGACAACAGTGTACTCTGCTAATGGATTGATGTCAAATGTCCTTCAATATGGTAAAGACAAGAGACAACAGTGTACTCTGCAAATGGATTGATGTCAAATGTCCTTCAATATGGTAAAGACAAGAGACAACAGTGTACTCTGCTAATGGATTGATGTCAAATGGCCTTCAATATGGTAAAGACAAGAGACAACAGTGTACTCTGCTAATGGATTCATGTCAAATGGCCTTCAGTTTGCTGTTCTTGTCTTCTTCTTTTTTTCTCCATGCCTGACAAAGTGCGTTGGGTTACGCTGCTGGTCAGGCATCTGCTTGGCAGATGTGGATTTGACCGAACGCAGTGACGCCTCCTTGAACTACTGATACTGATACTGTGTTGTGTAATGTCACCACAATGTGAGCACACGTTAAATGAATTTTTTATTAATGATCTTAAAAATTAATTTCGACGATTCAGAACCACCATACGCTTTACTGCACTGCACTGCTATGCTATGCTACTGTGATATCATACTATGTTATATTATGTTATGCTTCGTTAAAATACGCTATACTATGTTGTGCTATGCAGTGCTGTGCTATGCTGTGCTACGCTGTTATGCTATACTGTGCTATGCTGTGCTACGCTGTTATGCTATACTGTGCTATGCTGTGCTGTGTCGTACTATACTGTGTTGTGCTGAGCTGCACTATGCTATGCTGTGCTGTGCTGTGCTATACTGTGCAGTTCTATGCTATGCTATGCTGTGCTACGGTATGCAATGCTGTGCTGAGCTATTCTATGCTATGCTCTGTTATGCTACAATATGCTACTCTGCGCTATGCTGTGCTGTACTATAAATGTTATGCCATGCTGTGCTATGTTGTGCTGTGCTGTGTTATGCTATGCTGTGCTGTGCTGTGCTGTGCTGTGCTATGTTATGCTATGCTGTGCTGTGCTGTGCTATTCTATTCTATGCTGTGCTACCGTATGCAATGCTATGCTATGCTGTGCTACGGTATGCAATGCTATGCTATGCTATGCTATGCTACTCTACGCTACGCTATGCTATGCTATACTACGCTACGCTATGCTATGCTATGATATGCCGTGCAAGCAGTTCCACCGACCTTTTCCCCAATCTCTGTCCTGTCTCCCGCAGGCAGGATGTCCAGGTCATCGCGCAGTGCACAGTCATCCAGACAGCGCTGGTACAGACCCTCATCCAGGTCCTGGCCGAACAACACGTTGTCCTTCAGGGTAGCGTGCTGGATCCACGCTTGTTGCGGGACGTAGGCCACTGACCCCTGCAAACGTCCATCCTAGTATGTGACTGACCACTCGTATCTTCGGTGTACATTCTTTTATTGTGTAGCATGTAACTGACCATTCACCCCTGCAGTAGCCATTCTTAGTCTTGTAGACCTGCAGGTGTTATCATTTATCTGTGTAGCATGTAACTGACCATTCACCCCTGCAGTAGCCATTCTTAGTCTTGTAGCATGTTACTGACCATTAACCCTGCAGTGTCTATCATTTATCTTGTAGCATGTTACTGACCATTAACCCTGCAGTGATTATCATTTATCTTGTAGCATGTTACTGACCATTAACCCTGCAGTGTCTATCCTGTATCATGTAGCATGTTACTGACCATTAACCCTGCAGTGATTATCATTTATCTTGTAGCATGTTACTGACCATTAACCCTGCAGTGTCTATCATTTATCTTGTAGCATGTTACTGACCATTAACCCTGCAGTGTCTATCATTTATCTTGTAGCATGTTACTGACCATTAACCCTGCAGTGTCTATCATTTATCTTGTAGCATGTTACTGACCATTAACCCTGCAGTGATTATCATTTATCTTGCAGCATGTAACTGACCATTAACCCTGCAGTGTCTATCATTTATCTTGTAGCATGTTACTGACCATTAACCCTGCAGTGTCTATCATTTATCTTGTAGCATGTTACTGACCATTAACCCTGCAGTGTCTATCATTTATCTTGTAGCATGTTACTGACCATTAACCCTGCAGTGTCTATCATTTATCTTGTAGCATGTTACTGACCATTAACCCTGCAGTGTCTATCATTTATCTTGTAGCATGTTACTGACCATTAACCCTGCAGTGATTATCATTTATCTTGTAGCATGTTACTGACCATTAACCCTGCAGTGTCTATCATTTATCTTGTAGCATGTTACTGACCATTAACCCTGCAGTGATTATCATTTATCTTGTAGCATGTTACTGACCATTAACCCTGCAGTGATTATCATTTATCTTGTAGCATGTTACTGACCATTAACCCTGCAGTGTCTATCATTTATCTTGTAGCATGTTACTGACCATTAACCCTGCAGTGATTATCATTTATCTTGTAGCATGTTACTGACCATTAACCCTGCAGTGATTATCATTTATCTTGTAGCATGTTACTGACCATCAACCCTGCAGTGTCTATCATTTATCTTGTAGCATGTTACTGACCATTAACCCTGCAGTGATTATCATTTATCTTGCAGCATGTAACTGACCATTAACCCTGCAGTGTCTATCATTTATCTTGCAGCATGTTACTGACCATCAACCCTGCAGTGTCTATCATTTATCTTGTAGCATGTTACTGACCATTAACCCTGCAGTGATTATCATTTATCTTGTAGCATGTTACTGACCATTAACCCTGCAGTGTCTATCATTTATCTTGCAGCATGTTACTGACCATTAACCCTGCAGTGTCTATCATTTATCTTGTAGCATGTTACTGACCATTAACCCTGCAGTGATTATCATTTATCTTGCAGCATGTAACTGACCATTAACCCTGCAGTGATTATCATTCATCTTGCAGCATGTAACTGACCATTAACCCTGCAGTGTCTGTCATTTACCTTGTAACATGTTACTGACCATTAACCATGCAGTGATTATCATTTATCTTGCAACATGTAACTGACCATTAACCCTGCAGTGTCTATCCTTTATCTTGTAGCATGTAACTGACCATTAACCCTGCAGTGTCTATCCTTTATCTTGTAGCATGTTACTGACCATTAACCCTGCAGTGTCTATCATTTATCTTGTAGCATGTAACTGACCATTAACCCTGCAGTGTCTATCATTTATCTTGTAGCATGTTACTGACCATTAACCCTGCAGTGTCTATCCTTTATCTTGTAGCATGTTACTGACCATTAACCCTGCAGTGTCTATCATTTATCTTGTAGCATGTTACTGACCATTAACCCTGCAGTGTCTATCATTTATCTTGTAGCATGTTACTGACCATTAACCCTGCAGTGTCTATCCTTTATCTTGTAGCATGTAACTGACCATTAACCCTGCAGTGTCTATCCTTTATCTTGTAGCATGTTACTGACCATTAACCCTGCAGTGTCTATCATTTATCTTGCAGCAAGCGGATGAGCTAGACACCAGCCTTGACCTGCAATGTTCGTCAATCACCCAGTGACCGGACAATTATTGCAGGACAATGACTCATAACGTTGTTCCATTTTTTTTAAAATGTATTTATGGGTTGTTGTTGTTTTGTTTTTGTTTTTTTGGGGGGGTGTTTTTTTTTTTCTCAAGGCCCGACAAAGCGCGTTGGGTTACGCTGCTGGTCAGGCATCTGCTTGGCAGATGTGGTGTAGTGTATATGGATTTGTCCGAACGCAGTGACGCCTCCTTGAGCTACTGAAACTGAAACTGTTCCATTTTCTTACGGCATGTTACAGACGATACTGACCTCTCTACCGTTCATATTCATCATCTCATAGCATGCGGCAGATATTTTTGACAGTAATATCTTGAAATAAGAGGGGGTGAAGATAGAGGATTTCTAGATAGCGGTTTGTGATACTGAAAAAAGATAATGTGATGGAGATAATGAACAGTCGAGTATTTCGTCAAGATAAAAAAAGAGTTCCTTCAGTGAAAGAGACAGAGGTATTTGTATTTGTATCTGTATTGCTTTTTATCACAACAGATTTCTCTGTGTGGAATTCGGGCTGCTCTTCCCAGGGAGAGCGCGTCGCTATAATACAGCGCCACCCATTTTTTGTATTTTTTCCTGCGTGCAGTTTTAATTATTTTTCCTATCGAAGTGGAATTTTCAACAGAATTTTGCCAGGAACAACTCTTTTGTTGCCGTGAGTTCTTTTACGTGCGCTAAGTGCATGCTGCACAGGGGACCTCGGTTTATCGTCTCATCCGAATGACTAGCGTCCAGACCACCACTCAAGGTCTAGTGGAGGGGGAGAAAATATCGGCGGCTGAGCCGTGATTCGAACCAGCGCGCTCAGATTCTCTCGCTTCCTAAGCGGACGCGTTACCTCCAGGCCATCACTCCATCATGGTACGTGCGAAGTCAAAGATTTTCCGAGCAGAATGTTGTTTGCGAGACACGCGTGTGAGTGGGTTTTTTTTAACTTAAAAGACATAACACGCAGAGTCAAGAAAGAAGAAGACGAAGAAGAGAAGGAGGAGGAGGTGGAGGTGGAGGAACAAGAGGAAGAAGATGAGGGAGAAGAAGAGGAGGAGGAGGTGGTGGAGGAACAAGAGGAAGAAGATGAGGGAGAAGAAGAGGAGGAGGAGGAGGTGGAGGAACAGGAGGAAGAAGATGGGGGAAGAAGAAGAGGAGGAGGAGGATGTGGAGGAACAGGAGGAAGAAGATGGGGGAAGAAGAAGAGGAGGAGGAGGAGGTGGAGGAACAGGAGGAAGAAGATGGGGGAAGAAGAAGAGGAGGAGGAGGAGGTGGAGGAACAGGAGGAAGATGAGGGGAGACGAAGAGAAGGAGGAAGGAAGAGAAGAAGAACGGGGAGGAGCAGCAGCAGGAGAAGAAAACGAATTATTATTATAAGCAGCAGTAACAATAGCAGCAGAAACTAGTAGCAGTAGTAGAAGCAGCAGTGGTAGAGAAGAAGTAGAAGAAGAAGAAGAAGATCATGTTGATGAGAGATGCATGCATGGACATAAAAACCAAAAACCAAAACAAAACAATACCCAACCCAAACCAAAACCAAACCAAACCACCACCTTCTGACTACCTCCCGCACCCCACCCCACCCCACCCCCCCACACACACACCCCACCCCCACTCCCCATACCCCCTCACACACCCCTCCCCCACCGCCACGACCCCAGTTCCGAGACGTAACTGACCCTCATGCTGACATTTCCCTTCAGCTTCCTCATCTCTCCCAGACAGGCGGAGAGCAGGGAGGACTTCCCGCAGCCCACGGAGCCCACCACGGCCACCAGGGAGCCCTTCTTCACGCTCATGTTGATGCTGCAACCAACAGCCACGCGTCGTCAGGTCCTGGGGGCAGTCTGTATCATGGTCGTCAGTCTTGCCCACGTCCGGCTTATTGACCATCAGAATAGCAGAGGAAGCAACTGCTGTCCCACCTGTCTGGGCAGTCTGTATGATGATAGTCAGTCTTGTCCACGTCCGAGTATGGCCATCAGAACAGCAGAGGAGGCAACTGCTGTCCCAACTGTCTGGGCTAAAATTTGATTATCATAAAAATGGAGAGTCTTGCCACCAACTTTCATCCCCACTCTCTCGGCCATGGGGTTTGTAGAACAGTGGGCGTTAGGGATAGTTCCCCCAAACGCCAGCTAACCTTTCATCCCCACTCTCTCGGCCAAGGGGTTTGTAGAACAGTGGGCGTTAGGGATAGTCCCCCCAAACGCCAGCTAAGCCCCAAAGCTGCACTGCAGCACTAAGGGCCATTGCAATCTTTCCTCCCAGTTTGAGAGTCATAGTCCTTCACAGAAGACTAAGCTGTAAATGACTTACCACTGCAATGGAGAAACCATTGATCGTACAGCTCTCACTTTGCTGTTGGCCCAACTGTAAGCTGATGTCAGTCTGTGATATAAAGTGAGCCTGTGACCTTAGGGGTTTGTAGCGTGAAACCAAAACACAATAATACACTGAAGATGACGATGATGGTATGGGTAACTTATGATCACACTGCCTATCCTCTGTCGGAGGCCAAGCTCTAATCGCTTCACAAACACGGAGACTGCAGCGTGGAACCAAACACAGAAATACACTGAACATGATAATGATGTGAGTATTTATAATCACAGCACCTATCCTCGGTCGGAGACCCAGCTCTAACCGCTTGACGGAGTCATCCACACAACAGGCTTTCCGACCTGGGTAGTATAGCTGACTAGATAGCTGCCGCTTGGCGCTCATCATTCGTTTCTTGTGTTATTCAGTCAGGTTTCACACACACACACACACACACACACACACACACACACACACACACACACACACACACACACACACACACACACACACACTCATACGGAATTGTAACGTTTTACGTGTATGACGTGAACACTTCTCTTCTGAGAAACCTTCGACATTTCGAAAGTCATTTGATCGTGAATGTTACCATTGCAATTTCTTTTTTTTTCTTTCTTTCTTCTTCTTCTTAAAAAAATCAAACATCAAAGTAGTACAATGACTTATGCTCACACAAAGCATAGCCATTGTCTGAGCATACGTTACGTAATTGTTATATGATACCTGACGCTTATTGCCTTTATAAAAATATTTTTGATAACCTTTATTCTGTTTCGCGCCATTTTTATAATAATACTACTACAAAGGCAAGTGCCCAATATTTGCTTTATTCAATAGTTATATCATCTTCTCATCTTTAAAAAATAAAATAAAATCATACTAAAGACAAATTAACACAGAGAATTTTTTATCATCACCGTGTCCAAGAAAGGCAGGTGCATATTTCTTGAATACGAGAGTCTGATTGCAATAAATATATAACAATGAATCAAACAGTGCAATGCAATATAGAGACACAGTTTACAAATAAAGAAATAAACAAATACATAGATAGATGAATGAATAAATACGCGAATAAATGAATAAACAAATGAATAAATAAACAATCCATTCAAGTTGAGTTAGTCATCTTCCGGACTGATGGTTTAGCTTTCAATCGTCATTCAGCTTTGATGTGATGACAATGGACTGACCTTATCACAGGAGTTAGCACTGCGATACAAGGTGACTTGGAAGAGAATCTTACTTCTTCAGAGTTGGTGGTGTTCCCGAACTCCAGGAAAAGAATCCATTTTTGATGGAAATAGCGTCCTCTGAAAATGGTCAAATGACTGGGAGAATCACATTTTTCTTATTGATTAAATTAATGACATCATCTTTACTTTCAATCAGACTGAACGGATCAATAAATGATAGCCATTACCGCCATTAAGAGCAACATAGGGAAACAGAGCAAAGAAATGCTTTGCGATTACCGCCATTAAGAGCAACATAGGGAAACAGAGCAAAGAAATGCTTTGCGATTACCGCCATTAAGAGCAACATAGGGAAACAGAGCAAAGAAATGCTTTGCGATTACCGCCATTAAGAGCAACATAGGGAAACAGAGCAAAGAAATGCTTTGCGATTACCGCCATTAAGAGCAACATAGGGAAACAGAGCAAAGAAATGCTTTGCCATTACCGCCATTAAGAGCAACATAGGGAAACAGAGCAAAGAAATGCTTTGCCACCACCAGCACCTCTGCTGACAATTAGAAGGTTCAGAAGACCAAAGATGAAGAGGAAAACGAGGTGAACAGAGAAGAAGAAGAAGGAGAAGAATGAAGAGAAGGAGGAGAAAAAGAAGAAAGAGAAGAACAAGAGCAAGAAGAGCGTTCAGACCCAGTCAACCAACAAAAACAAAACAGCAAAGCATGCAACCGACTAAAAACACCACCACCACTACCACCACCACCATCAATTCCAAATGATATTCGTCACCTGCAACGACAAGTGAAGCAATTTTAAGACAGTAGCACCATCAACTACCCAACCAACCAAATAACCAACCAGCCAGCCAACTAGCCAACCAGCCAGCCAACCAACCAACCAACCAACCAGCCAATCACGCAACCAGTTCACCGTCTCACCTTCATCACACGTGACGCTGTCTTCCAGTTCATTTCGCCCAAGAAACTCGTTCAGGCGTTTGACGGACACGGTCACCTGTCAGTCAACACACTCAACTCTGACTGCCGGAGGAGGGAAGCGATAGAAAGAGGTGTTTTAAGTCATAAATCAATATTTCCTATTTCTCATTTTTTTGTAACAACAGATTTCTCTGTGTGAAATTCGTGTTGCTCTCCCCAAGGCAGAGCGCCTCGCTACACTGAGAGCGC
>NC_134900.1:615000-625000 GCF_041734735.1 Babylonia areolata | reverse complement strand
GGCCACACTTCAGGAGGATGGTATGATACGAACACTTATACAGCGCCTATCTTGGGTCAGACCAAACTTCAGCGCTTTACAAACACGAAGTCCTTGGCACAACAGGCTGCCTACTTGGGTAGTATCGACTGACGGCTGTCATCTGGCCAATCGTCATTCGTTTCCTGTGTCATTCAATCAGATTTCAGCCACACACACATGCACACCCATGCAGGCATGTAACAATTTACGTGTATGACAGTTTTGCTCATTTACCCTGCCATGTAGGCAGCCATATTCTGTTTCCGGGAGTGTGCATTCTGGGTATATTCTTGTTTCCATAACCCACCGAACGCTGACATGGATTACAGGCTCTTTAACGTGCGTAGTTTGATCTTGTGCGTATCTATACACAAAAAGGGGGTTCAGGCACTAACAGGTCTATCTATACACTAAAAAGGGGGTTCAGGCACTAACAGGTCTATCTATACAGAAAAAAGGGGGTTCAGGCACTATCAGGTCTATCTATACACAAAAAGGGGGTTCAGGCACTATCAGGTCTATCTATACACAAAAAGGGGGTTCAGGCACTATCAGGTCTATCTATACACTAAAAAGGGGGTTCAGGCACTATCAGGTCTATCTATACACAAAAAGGGGGTTCAGGCACTATCAGGTCTATCTATACACAAAAAGGGGGTTCAGGCACTATCAGGTCTATCTATACAGAAAAAAGGGGGTTCAGGCACTATCAGGTCTATCTATACACAAAAAGGGGGTTCAGGCACTAACAGGTCTATCTATACACTAAAAAAGGGGGTTCAGGCACTATCAGGTCTATCTATACACAAAAAGGGGGTTCAGGCACTAACAGGTCTATCTATACACTAAAAAGGGGGTTCAGGCACTATCAGGTCTATCTATACACTAAAAAGGGGGTTCAGGCACTATCAGGTCTATCTATACACTAAAAAGGGGGTTCAGGCACTAACAGGTCTATCTATACACTAAAAAGGGGGTTCAGGCACTAACAGGTCTATCTATACACTAAAAAGGGGGTTCAGGCACTAACAGGTCTATCTATACACTAAAAAAGCGGGTTCAGGCACTATCAGGTCTATCTATACACTAAAAAAGGGGGTTCAGGCACTAACAGGTCTATCTATACACTAAAAAGGGGGTTCAGGCACTAACAGGTCTACGCATTATGTTGACCTGAGAGATCGGAAAAATCTCCATCCTTTATCCACCCACCAGGCGAGATTCGAACCCGGGATCCTCAGATTGAAAGTCCAATGCTTTAACCACTCGGCTATTGCGGGCTGTATACAAAAACATCAAAACAAAAAAACTGAGGAGGACAATGAGTGGTTGTTGGTGGTGGGGGGGTTGGGGGAAGGGTTAGGGGGGTGTGGGATGGATGTACTCACCCAAACAAGGCAGGGTCGCTCATTTCGGAGAGCACCCTGAAGAAGGAGATGGAGTACATGGTGAGGAAGTCCACCCAAAAGCACCGGATCATAGCCAGCAAGAAGTTAGGTCTGGCTCTGGAGCCAGCTCGTTCACCACCAACACCACTGCTGTCACACTCTCCTTCCTTCTCGCCCTTCGCACCCGACCCCTTCTTCTTCTTCTCCTGCTGCCCTGCTGTCTGCACCTCGCTGTCTGTGGTGGTCAGGAGAGAATCAAACTCTGTGCTGTGCTGATGGTGCATTTCGCTCATACAGCGGCTGAAGAACGGCCTCTTGTTGTTGTAGGCTGGTCCTTCCGAGTAGAAGGAGGTGGAGGTGGTGGGCGTTTCCATACTCCTGGTCCTCTGCAGCTTGACCCTCCTGTTTCTGTTGTGTTTGCCTTCGCTCAGCAAGCGGTCCAACAGCTTTTCAGGGCTGTCTTCAGCTGCTGCTGCTGCCTTCTCTAGGGTGTCCTTCTGGTTCCTGAACACCCAGTTCAATGGCTTTAGACTGAGGTTATTGATGTCAATTACAAATGTTGATACTGTCCGAAATATGTGTCTTTATTTGCATAAAGCATCTAAACTAGAACAGAAGGCAAAATTTCGGCGGACTTTAGAAGTCAGAGAGGTCAAGGGAAGTGGGGCGATCGGACTCCAAAGAGAGAAATCGCGCTAACACCTTTTTTTTTGGGGGGGGGGGGGGGGGGTTGGAGGGGGCGGGGCGCTGCGGGGGAGGCGGGGGGTTGGAGGGGGCGGGGCGGGGCGCTGCGGGGGAGGGGGGGGGTTGGAGGGGGCGGGGCGGGGCGCTGCGGGGGAGGGGGAGGAGGGTTGGAGGGGGAGGGGGGGGTTGGAGGGGGCGGGGCGGGGCGCTGCGGGGGAGGGGGGGGGAGTGTTGGAGGGGGCGGGGCGGGGCGCTGCGGGGGACGGGGGGGTTGGAGGGGGCGGGGCGGGGGCTGCGGGGGGGGGGGGGGGGGGGGGGCGGGGCGCTGCGGGGGAGGGGGGGGGTGAAGATCTCTGTACACACCTCTTCACCGGGGGCAAAGGTCTTTGCTGAATAAAACATTCGTATTATCCCTCTTGTTCCTGGATTGGTACAATGTCTCGAAAAATACAGACTGCTTCCTTCCAGCCTGTTTGTGCTGTGGTCTTATCTAAAACAAGTATATTAAAGCAAACATTTTTTGAAACGGATCTTTGATTAACATCGAATCGGTTTCAAGCTTTTTTCTTTTTTTCAATTTCAGTTTATTGATTGATTGATTGATATGGATACTTATATGAGTCTATCAAAGAGACTGTGTACTTTCAGCTTCAGTTTCAGTTTTTCGGTTCCACAATGAGGCGTAACAGCGTTCGGGCTGATCCATAGGCGATGCTCAACATTCCGTAGGCATGTGCCTGATCAGCAACATAATCCAGTGTGCTAGTCATGCCTTGAGCGGATGTACAGACATTGTGTACCCAGTGTGCCAGTCATGCCTTGAGCGGGTGTACAGACATTGTGTACCCAGTGTGCCAGTCATGCCTTGAGCGGATGTACAGACATTGTGTACCCAGTGTGCCAGTCATGCCTTGAGCGGGTGTACAGACATTGTGTACCCAGTGTGCCAGTCATGCCTTGAGCGGATGTACAGACATTGTGTACCCAGTGTGCCAGTCATGCCTTGAGCGGATGTACAGACATTGTGTACCCAGTGTGCCAGTCATGCCTTGAGCGGATGTACAGACATTGTGTACCCAGTGTGCCAGTCATGCCTTGAGCGGATGTACAGACATTGTGTACCTAGCACAGTGGATTCCTTCTGCATACTTTGTTTTTCTTTTTGCCAGAGGACGACACCAATGTTGCCATGGGTTCTTTCTGAGCGCGCAAAGTGCGTGCACTACCAGGGACCACAGTTGGCCGTCTCATCCGAATGAATTGACGCTCAGTTTGAGCGGGATTCGAACCCGGTCCCCCTCATGGACACTGTATTGGCAGATAAGCGTCTTGACCACTCTGCCACCACCATCCTCCCTTTTGGTCCTAGACTCGCCATTTTTTTTTTCAAGCGAGATCATAAGAAATTATATTTTGTCGCTTAGCTCAGAGAAAAGAAAACAAACAATATCTTTGAAGCTTTTTTTTCTTTTGTTTTTTTGTTTGTTTTGGTTCAATCATGAATATGGAACACATCATCACTGCTTCTTCTTCGCTTCTGTTAGAATCAGGGCGAAATAAGTCAGGACTGATTAAAGACGATGAAAAGAAAACTTCAAAAAAGGTCTTACCTTCGTTTTGCTTTCTCCAGTTCCCGTTCCCAGGTGGGAGAGAATCTCTTCATGACGTTTTCAGAGCGGTCGTTGTCTAACAGCTCATAGATATCTTTTTCCGTCAGGCCTACGTCTCTGTCTTTCGCCTTGCTCAACAGTCTGAACAGTAAACAGTCATTCTGTTTCGTCATTCCATCTGCATTATGAACACATGATGTGGAGGTGGAACAGTGGGGGGTGGGGGTGGGGGGAGGAGGGTAGAGGGGATGTGTGTGTGTGTGTGTGTGTGTGTGTGTGTGTGTGTGTGTGTGTGTATGTGTGTGTGTGTGACTCTCTCTCTCTCTCTCTCTCTCTCTCTCTCTCCCATCGTGAACCTGGATTCTCCTTCGGTCTTCTCTCTCTTCGTTAACACACACATATATCGTTTGATAAAATAAATAAAAGAAAAGAAAAAGAAAAGAATATCAAACACGTCTTATGAAATGTCGTGCAGAGACATAAGTCGAACACACACGCAAAACACTACTCAGTACTTCACACACACAAAACACTACTTGGCACTTACTACATGATCACACACACAAAACACTACTTGGTACTTACTACATGATCACACACACAAAACACTCCTGGGCACTTACTACATGATCACACACACAAAACACTACTTGGCACTTACTACATGATCACACACACAAAACACTCCTGGGCACTTACTACATGATCACACACACAAAACACTACTTGGTACTTACTACATGATCACACACACAAAGCACTACTTGGCACTTACTACATGATCACACACACAAAACACTACTTGGTACTTACTACATGATCACACACACAAAACACTACTTGGCACTTACTACATGATCACACACACAAAACACTACTTGGTACTTACTACATGATCACACACACAAAACACTACTTGGCACTTACTACATGATCACACACACAAAACACTACTTGGTACTTACTACATGATCACACACACAAAACACTACTTGGCACTTACTACATGATCACACACACAAAACACTACTTGGCACTTATTACATGATCACACACAAAAAACACTACTTGGCACTTACTACATGATCACACACAAAAAACACTACTTGGCACTTACTACATGATCACACACACAAAACACTACTTGGCACTTATTACATGATCACACACAAAAAACACTACTTGGCACTTACTACATGATCACACACAAAAAACACTACTTGGCACTTACTACATGATCACACACACAAAGCACTACTTGGCACTTACTACATGATCACACACACAAAGCACTACTTGGCACTTACTACATGATCACACACACAAAGCACTACTTGGCACTTACTACATGATCACACACAAAGCACTACTTGGCACTTACTACATGATCACACACAAAGCACTACTTGGCACTTACTACATGATCACACACACAAAGCACTACTTGGCACTTACTACATGATCACACACACAAAGCACTACTTGGCACTTACTACATGATCACACACAAAAAACACTACTTGGCACTTACTACATGATCACACACACAAAGCACTACTTGGCACTTACTACATGATCACACACACAAAACACTACTTGGCACTTACTACATGATCACACACAAAAAACACTACTTGGTACTTACTACATGATCACACACAAAAAACACTACTTGGTACTTACTACATGATCACACACACAAAACACTACTTGGCACTTACTACATGATCACACACAAAAAACACTACTTGGCACTTACTACATGATCACACACACAAAACACTACTTGGCACTTACTCTTGCATCCAGTTGAAGGTCAGCCTGGACCACAAAGGGACCATGGGCTCTGGACATGGCTTCTGCAAGACCCCCACATTGCTCATTTCAGTCAACCACAAAGACCACCACATTGCTCATTTCAGTCAACCACAAAGACCGCCACATTGCTCATTTCAGTCAACCACAAAGACCGCCACATTGCTCATTTCAGTCAACCACAAAGACCGCTACATTGCTCATTTCAGTCAACCACAAAGACCACCACATTGCTCATTTCAGTCAACCACAAAGACCGCCACATTGCTCATTTCAGTCAACCACAAAGACCACCACATTGCTCATTTCAGTCAACCACAAAGACCGCCACATTGCTCATTTCAGTCAACCACAAAGACCACCACATTGCTCATTTCATTCAACCACAAAGACCACCACATTGCTCATTTCAGTCAACCACAAAGACCACCACATTATTGGGGGAGGAGGGGGGGGGGCGGCGTGCGCACATGCTAGTACACAAAACCAATCGTTGTGTCGTTATGCTTCTTTCCAAACACAGTCCGCGCCCTGCCTCTTGAACCAAAATTAAATGAATAGCAGGAGAGAGAGAGAGAGAGAGAGAGAGAGAGAGTACGTGTGTGTGTGTGTGTGTGTGTGTGTGTGTGTGTGTGTGTGTGTGAGTGCGTGTGCGTGCGTGCATGTGTGTGTGTGTGTGTGTGTGTGTGTGTGTGTGTGTGTGTGTGTGTGTGTGTGCGAGCTTGCGTACGTGCGTGTGCACATACACTTATAATCATGTGCATGCCTGATGTCAAACTACATTATCTGCCGTATCAAGGTAAGGCAAGGCAAGGAGTTTATTTCGTGTGCCCCTTGTGTGCCCCTTGTGTGCCCCTGGGGGCATTGAAACATTACACACGTTCATCATTTACACACATACAATAAATACAAAAAGAGTGATGTCAAAAACAAGAAGTAGACTCATTCGTTCAATCACTTACATTGACAAGTACTATTTCACTCATAACTCAAACAAATAAACAAAAAACAGCAAAAAAATCCATTAAAACAAAACGAACACAAAAAGCACAAAACAACAACAAAATCGTATAATAGAAAAAACATTAATGAGGAGAGCAGCAAATAGCAGAAACCAAGGATTTATCAATATCTATTTGTAAATGATTTTCAATCGTGTTTGTACCTTTTATTTACTACATCCCTATCCACTCCATATCCTTTGTAATAAGTCATCCCTATCCACTCCATATCCTTTGTAATAAGTCATCCCTATCCACTCCATATCCTTTGTAATAAGAGTCATCCCTATCCACTCCATATCCTTTGTAATAAGAGTCATCCCTATCCACTCCATATCCTTTGTAATAAGAGTCATCCCTATCCACTCCATATCCTTTGTAATAAGAGTCATCCCTATCCACTCCATATCCTTTGTAATAAGAGTCATCCCTATCCACTCCATATCCTTTGTAATAAGAGTCATCCCTATCCACTCCATATCCTTTGTAATAAGAGTCATCCCTATCCACTCCATATCCTTTGTAATAAGTCATCCCTATCCACTCCATATCCTTTGTAATAAGTCATCCCTATCCACTCCATATCCTTTGTAATAAGTCATCCCTATCCACTCCATATCCTTTGTAATAAGAGTCACATTCTGTTTTATTCTATGTAAGAAAAAATGGAGGAGGGGCCTGCCCAGCATCGAAAGCCTGCTGATCCAGTGCAAGCTACGCTGGACAGGACACGTTGTCCGCATGACAGACAGCAGGATCCCGAAGATGCTCTTGTATGGCCAGCTGAAGGAAGGCCACCGCGAACTTGGAAGACCCTGCAAGCGCTTCAAGGACACCTTGAAGACAAACCTCAAAGCCTGTGACATAGACATCGCTTCCTGGGAAACTGATGCCCTTGACCGCTCTTGCTGGAGGATGCTGTGCTCTAGTGGCATAAAGACGTTTGAAAACAAGAGAACGTTGGCCATTAAGGAGAAGCGTGAGCGAAGGGAGCAGGGCTCAACTTCTGGAGACGTTTTCCCTTGCAACACCTGTGGGAAGTGATGCGCATCCAGAATCGGCCTCTTCTCCCATGTGAGTACACACACCAACAGATAAGCCTGCCGAGCGCTGCCTACTCATCCGTCGGTCCGACGGGAGACTCCAACAAAAATATGGATAATCAAAAGCTGACAAAAGGCAACTTTGATTCTTCTCCTTCTTCTGCGTTCGTGGTCTGCAACTTTCACCTTCACTCGTATGTACACGAATGGGCTTTTACGTGTATGACCGTTTTTACCCCGCGATGTTGGCAGCCATACTCCGTTTTCGGGGGTGTGCATGCTGGGTATATTCTTGTTTCCATAACCCACCGAACGCTGACGTGGATTACAGGATCTTTAATGTGCATATTTGATCTTCTGCTTGCCGTATACACACGAAGGGGGTTCAGGCACTAGCACATATGTTGACCTGCGAGATCGGAAAAATCTCCACCATTTACCACCAGGCGCAGTTACCGAGATTCGAACCCGGGACCCTCAGATAGAAAATCCAGCGCTTTAACAACTCGGCTATTGCTCCCGTAACTAAGATTCAAATTAAAAGTTCTCTTTGTCTTTAGACGTGTCTCTGGAGAAATACTGGATATTGACCATTTGATCGTTTCATTCGCATGTCTTAAGAAGTCTCTCACTGGGTAAATGATCTTTCCCATTGTCTTAACCTGACCTTTGCTGTGTATCTAAGACAGGTCTTTTCCCACATGTCTTAACCTGACCTTTGCTGTGTATCTAAGACAGGTCTTTTCCCACATGTCTTAACCTGACCTTTCCTGTGTATCTAAGACAGGTCTTTTCCCACATGTCTTAACCTGACCTTTGCTGTGTATCTAAGACAGGTCTTTTCCCACATGTCTTAACCTGACCTTTGCTGTGTATCTAAGACAGGTCTTTTCCCACATGTCTTAACCTGACCTTTGCTGTGTATCTAAGACAGGTCTTTTCCCACATGTCTTAACCTGACCTTTGCTGTGTATCTAAGACAGGTCTTTCCCCACATGTCTTAACCTGACCTTTGCTGTGTATCTAAGACAGGTCTTTTCCCACATGTCTTAACCTGACCTGTGCTGTGTATCTAAGACAGGTCTTTCCCCACATGTCGTAATCTGGTCTCCCCTCGTGTGTCATACGTCATGATCGTTCCTCATGCTTTGGTCAGGATCGTTCCTCATGCTTTGGTCAGGATCTTTCCTCATGCTTTGGTCAGGATCTTTCCTCATGCTTTGGTCAGGATCGTTCCTCATGCTTTGGTCAGGATCTTTCCTCATGCTTTGGTCAGGATCTTTCCTCATGCTTTGGTCAGGATCGTTCCTCATGCTTTGGTCAGGATCTTTCCTCATGCTTTGGTCAGGATCTTTCCTCATGCTTTGGTCAGGATCTTTCCTCATGCTTTGGTCAGGATCGTTCCTCATGCTTTGGTCAGGATCGTTTCTCGTGTCTTCGGCTCATTTTTTTTTTCTTTTATGTCATAGACTGATCTTTCCTCGTCTTAGCTTGATCTTTTGTCTTTGATCTCTAGTCATGTCTCAGTCTGAACTTTTGTCATGTCTTAGTCTCATCACTCCCCATGTCCTAGCCTGATCACTCCTCATGTCCTAGCCTGATCTATTTTCGTGTCCGATATTGATCTTTTGTCAGATCTTATACTGGTCTTTCCTCATGTCATGATCTGATCTCTCCTCATGTCATGATCTGATCTCTCCTCATGTCATGATCTGATCTCTCCTCATGTCATGATCTGATCTCTCCTCATGTCATGATCTGATCTCTCCTCATGTCAGCGTCATCTTATCTCAGGTCGTTGTCTGACCGTTCCTTACGTCTTAGCCTGATCTTTTTCGTGTCATAGCCTGATCTTTTTCGTGTCATAGTCTGATCTTTTTCGTGTCATAGTCTGATCTTTTTCGTGTCATAGCCTGATCTTTTTCGTGTCATAGCCTGATCTTTTTCGTGTCATAGTCTGATCTTTTTCGTGTCATAGTCTGATCTTTTTCCATGTCATAGTCTGATCTTTTCCCATGCCATAGTCTGATATTTTTTCGTGCAATAGTCTGGGGTTTTTTCCATGCCATAGTCTGATCTTTTTATCATACACACACACATACATACATACTTACATACATACATGCATACATACATACCCGGACTGTGGGGGAAGGAGGGGGAGGAGGAGGCGGTGGCTCGGCCAGGCTGTGGAGAACCAGCAGGCACAGGATGAGGGTGAACTTCCCCAGGAACAGGACGCTGCTCACCGGCTGGCTCACGTACACCTGACACAAACATCACCTTCCTCGTTCGTTTGCAGCTGGTCGTCAGTCCTTCCATCATGATGATGATGATGATGATAACAACAGTAATGATAATAGTAATAATAATGATAACAGCAATAATAATGAAGATGATGATGATGATGACAATAAGAACAATAACAATAACAGTAC
>NC_134900.1:570000-600000 GCF_041734735.1 Babylonia areolata | reverse complement strand
TCAAAAGGTCAGAATCGGTCACAAAATCAGATAGGCCCTACTGGCTGGCTGGTTGGTTGGTTGTTTGGTTGGTTAACTTTTTTTTTCACATTGTTCAAACTGTGTTGCGTTTATAGTAAGTGGAGAACACCTGTGACCATCAACTGAACCTTTCGCACTCTTCTCACCAACATCTGGGCGGAAGAGAAGACATGCGCATGGACTTCTGGGATACCACAGTCGTGTGTAAATGAATATAATAATAATAATAATAATAAGTTAACCAACCAACCAGTAAGGCCTATCTAATCAGCTGGCTAGCTAGCTGAAACACAATCGCTCACTCACCCAGTAACTCATTTACCAGACAACTAACTAAAGTCCAGAAACCGTGGGTTTAACAGGTATACAACTAAGTCACTCACTCACTCAGTTGATATCACAAAATTAACCACATTGTTCGCTGGCTGGTGACGTACTGACGATCTGACTCAAAGAGAGAGACACACAGACACAGAGAGAGAGACAGAGAGAGACACACAGATACAGAGAGAGACACAGAGAGAGACACACAAACACATAGAGAGACACAGAGAGACACACACAGACACAGAGAGAGACAGAGAGAGAGACACACAGACACAGAGAGAGACACAGAGAGAGACACAGACACAGAGAGAGACATAGAGAGAGACACAGACACAGAGAGAGAGAGAGGGAGAGAACAGAGACGGACAGAGGCAGATACGGAGAGACACCGAGAGAGACAGAGACACCGAGAGAGACAGAGACAGAAAGAGAGAGACAGAGGCAGATACGGAGAGACACCGAGAGAGACAGAGACACCGAGAGAGACAGAGACAGAAAGAGAGAGAGAAGTAAGGTTGGGAAAAAAAGAAAGAAAGGATAGAAAGTGGGAAGAATAACCAGGAAACTAAAGAGAATTTCTTTTCAGACTGTGGTTTATCACGACATGGAATCCGACCTTTCCAATTGAAGGGAACAAACCCAGACTGTGGCAAAAAGCAGGCGTTTTATTCCGATAGTCTCCCATACATGGATTAAAACAACAACAAAAGTTACAGACATCCCACAGCCTTTCCCGACTCTTTTTGAGTTTACTTCCCCACAACATTCGGCAGGAAGTACTGGGTTTCATGGTTACCAGTAGCAGAGGAGAACCTCTGATTGACAGGTTGCGAAACATTTCTCGTGTACCTTGTTGCTGTCTTGATATATATATATATATATATATATAGAGAGAGAGAGAGAGAGAGAGAGAGAGAGAGAGAGAGAGAGAGAGAGAGAGAGAGAGAGAGAGAGAGAGAGAGATTGTATTTTGTATTTCTTTTTATCACAACAGATTTCTCTGTGAAATTCGGGGTGCTCTCGCCAGGGAGAGCGCGTCGCTGCACTACAGCGCCACCCATTTTTTGTATTTTTTTTTTTCTGTGAGCAGTTTTATTTGTTTTCCCTATCGAAGAGGATTTTTCTACAAAATTTTGCAAGGAACAACCCCTTTGTTGCCGTGGGTTCTTTTACGTGCGCTAAGTGCATGCTGCACACGGGACTTGTTTAGTTTACTACACCAGGATGCGGCAGGTAGTACTGGGTTACATGGTTACCAGTAGCTGACCTGACAATTAATAAAAAAAAAAATTTAAAAATTTGCGAAACTTTTCTCGTGTACATTTGCGCTGTAAAAATCTTTCCAGTGCTGTTAGAAATACATATGCGCAGATCGCTTGATTAATTAAAAAGCGAAGCTGATCTGGAATGATTCAGACAAGTATTTATTATTCATTTACCGGCAAATGGTGAAAAGCATATCATACGATGTAAACACAAGGGAATGCAACATTACCAACCATCTTCAATCAAGTGGTTACATTACTGAATCAATCCTGCATGACAAGAGAAAAGGGAACAGCTGGCGGCGGGGCACTGAGGCAGAGCTAAGGAGGCTGGGATCCAGCTGGACGGATGCAGAAAGACCAACACAAGCCACAGTCGAGTCTGGTGGAGAAACTTTCTTGATGGCCTATGCCCGACAGGGTGCGAAGGGTCCAAGCAAGACCACATTTTCAAACTTTGTTCAAAACGAAGAAGGGATTTCTCACTCCTGGCGATCCTGTTCCAGGAGACGAGCTTCCAGGGCCTTCAGGAACTGCTGCTCCCTGGCACGCCGCCTCTGCTCCAGGAGGACGTTTAGGTTGTAGAGGAAGGGGTTGAGTGCCGAGTTGAGGGGCAGCACCAGCACCGCCATGCTGACGTTGACCTCGCCAGGCACGGCCACCCCGACAGAGGCCAGCAGGCCCAGCAGGCCGATGGGGAACCAGCACAGGAAGTCCGACACGGCGATGGTGATGAGGCGCCGGGCGATGTTGACGTCCTGACTCTTCCGCGCAGAGTCCAGCCCCACGCCCATGCTGTTGGCGCGGATGGAGAGGTAGATGAACGCCTGACCCAGAGCAATCAGCAGGAACAGCCCGAAATTGAGGACGATCATGATGCTGAAGGCGTAGTCCCTTCCCAGGAAGTCGTCCCTGGTGATGGGCAGCGGGATGCAGATCCCCGTGTGGGAGTAGAACTCCCAGTGGGCCGTGGCGGGCAGCAGAGGGACGAGGGCGAGGGCCAGGGCCAGGAGCCAGGTCAACAGGCACGCGAGGTGGGAGGTCAGGGCGCTGAAGCTGAGGCCACTGAGCGGGAACCGCAGCGCCAGGAACCGGTCCAGCGTGATGAAGCAGACGATGCAGGCGGACACTTCGCTGGACAGGAGAGACAGGAAGCCGGCCACCCGACAGGCCGGGCTGTGCCTCCAGCTGACGTCCGCCCACAGATAGGTGCCCCGGTACAGGTGGTCGGCAACTCCGATGATGGCCAGGTACATCCCCATGACGAAGTCCGACACACACAGGTGGGAGACGAAGGCACTGAACCCCGACTTCCTCTTGCTTTCCAGAACGAACAACCTGATGACGAAGCTGCCCACGTTGCCAGTCAGAGCGAAGACGCCGAAGAGAGACAGGGCCGCGCGGTAAAAGTCTGACCGCAGGAGAGACTGGCAAGAAGATACTTCGTCAAATGGAGCGTGACAGTTGTTCACGTTGAAGTCTGATGGCAGCATGGAAGGGCAACACATCTTGTAGTTTTGAGCATACATGAACCGTAAGTTGTGCATGTCCTTGAGCAAGTCCCTTTGGAAATCGTTTAGGGGACATCCTTGAAGATCTAAGACCGAAATTTGCTTTAGAGTTTCGAAAGAACCATGAAGCTTTTCGATACCATTCCAGGATAAGTTGAGGGTCTCCAAATTGGGTGCAAATCTGAGACTCTCTATTGAGAATTCCTTCATCTCTATTCGAGAAATATCCAAAAGATTTATACCCTCAAAAACAGCTGTGGGTGCAGTGTCGCTGATTACACAGGAGCCCAACGGGTTATCGGCTAAAATCAAGTGACGCAAGCTAGTTAAGGACTTCAAGTCACTGGAGCTGATGTGAGGAAGAAGGTTACCGGTGAGGTCAAAATGACGTAAATTAGACAAGGTGACGTTACCGAGGAAGGACACAGCACACCTTGCCAGGCTCAGGTAAACCAGCATCACGTTGAGGGCCAGGTGACGGGGTTTCAACCCGCTGTCCCGGGCATCCAGGTAACGAAGCTCTTTGACCTGCCCCAACTCAAACGGTGCGGGGCACACGAAAGCCAACCCGTAACACGTGCAGCTGAGAGGACACGTCACGTGACAGTACAGCTCATCGTCTTGTTTTGGACAGTGGTACAGAGTGTCACACACATGGTCAGCGTGAAGACAGACCAGGGAGCCATGGCACCGGTACAGACCAGGGCAGCTGTACGCATGGCAGTCCACTTCATCCTGGTGGCCCGGACAGTCATAGACATCATTGCACCTCACAAAGACGGGGACGCACAAGACATCACCCGGACACCGGAAATGGGTCTGTGGACATTGGTAGGTTCCACTGGCACTGGGCGGCAAGGGTTTCATGGTGATCCTAAAACCAGTGCTGGTCGTCAGCTTGTAGTCCACGATAACCGGAGGTGATACAGGGTTGAAGCTTTCCATCGGGTAATAACCTGCGTTCTGAGCAACACACTTCAAGTAGTCTTCTCTCTTGTGACAGTCACTTTGCCCGTCGCACCATTGATGAAGCTCGATACACTTTACACACAAAACAAGTTCACCATCAAAAACTGAACAGTAGGAACTCATCGAAAAACATGAGATGGGTGCACATCACAGGGTCTCTGTATCCTTTACAAGTATTTTACACAGGGAAACACAATACCTTCCAATGAAAACTGGCACAGTGGTCTGAACGTTCAACACAGGAACTAATATAGGCCCTGAAGAGGCCAAGATTCCACCCCGTACCCCTATTCCCTCCGCCTTGTGTGGTGGTCAAGGTGCTGTTCTTTTGGATGAGGCATGTAGACCAACATTCCCAGTGCTCTCTCGTAATTAATGATAATGATAAAAGCCCCCCCCCCCCCCCCCAACCAAGCCCTCCACCCCCCACCCCACCCCCATGCCGCCCCCCCCCCCCCCCCCCCCCCCACAAATAAGAAAAAAAACCCAAAAAATTACCATATCCAATGCAACCATTCAACGGATGTGAGAAAAAAACCCTTCTGCAGTGACGGTTTCAGAAAAAAATGTTATACCAAACTTCGCTTCAAGTGGCACATTTTATTTCCATGTAGACAACAGGACTCCATGAAGAGGATGGAACCACAACAGCAATACTTCAAGCAGACTTGGTTCTGAGCTGCCTTCATCAGCTGGGCCCATGTCCATCCGGCTGTCTTCATCTTGTCCTCATGGACCATCTGCAAGTTTTCCTTGGCCTGCCCACTTTGCTGTTCCCTTGAGGGTTTCACTCCAGTATCTGTCTGGTTGTATTGTTTTAGAGGTTTGTGCAGGCTATCATTTGCTGAGACACGATCAGTCACACATGATCGTCCAAAATGGAGAGGGCTAGTGCACGAGTCAACACCGTGATGCCCGACGGTTCCACACAGAGCTCAGGGACCAAGGTCATGCAAGACAAGGCAAGGCAAGGCCAGGCCAGGCCAGGCCAGGCCAGGCAAGGCAAGGCAAGACAAGACAAGGCAAGGCCAGGCAAGACAAGGCAAGGCCAGGCAAGGCAAGACAAGGCAAGGCCAGGCAAGACAAGGCCAGGCAAGGCAAGACAAGGCAAGGCCAGGTAAGACAAGGCAAGGCCAGGCAAGGCAAGACAAGGCAAGGCCAGGCAAGGCAAGACAAGGCCAGGCCAGGCCAGGCAAGGCCAGGCAAGACAAGACAATGCAAGGCAAGGCAAGGCAAGGCAAGGCAAGGCCAGGCCAGGCCAGGCAAGGCAAGGCAAGGCAAGGCAAGGCAAGGCCAGGCCAGGCCAGGCAGGGTGTGATCACTTCAGCTCCTTCGCCGTTTCCTTGCTGGTGAGCATCTGCAGGTTTTTTCCCATAGATCGCCATTCTGTAATGTGTTTCTGGCCATCTAATGCCTTTAGAGTCTTAGACATTTGTTGATTAAGGTTTCGAGTTGGTTAGCATTTGGCTTTGTATTCATCTGCTGATGAAGGTTTTGAGTTGGTTAGCATTTAGCTTTGTATTCATCTGCTGATGAAGGTTTTGAGTTGGCTAGCATTTAGCTTTGTATTCATCTGCTGATGAAGGTTTTGAGTTGGTTAGCATTCGGCTTTGTATTCATCTGCTGATGAAGGTTTTGAGTTGGTTAGCATTCGGCTCTGTTTGGCTTCGAGTCAGTGGTCCATACAGGAAGTCCGACGTTACTTCAGTGCTGAATATCTTCATCTTCTGGTTGGGGAGGGCTGTGGAGTTCCGTACAGGCCGCGGGATGGTGAATGCATGCCTTGCCTTTGCTGATGGGGTTTTGACACCTTCCTCTGCACTCCCGTCTTTGTTGACTATGCTTCACAGGAAAACAAACTTTCCTTGATGTACTTGCCTTGGAGGTGGACTGGGTCATGTTTGCTGTTAATTCTGCTTTCCTTGTACTGATTTTGAGGCCTGTTCTATCTGCTTCTTCAGACAGGTAGGTATATATCTTTTGTGCTTTTCAGCATCTCTGTGTGAGAAGGCTTACATCGTCAGCTAAATCATTATCTGACAGTTGTTTCGTCAGCGTCCTATGGATGCCGAAATTCCTAATCTGGGTGGTCTTTTTCATGACCCTGTTGACGGCCAGCAGGGATATGATTGGCGACAAGAGGCGGAGGAGAGGAGGAGCAGAAGAAGAAGGGGAGGGGAGGATATAATTGGCGACAAGAGGCGGTGGAGAGGAGGAGCAGAAGAAGAAGGGGAGGGGAGGATATAATTGGCGACAAGAGGCGGAGGAGAGGAGGAGCAGAAGAAGAAGGGGAGGGGAGGATATGATTGGCGACAAGAGGCGGAGGAGAGGAGGAGCAGAAGAAGAAGGGGAGGGGAGGATATAATTGGCGACAAGAGGCGGTGGAGAGGAGGAGCAGAAGAAGAAGGGGAGGGGAGGATATAATTGGCGACAAGAGGCAGCCCTGTTTCACACCTGTCCTTACACCCAAAAGTAACTGTCAGCTTGTCGTTATGAATCAACTGATATGTAGATCAAGACAATCACTTTGGCAGGTATTATACTGGTACGTCAGCTTCCAGACAGCTTTTCCATACACACTGTCTAAAGCTTTTTCAAACTCTACAGATGCTGCATAGAGTGGGGACTGTCATTCACTTGACTGTTCAATAATGATGCGCTTTTTGTGCAGTTTGACAGTACGATTTGCGCTTAGTGTCTTGTCAAAAGCTGGCTTGCGTTCTTCGCGTAGTGTCTCTCGACTAATGCTTTCCTAAGCCATTCCAGCTATAACAGTGGCCTTGCTGGAGACTGATGGTATATCTCGCCACTACTGTTGTTTGCAGAACGTGACAGAACGTAACATCTCCCTTCTTCTGGTCACTAAGTTTTACGAAGTATCCTTCTTTCCCATTCTGCAGACGACGATCGACTTCCGAAACCTTCTGCAGTAACGGACACAGCATCTCCTGGGCATCTTCCGAAACCTGCAGTAACGGACACAGCATCTCCTGAGCATCTTCCGAAGCCTGCAGTAACGGGCACAGCATCTCCTGGGCATCTTCCGAAACAGACTGTGTGGGCACTTTACAACGTGGTCAGCTGAACGCTTTACCCATCCATGAGAAAAAACAACAACCGAGCAACCTGCTCATGATTGGACAACCATCTAATTAGCCACCAGTTGTATATATAAAAAACGTTTACCAAAGCCACCCAACCACCAACCATATGAATGGACACCCATCTAATTATAGACTAGCTGTATATAAAAAGATATATATATATATATATATAAAGCTGACCAAACTCACGTGAGCACCAACCATATCACTGGACAGCTATATAATTAGCCACCAGCTGTACAAGAAAATAGTTATATAAAACATTTACCTATGCCACCTGAGCACCAACCACATGACTGGACATCCATCTAACCAGCCACCAGCTGTATTTTATTTTCATATATATGTATACATACATACATATATATATATAAGCTTACCAAACCCACATGAGCACCAATCCCATGATTGGACACCCACCTAATTAACCACCAGCTGTATTTAAAAAAAGAAAAATATATATCTATAAGTTTACCAAAGCCACCTAAGCACCATCCACATGACTGGACACCCATCTAATTAACCACCACCTGCAGCTAAATGAAAATGAATTTTAAAACAAATCATAATAATAATAAAAAGCTTACTGAAACAAACCCTACCTGTTGACTGGCTCCACACTGCACCAAACCCTACCTGTTGACTGGCTCCACACTGCACCAAACCCTACCTGTTGACTGGCTCCACACTGCACCAAACCCTACCTGTTGACTGGCTCCACACTGCACCAAACCCTACCTGTTCACTGGCTCCACACTGCACCAAACCCTACCTGTTGACTGGCTCCACACTGCACTAAACCCTACCTGTTCACTGGCTCCACACTGCACCAAACCCTACCTGTTGACTGGCTCCACACTGCACCAAACCCTACCTGTTGACTGGCTCCACACTGCACCAAACCCTACCTGTTGACTGGCTCCACACTGCACCAAACCCTACCTCTTGACTGGCTCCACACTGCACCAAACCCTACCTGTTGACTGGCTCCACACTGCACCAAACCCTACCTGTTCACTGGCTCCACACTGCACCAAACCCTACCTGTTCACTGGCTCCACACTGCACCAAACCCTACCTGTTCACTGGCTCCACACTGCACCAAACCCTACCTGTTCACTGGCTCCACACCAAACCCTACCTGTTCACTGGCTCCACACTGCACCAAACCCTACCTGTTCACTGGCTCCACACTGCACCAAACCCTACCTGTTCACTGGCTCCACACTGCACCAAACCCTACCTGTTCACTGGCTCCACACTGCACCAAACCCTACCTGTTCACTGGCTCCACACTGCACCAAACCCTACCTGTTCACTGGCTCCACACTGCACCAAACCCTACCTGTTGACTGGCTCCACACCAAACCCTACCTGTTGACTGGCTCCACACTGCACCAAACCCTACCTGTTGACTGGCTCCACACCAAACCCTACCTGTTGACTGGGTCCACACTGCACCAAACCCTACCTGTTCACTGGCTCCACACTGCACCAAACCCTACCTGTTGACTGGCTCCACACTGCACATACCCTACCTGTTCACTGGCTCCACACCACACCCTACCTGTTCACTGGCTCCACACTGCACCAAACCCTACCTGTTCACTGGCTCCACACTGCACCAAACCCTACCTGTTCACTGGCTCCACACTGCACCAAACCCTACCTGTTCACTGGCTCCACACTGCACCAAACCCTACCTGTTCACTGGCTCCACACTGCACCAAACCCTACCTGTTCACTGGCTCCACACTGCACCAAACCCTACCTGTTGACTGGCTCCACACCAAACCCTACCTGTTGACTGGCTCCACACTGCACCAAACCCTACCTGTTGACTGGCTCCACACTGCACCAAACCCTACCTGTTCACTGGCTCCACACTGCACCAAACCCTACCTGTTCACTGGCTCCACACTGCACCAAACCCTACCTGTTCACTGGCTCCACACTGCACCAAACCCTATCTGTTGACTGGCTCCACACTGCACCAAACCCTACCTGTTCACTGGCTCCACACTGCACCAAACCCTACCTGTTCACTGGCTCCACACCACACCCTACCTGTTCACTGGCTCCACACTGCACCAAACCCTACCTGTTCACTGGCTCCACACCAAATCCTACCCGTTCACTGGCTCCACACTGCACCAAACCCTACCTGTTCACTGGGTCCACACTGCACCAAACCCTACCTGTTCACTGGCTCCACACTGCACCAAACCCTACCTGTTCACTGGGTCCACACTGCACCAAACCCTACCTGCTGACTGGCTCCACACTGCACCAAACCCTACCTGTTCACTGGCTCCACACTGCACCAAACCCTACCTGTTGACTGGCTCCACACCAAACCCTACCTGTTCACTGGCTCCACACCAAACCCTACCTGTTGACTGGCTCCACACTGCACCAAACCCTACCTGTTCACTGGCTCCACACTGCACCAAACCCTACCTGTTCACTGGCTCCACACTGCACCAAACCCTACCTGTTGACTGGCTCCACACTGCACCAAACCCTACCTGTTCACTGGCTCCACACTGCACCAAACCCTACCTGTTGACTGGCTCCACAACAAACCCTACCTGTTCACTGGCTCCACACTGCACCAAACCCTACCTGTTCACTGGCTCCACACTGCACCAAACCCTACCTGTTCACTGGCTCCACACTGCACCAAACCCTACCTGTTCACTGGCTCCACACCAAACCCTATCTGTTGACTGGCTCCACACTGCACCAAACCCTACCTGTTCACTGGCTCCACACTGCACCAAACCCTACCTGTTGACTGGCTCCACACCAAACCCTACCTGTTGACTGGCTCCACACTGCACCAAACCCTATCTGTTGACTGGCTCCACACTGCACCAAACCCTATCTGTTGACTGGCTCCACACTGCACCAAACCCTACCTGTTCACTGGCTCCACACCAAACCCTACCTGTTGACTGGCTCCACACTGCACCAAACCCTACCTGTTGACTGGCTCCACACTGCACCAAACCCTACCTGTTGACTGGCTCCACACTGCACCAAACCCTACCTGTTCACTGGCTCCACACTGCACCAAACCCTACCTGTTGACTGGCTCCACACCAAACCCTACCTGTTCACTGGCTCCACACTGCACCAAACCCTACCTGTTGACTGGCTCCACACCAAACCCTATCTGTTGACTGGCTCCACACTGCACCAAACCCTACCTGTTGACTGGCTCCACACTGCACCAAACCCTACCTGTTCACTGGCTCCACACCAAACCCTACCTGTTGACTGGCTCCACACTGCACCAAACCCTACCTGTTGACTGGCTCCACACTGCACCAAACCCTATCTGTTGACTGGCTCCACACTGCACCAAACCCTATCTGTTGACTGGCTCCACACTGCACCAAACCCTATCTGTTGACTGGCTCCACACTGCACCAAACCCTATCTGTTGACTGGCTCCACACTGCACCAAACCCTACCTGTTCACTGGCTCCACACCAAATCCTACCCGTTCACTGGCTCCACACTGCACCAAACCCTACCTGTTCACTGGGTCCACACTGCACCAAACCCTACCTGTTCACTGGCTCCACACTGCACCAAACCCTACCTGTTCACTGGGTCCACACTGCACCAAACCCTACCTGCTGACTGGCTCCACACTGCACCAAACCCTACCTGTTCACTGGCTCCACACTGCACCAAACCCTACCTGTTGACTGGCTCCACACCAAACCCTACCTGTTCACTGGCTCCACACCAAACCCTACCTGTTGACTGGCTCCACACTGCACCAAACCCTACCTGTTCACTGGCTCCACACTGCACCAAACCCTACCTGTTCACTGGCTCCACACTGCACCAAACCCTACCTGTTGACTGGCTCCACACTGCACCAAACCCTACCTGTTCACTGGCTCCACACTGCACCAAACCCTACCTGTTGACTGGCTCCACAACAAACCCTACCTGTTCACTGGCTCCACACTGCACCAAACCCTACCTGTTCACTGGCTCCACACTGCACCAAACCCTACCTGTTCACTGGCTCCACACTGCACCAAACCCTACCTGTTCACTGGCTCCACACCAAACCCTATCTGTTGACTGGCTCCACACTGCACCAAACCCTACCTGTTCACTGGCTCCACACTGCACCAAACCCTACCTCTTGACTGGCTCCACACCAAACCCTATCTGTTGACTGGCTCCACACTGCACCAAACCCTATCTGTTGACTGGCTCCACACTGCACCAAACCCTACCTGTTGACTGGCTCCACACTGCACCAAACCCTACCTGTTCACTGGCTCCACACCAAACCCTACCTGTTGACTGGCTCCACACTGCACCAAACCCTATCTGTTGACTGGCTCCACACTGCACCAAACCCTATCTGTTGACTGGCTCCACACTGCACCAAACCCTACCTGTTCACTGGCTCCACACTGCACCAAACCCTATCTGTTGACTGGCTCCACACTGCACCAAACCCTACCTGTTCACTGGCTCCACACTGCACCAAACCCTACCTGTTCACTGGCTCCACACTGCACCAAACCCTACCTGTTCACTGGCTCCACACCAAACCCTACCTGTTGACTGGCTCCACACTGCACCAAACCCTATCTGTTGACTGGCTCCACACTGCACCAAACCCTATCTGTTGACTGGCTCCACACTGCACCAAACCCTACCTGTTGACTGGCTCCACACTGCACCAAACCCTACCTGTTCACTGGCTCCACACTGCACCAAACCCTACCTGTTCACTGGCTCCACACCAAACCCTACCTGTTGACTGGCTCCACACTGCACCAAACCCTACCTGTTGACTGGCTCCACACTGCACCAAACCCTACCTGTTGACTGGCTCCACACCAAACCCTACCTGTTCACTGGCTCCACACTGCACCAAACCCTACCTGTTGACTGGCTCCACACCAAACCCTATCTGTTGACTGGCTCCACACTGCACCAAACCCTACCTGTTGACTGGCTCCACACTGCACCAAACCCTACCTGTTCACTGGCTCCACACCAAACCCTACCTGTTGACTGGCTCCACACTGCACCAAACCCTACCTGTTGACTGGCTCCACACTGCACCAAACCCTATCTGTTGACTGGCTCCACACTGCACCAAACCCTACCTGTTGACTGGCTCCACACCAAACCCTATCTGTTGACTGGCTCCACACTGCACCAAACCCTATCTGTTCACTGGCTCCACACCAAAGCCTACCTGTTGACTGGCTCCACACCAAACCCTATCTGTTGACTGGCTCCACACCAAACCCTATCTGTTCACTGGCTCCACACCAAAGCCTACCTGTTCACTGGCTCCACACTGCACCAAACCCTATCTGTTCACTGGCTCCACACTGCACCAAACCCTACCTGTTCACTGGCTCCACACTGCACCAAACCCTACCTGTTCACTGGCTCCACACTGCACCAAACCCTACCTGTTGACTGGCTCCACACTGCACCAAACCCTACCTGTTCACTGGCTCCACACTGCACCAAACCCTACCTGTTGACTGGCTCCACACTGCACCAAACCCTACCTGTTCACTGGCTCCACACCAAACCCTACCTGTTCACTGGCTCCACACTGCACCAAACCCTACCTGTTCACTGGCTCCACACTGCACCAAACCCTACCTGTTGACTGGCTCCACACTGCACCAAACCCTACCTGTTCACTGGCTCCACACTTCACCGTGCTGCCCGTGCACGGAGGATAGTGACAGAAGTCCTCGTCCGAGTTGTCGGCGCAGTCCCGCCAAAGGTCGCACACCAGCGTGTAGTGGACGCGCTGCTGTCCCACGTCGCCACAGCGAAACAGCGTGCTCTCAAAGCCCTCCCCTCGTCCCCGCCCACCCTCAGCGCTGATGACGTCAGCATCCATCATGGCGTCGCCGCCTCCGCCGTCTTCGTCACCACAGGGCAGAAACGACAGCGTGACGTGCGACTCTCTGCACGTGACAACGGGCACGGACAAGTTCCGGTTCCGGTTCCGGTTTTCTGGGAGGGTCACGTGGACCCTCTCACTCTCCTCATCAAGGTCGTGTTTCAGTCGACGAGGGCTGCTGACGAGTTCGCACAGGATGAGAGCGTTTAGGAAAGTTCCGTGTAAACATAGCCACTTCACCTGGGCCCTAAAGATGGCGGTGTTGGGCAAGGAGCCGCAGAGGAAGCGGTGGATGCCCACCTCCAGATCGTACGGGACGTAAGCCACTGTGTTGTCCACCCACATGACTGTGCGACCGTAGCTGTGACAGACACACAGTACAGCGACACGGTGTGAAGACGGAGTGTAGAAAAATTCAACTGACAGGTGTGTTGAATTGAACTGAAGCGACTACCTCTGGTCAGGACATGGCACGCCTCGCGCACCTCACACAACAACGCGCGGGCTCGCAAAAGTACGCACGCGCGCGCACACACACACACGCACACACACACATACACGCACACAAACACACACCCCCCCCCCCCCCACACACACACACACACACACAAAGTATGCAACCGCGCATGGGCATGTAGACTGCCCATGAAGTGTGTGTGTGTGTGTGTGTGTGTGTGTGTGTTTAAACTTTAATCAATAATTTTGTCGACGTTTTGCACTCACAAGGAGTGAAGAACAAAGTGTTGCTCTCCCCACATATCATCAGAAATGTGTCTTTTCCCAATGATACACTCATTACACCACGAGAGGTACCTGTTTTCGTTCTTTCTTTCCTTCTTTCTGTTTTGATAATAACATAATAGCTGCAGTCGTCAGCAAGTGTGTTTGTGCATGAATGCGTTCATCACCTTTGAAAAAGAGTAATCCATTCCACACACCCATGTGCCTTACATGTCTGGCACGCCGTGGGAGGCGGAAGTCAGCCCAATGATCAGGTCGCGAGTTGACCTGGAAGCGGCCATGGTTTTCGTCAAGATGTTCCAGTCCTTCAACGTTTTTATCGTTCCCAGGCGTCCGCCTTTGCTGGAACATAGCTGGCGGCAGATCAAAGAAGAAGAAAAAGAAAAAAAAAGGAATAGAATACAGATTGTTTATTTGCGTATTCAGTTGGCGCAGATGAATGTGACTAGCGACACGACAAGACTGTGATACAAATTAGCACCACGCAGCAATAACACTTTTTTTTACATTCACTTTTTTAGGCTTTGAAAAAAAAAAATCCTGCAAAATACAGCCAGAAACTGACAGCACAAAGTGTGTGAAGCAGGAGCATTCTATCTTGTTTCTCAACCTAAACAATTTCAGATAAAACTGGAATCTGTGTAGCAACCTTTTGACTGAAACGTGATAAGTGAAGCACAGTAATTAATTACTCTGGGAATGTAATCTTCAAGGATTTGGTCTTCCCCCACCCCCAGCCTCTCACCCAGTTATCCCTCGCCTCTCTCGTTTTGTTAATTAATGTACTGATCAAAACGCAGACTTTGACGATGTTGATGTAACAGGCAGAAATACAGGACAGTTGATCCATGATATATTATATATTGTCTATCACTGCTTGATACCAGAGTATAAAAGGACAGTTGATCCATGATATATCATATATTGTCGATCACTGCTTGATACCAGAGTCCATAAGAAAATGTCTTTGACTCACGTGCTACGTAAACAGAGAGAGGGAGAGGGAGAGAGAGAATGGGGTAGGTTATATGAGCTTGAGAGTAAAATAAATGTAGAACAGCGAACGAAGAATGCCATCTCTCTCTCTCTCTCTCTCTCTCTCTCTCTCTCTCTCTCTCTCTCTCTCTACCATCCACTCCCATAGCGATATGATATATAAAATGTCAAAGCTTCAAACCTCTCTCTCTCTCTACCATCCACTCCTATAGCGATATGATATATAAAATGTCAAAGCTTCAAACCTCTCTCTCTCTCTCTCTCTCTCTCTCTCTCTCTACCATCCACTCCTATAGCGATATGATATATAAAATGTCAAAGCTTCAAACCTCTCTCTCTCTCTCTCTCTCTCTCTCTCTCTACCATCCACTCCTATAGCGATATGATATATAAAATGTCAAGCGTCAAACGTCTCTCTCTCTCTCTCTCTCTCTCTCTCTCTCTCGCTTGTACATTAGCATCGACTAAATCTTGGTTAATGTTGTTGCTGTCGTTGTTGCTGTTGTTATTTTGACTGGTGTGTCAGTGCCATGTAGCCACTGTGAACGTTCGACAAACTAGACTGACGTGAAGTCATGACGCTGACATGATGTTACATCATAACGTCATGTTACACGTGGAGTGATGGCCGCCGAGGAAGTGAGAGAATATGAGCGCACTGGTTCGAATCCCATAGTCGCCAGTATTTTCTCCGCCTCCACTAGACCTTGAGTGGTAGTCTGGACGCTAGTCATTCGAATGAGATGATATACCCCGGTCCCGTGAACAGTATGTACTCAGCGCACGCAAACGAACCCCTAGCAGCAAAAGGGTTGTCCCCAGCAAAAATTCTGTAGAAAAAAATCCACTTCGATAATAGGAAAACAAATAAAATTGTAGGAAGAAACGCGCGCGCACACACACACACACACACACACACACACACACACACACACACACACACACACACACACAAAAGAAAAAAAAAGGTGGCGTCCTCTGTGTAGCGACGCGCTCTCACTGTGTGGAGAGCAGCCAGAATTTCACACTGAGAAATCTGTTGTGACAAAAAAGAGTCATACAACACAACACAGCACAACACGATAGAATAGAATAGAATAGAATAGAATCTGCTGTGACAAAAATAGTAAGACAATACAAAACAATACAGTACATCTGTTGTGACAAAAAGAGTCATACAATACAATACAATACAATACAGCACAACACAACACAGCACAACACAGCACAGTACAGCACAACACAGCACAACACAACACAGCACAACACAGCACAACACAACACAACACAACACAACACAACACAGCACAGCACAGCACAGCACAGCACAGCACAACACAACACAACACAATACAGCACAACACAACACAGCACAACACAGCACAGTACAGCACAACACAGCACAACACAACACAGCACAACACAGCACAGCACAGCACAGCACAACACAACACAGCACAGCACAGCACAGCACAGCACAACACAACACAACACAACACAGCACAGCACAGCACAGCACAACACAGCACAACACAACACAACACAGCACAGCACAGCACAACACAACACAACACAACACAGCACAGCACAGCACAGCACAGCACAACACAGCAAGCACAGCACACACAGAACACAACACAGCACAGCACAACACAACAAGCACAGCACAGCACAGCACAACACAGCAAGCACAGCACACACACAACACAACACAGCACAGCACAACACAACAAGCACAGCACAGCACAGCACAACACAACACAGACACAAAACAGCACAGCACAGCACAACACAACACAGACACAAAACAGCACAGCACACACAGAACACAACACAGCACACGCACACCACAACACTACACAACACAAAACAATAGTAAGAAAAAAGAGAAAGAAACCACCACAAGTCACAACAACAACAACAACAATAATAATGATAACGATAATAATAATAATAATAATAATAATAATAATAATATGGAGGCTTATACAGCACGGTTCCTCGTTTTCAATGAGCAGGCTCACCCTGGGTTACAGTATTAACAATGATGATGATGATGATGGTGATGATGATGATGATAATAATGATGATGATGATGATGATAATAAAGTGGAGGCTCCGCTGCTGCTGACACCGCTGCGGTGTCAAACAAGGCTGCGTCCTCGCCCCCACCCTACTTGGAATCTTCTTTGCTCTTCTCCTGAGACATGCGTTCAGCACAGCGCAAGAAGGGATCTACCTGCTGACCAGACCATGTGGCAGGCCCTTCAATCTCGCCCGCCTCAGAGCAAGGACAAAAGTTCGCGGGGCCCTCATCAGAGACATGCTCTTTGCCGACGATGCCGCAGCTGTGACCCACACCCAGCGGGACTTGCAGTCACTAATGGACCGCTTCTCCCAGGCCTGCAAAGATTTCGGTCTGACAATCAGTCTCAAGAAGACAAATGTCCTAGGCCAGGACACGCCATCTCCACCAGCCATCACCATTGATGACTACGAGCTTGAAGCCATCCATCAATTCACTTACCTTGAGTCCACCATCACCGACAACCTCTCCCTTGACACCGAGATCGACAAGAGGATCGGGAAGGCAGCCACAACGCAAGCCCGCCTCACACAAAGAGTGTGGACAAATCCCAAGCTGACCACGAAGACAAGGATGGCTGTATACAACGCCTGCGTCCTCAGCACCTTGCTGTATGGCAGTGAGGCGTGGACCACACATGCTCGTCAGGAGAAAAGGCTCAGTACCTTCCACCTGAGAAGCCTACGGCGCATATTCGGCATCTCCTGGCAAGACAAGGTGACAAACACCGAAGTCCTGACTCGCACTGGCCTCCCGACCATGTATACCATGCTGAGACAGCGTCGGCTGCGCTGGCTGGGCCACGTTCGCCGCATGGAAGATGGTCGCATCCCAAAAGACATCCTTTATGGAAAGCTCGCCACGGGGCAGAGAAGCATCGGCCGCCCACAGCTGAGATACAAAGACGTTTGCAAACGTGACATGAAGGCACGAGATCAACACTGAGTCCTGGGAGGACCTTGCAGATGGCCGCAGCAGCTGGAGAAGCACTCTCAAGAATCAGCTACGGATTGGTGAGGACAAACTGTCAGCTGGTGCAGCAGAAAAGCGATCTCGCAGAAAAGGGACGGCAGTCAACAGACCAGCATCAGCTTACACATGTGACTGCTGCGACAGAGACTCTCTCTATCGCATCGGTCTCCACAGTCACAGGCGACGCTGCTTGGTCCAAGCAGACAGCCCCCAATTAGACATTAGGTCGGATATACTTTATCCATGGTCAGCCATGACCGAAGGAGGCCTACTAATGTGGAGGCTTATATTCAAGAGCAGGCTCACCACGCTTTACTGTATTAATAATCATAACAGCAACAAACCTCGCTGGCGCTCGTCCACGTGATGTCCATGGAGGGAGAGCGGATCACGAAGAAACAGGCCCCGCCCACATAGATGTTGCCACCCCCGCAGCCGCTGTGAGGGCACCCCTCCTCGTCCTCCCCTCCCACACACTCGGGGCTCAGGTTGCAGGCGAAGTGAGCGCTGAACTCGGCCCAGCTGGGCACGGAACAGTTCCATTGGCCCTCAGCGGTCAGTCGGACAGGGGACGGAGTCGCCTTCTGGGGGAGAGGTATACACACACACACACACACACACACACGCACACACACACACACACGCACACGCACGCACGCACACACACACACACACACACACACACACACACACACACACACACGCACGCGCATGCACGCACGCACGCAAGAAAATCAAACTGACAGGTGTGTTGAATTGAAACAACGACGTTGGTCATGTCATGACGTGACACACCTCGCGCGCGCCAGACACACACACACACACACACACACACACACACACACACACATACACTTTCACACACACACACACACACACATATACACACTTTCACACACACACACACACACACACACACACACACACACACACACACACACACACACACACACACACACACTCACACACAAACGCACGCACGCACACAAACACACACATACACTTTCACACACACACACACACACACACACACACACACACACACACACACACACACAAACACACTAACAACACCCTCACCCAATGGAAACTCAAACGGAAGCGCACCCCATCCAGGTTGCAAGAGTGTCTTGGCCCACAGCACAGGCGGAGAGTCACCACGTCTCCCTGCACCCTCAGAGGGAGCAGTGAGGTGTCCAGCTTATCTCGGTCACCCCTCACCACCGTCCTCTCCTTCCCACAACTCCCTGGCCCTGAGGCCTTTCCCCGAGCCGAGAGGGTCACACCCAGGGCGATACTGGACCTCCTCTCCCAGGGGCAGGTCGTTGTGGGGAAGACGTACTTGGTGGAGCTGAACAAGGTGAAGTGGCCCGCGGGCACGTGCACCCTGTACCAGAGGTGCTGGCCGGCCTGGAGTGCCAGAGTCAGGTGCCAGCCTGGAGGCTGGAGAAGGCCTGAGTGGGGTGGGGGGGGGGACAAACAGCGACAATACAACGTCCTGCCAACCCAACCCCCCCCCTCCCCCCCCACTCCCCAACCCAACCCACCTGACTGATAACCCCCGCATGGTTTTCTAAGGAAAGGAGGGGGTTTTTTTGTTTGTTTTTGTTTGCAATGTGTGTGTGCTTGTGTGTGTGTGTGTGTGTGTGGGGGGGGGGGGGGGGGGTTCCAAAGAGAGAAGTTTTTTGTTTTTCTTTTATACATACAAACACACACACATATTTATGTGCATGAGTGCGTGCGTGCGTGCGTGCGTGTGTGTGTGTGTGTTCTTTTTGTATTTTACATACATGCTTACACATACACACACACACACACACACATATATATATATATATATATATATATATATATATATATATATGTGTGTGTGTGTGTGTGTTGACGCTTCTTACATTTCTCTATGGAAAACATCTGGGCTTGATTTTACTGGTGGATACTGATCTTGTTTACCACTTCTATGTGTTCATATGCTCTTGTGTTGTATAGTGCACTTTCTTTCTTTGGCGTTCCACAGCTACGCAGTCAGGGTCGAAGTCCGAGGGATGCCACAAACTCGGACGTCCGGTGAAGATCGGCTGCCGTCCCCCAGAGCTTGGTGTTGAGGTCAGCACCCCCAGGCCAGGACTGCTGCCGCATCTTCTCATACAGGGCGCAGTCTTGGAGAATATGGGATGGGGTCTGGTCAGCCTGGCCGCAATCACATAGGGATGTGGCTGCCACTCCAATCCTCTTCAGGTGTGCTCGGAGGCCGCAGTGTCCTGTGCGAAGGCGGTAGATGGTAGTCTGGTGTCTCCTCTCCAGTGTCCTGATGGGATCCTGGTGCGCCTGGTAGCCTACGTTCAAGGTGACCCAGCCTCTTCGGAATCTGCTGCGGAGGAGAGTTTTTGCTTCCTCATACGTGGCAGGAATGGTTGGCTGTGTGAGCTGGCTTCCTTCCTTGGCAAGGTGGTCTGCACGCTCGTTGCCTGGGAGGCCTATATGGGCAGGCACCCACTGGAGGGTCGGTGGGGCTGTTTGGGGAAGGGTTGTGAGGGAGGCCTTGAGGGACTGGATCAGTGGACCAGGATCAGGGGAGTCAAGGGCCTGGAGTGTGGACATGGAGTCAGTGAAGATGGAGATGCTGCCAAGGGGCTTTCCACAGGAGGAGAGGAATTCTGCTGCTGTTTTTATGGCCAGGACTTCAGCTCTGAAATTGGAACAGAGCTTTCCTCCAGGGAGTGCGATGCTGCTGTGCTCTCCATCTGGAAATCTGATGTAGACACCACAGCCTCCGTTTATGTGGCTTCTTCCGCTGATCCGTCCGTGTATACATGGGTCCAGGATCTGGCTGGGTAGGACTCCTCTTTCATGGCCAGAGTCAGGATCTTGAGAGTAGCTGGTTGCTGGTCTTTGGTGGTGATGTCAGGAACTCTGAGGCTGATGGTGGCCTCTATCTCTTGGTCGAGCCTCCAGTCAAGGCAAGGTCAGTGCAAGACTCCCCTTTTGCCGCCAGAACATCGCTGTGCTGTGCTCTGAGTGCCTTATACTGGTGGTTGAGACTGACGTTTGAGACGGTTCTTGGTGGGCTGCTCCAGTCTGTGGTGTAGGTGATGTGAGGGCAGTCTTCTGAGCTTCTCTCCCTGCATCAGGACTTTCAGGTCGCGTCTTCTCTCCAGGGGCTCGACGTTAGCAGTTTTCTCCATGTCATGGATCGGCGTGGACCTCATGGCTCTAAATATGAGGCGTAGTCCCATGTTTTGGACTTTGTCAAGCCGGCTCTTGTTGGTCTTGGAGGCTGTGCCCCACGAGGTTGAGGCGTACTCCATGGTTGGTCTGACCGCTCCCCATGTAGACCCTGGCGAGAAGCCTGCTGTCCGCTCCCCAAGTCGTCCCGGCCAGCTTCCTCAGCAGGGCTAGCTTGCGGATGCCTCTCCTCTCCATCTCCTCAATCTGGGGCCTCCAGGTCAAGCGGGTGTCCAACTTGACACCAAGGAATGTTGGTGTATCTGTCTGGGGCAAGACCTGTCCCTGGAGCTTCAGCTTGACTTGCTCGTTGGCGGTGGAGAGAGAGAAGAGTGTTGCGTTGGTTTTTGTGGTGTTGAGCTCAAGACCCCAGTCTTCTGTCCATGTAGCGATATTGCTGACGACTTCCTGAAGCCGGTAGGAGGCCGTGCTGTGTGTTCAGCGGATGTCCATACTGCCAGGTCGTCTGCGTGCAGACTGTTGGAGACGTGCTTCGTGATGTTGTCTGTGATGTCGTTGATATACAACAGGAACAATGTTGGTGAAAGCACTCCTCCCTGGGGGACACCCTCACGCAGCTTGACCTTTCTGATGTGGAAGCCGTCTAGTTTGACCCTTGCGGTCCTGCCGAAGAGGTAGTGGTGGATCCACATGTACATCTTGCTACGTACGCCGGCTTGGAGAAGTTTCAGGATGAGGCCCTCCTTCCACACTTTGTCAAACGCTCTCGACAGGTCAAAAAACACGGCTAGTGTCTTCTTCTCCTGAAAAGAGTTTTCGATGTCCTGGACGAGGAGGGTTAGTTGGTCTTCTGTGTTGCGGAATTTTCTGTAGCCGGTCTAGGTAGGTGAAAGGATGTTCTGTGTTTCCAGGAGGAAGGTGAGGCGGCGGTTGACCATCCTTTCCAGCAGCTTGCACTATAGTGCACTAATGCCTATGTGCTGTTTCATTTCAGGAGCTTAGAGCCCATTTTGGGGGAGTTTGCGCCAAATTAGTACAATATAGTATCATTACTATTATCATCACACACACACTCTCTCTCTCTCTCACTATATATATTTATATATATGTATATATATAAATATATTGTCACGCTCTATAAGAGAGCGGACTAGAAACCCCCACCCAGCCCAGCACTAACACTCAGACAACACAAACACAGACTAAAATAATTCAGGATTCACATACATTTATTCCATCACACACAGAACTTGACTAATAAAACAACTACAATCTTAGCAGCACCTTGGCAGCACACTGTCACGAAATGTGACCATCGACGATGAAGTGAACGTCAGGATTGCAAGAGCAAGCGCAACTTTTGGTAGACTCAATGCAAATGTCTGGAACAGAAGAGGCATTAGTCTTGAGACCAAACTAAAGGTCTACAGAGCAGTAGTTCTCCCCACACTACTGTACGCCTGTGAAACTTGGACAGTGTACCAACGACATGCCAAGAAGCTGAACCACTTCCACACAACATGCCTCAGGAAGCTACTGAACATCAAGTGGCAAGACAGGACCCCAGACACAGAGGTGCTCGCAAAAGCCACCCTTCCCAGCATCTTCACCATCCTGATGCAGTCCCAGCTTCGCTGGGCTGGACATGTGGCGCGCATGTCAGACCATCGGCTGCCCAAAAGGCTCTTCTATGGCGAGCTGCAACAAGGGAAGAGATCACACGGAGGTCAGAAGAAGCGCTTCAGAGATACTCTGAAAGTCTCTCTGAAAGCGTTTGATATCAACCCTGACTCCTGGGAGGAATCTACAGTGGACCGTGACAAATGGCGCGCTGCTGTGCACAAAGGCGCGAAGTTGTGCGAGGCCAACAGGACTGCTGCAGCTGTTCAGAAGAGGCAGGCCAGAAAGTCACGGGCAAACAAGCTCCCTGACAATGGTATGCCTGTCTTTGTCTGCCCCAACTGTCAGCGAACATTTCGTGCGCAGATTGGACTATTCAGCCATCTGTGCATTCACAGATAGATTCATGAGCAGCCTCCCCCCCCCACCCCACCACCACCCTCCCCCCATCTGGATGACAACGATGGTCATCATCGATCTCGATGGACACACCACCACCACCACAATCTTAGCAAGAAATGATAAACTTAAATGATGACAGAATGGATAAATAACACACACACACACACACACACACACACACACACACACACACACACACACACACACACACACACACACACAAAACCCCCACAAGACACAGAGCTTTAAGACACGGCCGTCCAGCGGCAATCAGTCCGGAGAATGCTACCAGTGAACTTAAGACGTTTGATGAATAGATAAACTGAAGCACTGCACAACACAAGAGGAAAACGACGATGACTTGAACGGCGAAAACTGAAGACAGATGAAAACAGATGAAGACGACGAAACAACTAGAGACAGTGATGGAAGAGGGCAGCAGGAAAACAGCAGTCAGCAGCAGATGGAGCAACAACGCTGCCTGGCCAACACAGGCTGAAGGGGAGATGGTGCAGGAAGTGGGATGCTGCCAACCGGGTACTACTACCCTGACACTGGAAACTAACACGGACGACACATGTCCAGCAGGGCACTCCTACCCTCCGAGCTGGAGCACACCCAACACAGAAAACATGGCCCCCTGGAGGAAAGCTAATCCCCACGTGAGGGTGCCATCTGAGCAAAAAGCCCCAAACCCAACAGACACGACCTTCCTCCAAGACGGAGAAAAGCCAAGAGAAGTGTCACTGACAGAACAGAGAGACTTTGAACTCTACTCAGCAGTGACACAAACACACAAACGAGACTCCCCGATTGCACGTAAAAAACGCACAACCGGGAGCTAACACACACTGAACGAATGCTCGATGGGAGAGGGTAAACGGGGAAGGTAATGCACAAAACACTCCACACGAGATTGTCATGAGTTGTGACACACACACACACATATATATATGTATGTATGTATGTATGTATGTGTGTGTGTGTGTGTGTGTGTGTGTGTGTGTGTGTGTGTGTGTCCCGATAATTATTACTGTTTATCATTTACAAGTATCTCTGAGATCGCCGGAAAAGAATAGTCTTTTTTTTCCACAAAGATCACAGACTAAAAGAGAAAAAGCTGTGACGAAACGAACACACACACACACACACACACACACACACACACACACACACACACACACACACACACACACACACACGAACGGCCGCAAATCACACATACGCAGACGGTGTTGCAGTTTGTAAACAACAACAAATACGTAGACTTGCAAGTAGTGTTTAAAAGACAGAGTACGTTTCCAAACCAGTCATGTGTCTTAACAAAACTAACATACGTTTCCAAACCAGTCATGTGCCTTCACAAAACTAACATACGTTTCCAAACCAGTCATGTGCCTTAACAAAACTAACATACGTTTCCAAACCAGTCATGTGCCTTCACAAAACTAACATACGTTTCCAAACCAGTCATGTGCCTTCACAAAACTAACATACGTTTCCAAACCAGTCATGTGCCTTCACAAAACTAACATACGTTTCCAAACCAGTCATGTGTCTTCACAAAACTAACATACGTTTCCAAACCAGTCATGTGCCTTCACAAAACTAACATACGTTTCCAAACCAGTCATGTGTCTTCACAAAACTAACATACGTTTCCAAACCAGTCATGTGTCTTCACAAAACTAACATACGTTTCCAAACCAGTCATGTGTCTTCACAAAACTAACATACGTTTCCAAACCAGTCATGTGTCTTCACAAAACTAACATACGTTTCCAAACCAGTCATGTGCCTTCACAAAACTAACATACGTTTCCAAACCAGTCATGTGTCTTAACAAAACTAACATACGTTTCCAAACCAGTCATGTGCCTTCACAAAACTAACATTCTTGATTGTTGTGTAATAAGTCATCTTGTGTCTTACTATTTTCGTAACTGTGGGTTTAAAAAATCTTCTCTTTTTTTTTTTAAAGAACAGCACAAAAGAAGCACACATAAGAAAAAAATATCATAAAAAAGCGCTGCCACACAAGAACCTTAAAAGTCTTCGGACCCTTGCTGATCATTAGGAGGCGTCAAATCCACATACGCTACACCACATCTGCCAAGCAGATGCCTGACCAGCAGCGTAACCTAACGCGCTAAGTCAGGCCTTGAGAAAAAAAACAAATAATAAAAATAATAATATAATAAAACAAAATAAGATAATAACAAAAATAACAAAAATAAAAAAAAGATAAATAAAAATAATAAATAAATAAAGATAATAAAAATAAAATAAGATAAAATAAAAACTTAAAATAAAATAAAATAAATAAGTTAATTAAAAAAAAAAAAAAATAAATACATAAAAAAAATACTACTGCTACTAATGATAACAATATTCAAAAGGCACAAAATCTTGATAAAGTCAACTCTAGGCACACACACACACAACATCCAACATCTTGCTGTTCCAACATCTTACTGATCGTTAACACTTACTTTCTTTCTCCGTAATCTGCACAGCCTCCAACTGTTCGCCTGGTTCTTCTGTTGTCAGGACTGGAGACTCGCATGGATTTTGAGGATGGAGGGTCGTGCTGACAACGACCGACACTGCTGGTGGAGTGAAGGACCCACTGTAAGATTCACTGTGGTCGTCATGGCCGGCACTGGTCTCTGGAAACGTTTGATGTGATGTCAGAATGTCGTCATGGCCGGCACTGGTCTCTGGAAACGTTTGATGTGATGTCAGAATGTCGTCATGGCCGGCACTGGTTTCTGGAAACGTTTGATGTGATGTCAGAATGTCGTCATGGCCGGCACTGGTCTCTGGAAACGTTTGATGTGATGTCAGAATGTCGTCATGGCCGGCACTGGTTTCTGGAAACGTTTGATGTGATGTCAGAATGTCGTCATGGCCGGCACTGGTCTCTGGAAACGTTTGATGTGATGTCAGAATGTCGTCATGGCCGGCACTGGTTTCTGGAAACGTTTGATGTGATGTCAGAATGTCGTCATGGCCGGCACTGGTCTCTGGAAACGTTTGATGTGATGTCAGAATGTCGTCATGGCCGGCACTGGTTTCTGGAAACGTTTGATGTGATGTCAGAATGTCGTCATGGCCGGCACTGGTCTCTGGAAACGTTTGATGTGACGTCAGAATGTCGTCATGGCCGGCACTGGTCTCTGGAAACGTTTGATGTGACGTCAGAATGTCGTCATGGCCGGCACTGGTCTCGTCATGGCCGGCACTGGTCTCTGGAAACGTTTGATGTGACGTCAGAATGTCGTCATGGCTGGTTTTGCTTGTAAAGTTCGATTCGTAACTTGGATGCGTGGCTTCATCAGAGGTGTCGGCACTGTTTGGGAATGTCGTCAAAAAGAGTTCGTCTTCTTTGGAGGCATTATCAAACGTTGCGGCGGTATTGGCTGCATAAAGAAAATTGAAAGTTGATAAACAAATAAATATGTATGTATGTATGTATGTATGTATGTGTGCATGTATGTATGTATGTATGTATGTATGTATGTTTGTATGTATGCATGTATGTGTGCATGTATGCATGTATGTATGTATGTATGTATGCATGTATGTATATATGTATGCATGTATGTATGTACGTATGTATGTATGTAAGTTTGTATGTATGCATGTATGTGTGCATGTATGTGTAGAGATAAATGAACAAACAAATAAATAAATGGCTGCCTACATGGCAGGATAAACAAACAAAACGGTCATACACGTAAAATGTTACATGTCTGTCTGAGTGTGCACGTGTGTGCGCCTGCTATCTGACTGAATGAGACAGGAAACGAATGATGAGCGCACAATGGCAGCCGCCAGTCGGCTCTACCCAGAGGTAGGCAGCCTGTTGTGCAAATAACCCCGTGTTTGTTAAGCGCTTAGAGCTTGGTCTCCTACCGAGGATTAGTATCCATATCATATCATATCATATCATAGACAAAATAGATTTCTATGTATGTGTGCATGTATGTATTATATAATAAGTCAGTGTTCCAAACAGCAGGTGCAGGCGCCGCACCTTCCAGGCCAGTCGGAACCAGGCAGACTGGTGACAACAAAAGAAGAAAATCACAAGGGTTCTCAGTCACCCCATTCGTTCAGTTCCGCCACATTGTCAGGCTTCTTCAAGACTGTGACAAAAAACAACAACAACAAAACAAACAAACAAACAAAAACAGAGAAACAACCCATCACTTTTCAAACAAATTTGGGAAAAAAAAGAGGATAAGGGGTTGTACGTATAATCAGTTCTATTCGCCATTAAAAAACTAACGATGCAACAAAGTCTCTCATCTGCGCAATCTTTCTGTCCAAACTGGATTAAAGATTTGAGTAAAGTCCAACTGCTATAGGGGCAACGAATTCCTATCTATTGTGTCTGGGGTCTAATGAGTAAGTCCAACTGCTATAGGGGCAGTGAATTCTTATCTATTGTGTCTGGGGTCTAATGAGTAAGTCCAACTGCTATAGGGGCAACGAATTCCTATCTATTGTGTCTGGGGTCTAATGAGTAAGTCCAACTGCTATAGGGGCAGTGAATTCTTATCTATTGTGTCTGGGGTCTAATGAGTAAGTCCAACTGCTATAGGGGCAACGAATTCCTATCTATTGTGTCTGGGGTCTAATGAGTAAGGTCCAACTACTATAGGGGCAACGAATTCCTATCTATTGTGTCTGGGGTCTAATGAGTAAGGTCCAACTACTATAGGGGCAACGAATTCCTATCTATCGTGTCTGGGGTCTAATGAGTAAAGTCCAACTGCTATAGGGGCAACGAATTCCTATCTATTGTGTCTGGGGTCTAATGAGTAAAGTCCAACCGCTATAGGGGCAACGAATTCCTATCTATTGTGTCTGGGGTCTAATGAGTAAGGTCCAACTACTATAGGGGCAACGAATTCCTATCTATTGTGTCTGGGGTCTAATGAGTCAGGTCCAACTGTTATAGGGGAAACGAATTCCTATTGTGTCTGGGGTCTCGGCGTAGGAAGGTGGGGCCCTAACCCTCTCCCTCCACCTCTGTGAAACCTTCCCCGCCCAATTCAGGTACCCACCGGTTCACATCCGGGTGGAGTGAGTGAAGAAATTCGGATTCAACTGGCCTAGAGGTAACGCGTCCGCCTAGGAAGCGAGAGAATCTGAGCGCGCTGGCTCGAATCACGGCTCAGCCGCCTATATTTTCTCCCCCTCCACTAGACCTTGAGTGGTGGTCTGGACGCTTAGTCATTCGGATGAGACGATAAACCGAGGTCCCGTGTGCAGCACTTAGCGCACGTAAAAGAACCCACGGCAACAAAAGGGTTGTTCCTGGCAAAATTCTGTAGAAAAATCCACTTCGTTAGGAAAAACAAATAAAACTGCACGCAGGAAAAAAAAAAATGGGTGGCGCTGTAGCGTAGCGACGCGATCTCCCCGGGGAGAGCAGTCCGAATTTCACAGATAAAACTGTTGTGATAAAATGAAATATAAATACAAATGCAAATACAAAATACACTTTAACTAAGGACACAACACGTCTAATAAACAATAAAGAGCGGTAACTCTCTCCAAGTACAAGGGACACAAGTCAATGCTGTTTATGCTACCAATTCAGCTGGCACACAGGTAAATAAAAAGGTACACTGGAAGAAACGCAGACACTTTCTCCAAAAGGAGCCTCCGGGCTTGTCCTCACACCGATCATTGGACATGTGCACACAGCAGCAGTGACAGAAGAAATGTGCAAACTCAAATGAGGTGTTTGTTTGGTTGGTTTTTTTTGTTTGTTTGTTTGTTTGTTTTTTGTTTGTTTGTTTGTTTGTTTTTTGTTTGTTTGTTTTTTGTTTGTTTGTTTTTTGGTTTTTTTGTCTGTTTTTTGTTTTTTATTCAAGACTGGCATAGACTTTTAATCCTGAATATGCTGCAACACAGAATATACAGACAATACAGAACTATATGTGACCAAGCGCGCTATGCTTGCTCCAACACTATTCACGCACAAGCCACAGCAGACGACAGTTTTCCCTCATAACCCGCGCCCCGCGCACAGAATGTGTGACGTCACTCCGCTTACATCATTTTGTCCTCCTCGCCAGACACCTGCTCACAGCTCGCCCAATGTCGCATCCCGGTACGTCATTGGCTGAGAGGAAACTTGTGTTTCTGTTCCACAGTATTTAATTAATAGCTCTTTTGTTAGATCAGTAAACTACTAGTATTATATACTGGCAGAATCGTCTTAACTCCATCTTTAAATCTATTCCATTTATGTTTGCCTACGTGAAACTGATTTAACGCAGTTTGTAATTTTCAGCGATGAGCTCGTTAAAACTGACCCTGTTCAGGTGACTTAAATTAAGATTATAAATTCATCTTAAATAATCAACACTTCATTTTACACTCATTATAAAGTAGGCGTTGAGCTCTTTCTTTTGCAACTTATCCGATGCAAATCGGTTCAGTAATCATCTAGAAATCTGTCACTGAACACCTTGTAACAAGCACAGTTCTCATCAGATTTCTTCAGATTAGTGACGATTTGGTTTGCAGCCCACGTGATTGTCTTTGTAGTTCGCCTAATTTGTATAAATTGGCCGAGCGAGTGATGAGTGGTCACTTCCACACCCGAGCCAGCCGCGGCCAGCACCTGCTCTCTTCGTCTCTTGCCGTGTAGTGGTCAGTGTGTTCTCACAACAGTGACACCTCGCTACGTATGGCTGTAAGTACTAGTGTGTAGAATGTGTTGATTTGTAAATAGTATTATTTGACACAGTACTTGTGTTTATATGAGTATGTTCAGTTATTGCTTTGTTCAGTTAATTCTTTGTTCAGTTATTGCTTTGACAAGTTAGTCACAGCTCGGCTATGACTGATCTAGAAAATT
>NC_134900.1:555000-565000 GCF_041734735.1 Babylonia areolata | reverse complement strand
TTATTTAGAATCATCCAATTTTGAATATCCAGGAAGCAGTTAGATGTTTCTTGCAAGAGCGACAACAGTTTTTCAGGTGTATCACTCTTCTGGAGTTGAGTGTCATCAGCATAAGAATGATGACTGACATTATGGCGGTTGATAATTTCAGCGAGAGGAGCAGTGTACAGTGTGAAGAGCACCGGGCCTAAAACAGATCCCTGTGGGACTCCATGTTCAATTTTAACGGGTTCAGACTGGAAATTATCAACAATGACAGACTGGAATCGATCAGTGAGATAAGATTTGAACCAGTTTAGAACAGTGCCGTTGATACCAAATGTAAAATGAAGACGGGAAAGAAGGATTGAATGGTCTATCGTGTCAAAGGCGGCTGACAAGTCGAGAAGAGTGAGAAGGGAGATCTGTCCTGAGTCGGACGCTAGCAGTAGGTTATTCAGGATGTGGAGGAGAGTGCTTTCGGTGCTGTGGTCAGCACGATAGGCAGACTGAAATGGGTGGATGAGATTGTTGAAACAAAGGTGATTGTTGAGCTGCTTCAGGACGGCTTTTTCAAGGAGTTTGGACAGGAATGGAAGATTAGAAACTGGTCGATATATATATATATATATATATATATATATATATATATATATATATATATATATATATATATATATATATATATGAAGATGCATTTGTAGTGATTTTCTCTTTTTCTCCACATCCAAATTTAGACTTTACATTACACGAATGTACCCCTGTCACTGCCTTTATGTACCACTCATCAACTGTGTAACATAATCGATTTCCCTTTTATTTCTTTTCTGTCATTATCTTTATGTACCTTTATTCATATATGTGTTTCTGTTCTCTCTCTGCTGTTGGGTGCCACTAATCAACTACATTTCACATGATTAAATACCACTAATCAACTACATTTCACATGATTAAATACCACTAATCAACTACATTTCACATGATTAAATACCACTAATCAACTACACTTCACATGATTAAATACCACTAATCAACTACATTTCACATGATTAAATACCACTAATCAACTACATTTCACATGATTAAATACCACTAATCAACTACATTTCACATGATTAAATACCACTAATCAACTACATTTCACATGATTAATTCAACTTTTAGTTCTTTTCTGTCAGTGCCTTTACTGAGGTACCACTTGTCAACTACATTACTATTTTCACAAAATCGATTCACTTCTTATTTCTATTCTGTCGTCGTCTTAATCTACCACTCATCAACTACATTTTACATAATTGATTTACTTCTAAACAAAAACATACACAATGCTTGAAATGGAATCAAAATTTCCAGTCGGAAGACATACTTGTGGTCAGAAAATCCACATCCATCGTACAGACGGAGTGGGGAACATGAAAACCACTTCAACAATTTCATGTTCACTCCTTGATTGATATAGAAACAAAGAAGCTCTTTTCGACCGTGATCGGGTTGTCTGTGTTTGATGTCTTTTAATTAAAACAAATCAGCGCGGATATTATTTCAAGTGATCCTGATTTTTATCATGTGCATCTGTAATACTGCTATTGTTTCAGTTCACGCAGCCAGTAATAATATATCTATAATCAGCGGAGCTGCAGGAATCATCAACATCAGTGGGAATGGGTTTCCAAACCTTTCTGCAGCAATACATGGAATGTGACCTATCGACCTCCGAGTGACCATGACATCTCATTGATAGAGCAGGACATCACCATCTAACCTGCAGTAAAGGTCACCTCTGCACCCTTCTCCACCTTCACACTCTCCTCCACCTCCACACCCCACCCTCCTCCTCCACCTCCACACCCCACCCTCCTCCTCCTCCTCGACACCCCAACCTCCTCCTCCTCCACCTCCACACCCCACCCTCCTCCTCCACACCCCACCCTCCTCCTCCACCTCCACACCCCACCCTCCTCCTCCACACCCCACCCTCCTCCTCCACCTCCTCCACCTCCACACCCCACCCTCCTCCTCCACACCCCACCCTCCTCCTCCACACCCCACCCTCCTCCTCCACACCCCACCCTCCTCCTCCACCTCCTCCACCTCCACACCCCACCCTCCTCCTCCACACCCCACCCTCCTCCTCCACCTCCACACCCCACCCTCCTCCTCCACACCCCACCCTCCTCCTCCACCTCCTCCACCTCCACACCCCACCCTCCTCCTCCACACCCCACCCTCCTCCTCCACCTCCACACCCCCACCCTCCTCCTCCACACCCCACCCTCCTCCTCCACCTCCTCCACCTCCACACCCCAGCCTCCTCCTCGACACCCCACCCTCCACCTCCACACCCCACCCTCTTCCTCCTCCTCCACACCCCACCCTCCTCCTCCACCTCCACACCCCACCCTCCTCCTCCACACCCCACCCTCATCCTCTACACCCCACCCTCCTCCTCCTCCACCTCCACACCCCACCCTCTTCCTCTTCCTCCACACCCCACCCTCCTCCTCCACACCCCACCCTCCTCCTCCTCCACACCCCACCCTCCTCCTCCTCCACCTCCACACCCCACCCTCTTCCTCCTCCTCCACACCCCACCCTCCTCCTCCACCTCCACACCCCACCCTCTTCCTCCTCCTCCACACCCCACCCTCCTCCTCCTCCACCTCCACACCCCACCCTCCTCCTCCTCCTCCACCTCCACCTCCTTACCCCATCCTCCTCCTCCTCCTCCACCTCCACACCCTCCTCCTCCTCCACCTCCACACCCTCCTCCACCTCCACCTCCACACCAAACTCACCCAATAATGTCCCACTTCCCACTAAACATCCTGGACTCTCCCTCGAGGTGCCTTGTGAACGTGACGGGAGACGACCACAAGAGATGGCTAACGTTCTCTGTAACACACGTGCTGTGCCTGACACTGTGCGTCATGAACACCCAGTGGTGCTGGGGCCTGGGAGAAGCGGTACTGCGGGTGAAGACCTCCACGACACAGTCTGGCGATCCTTTGCCTTTGGTCGGCGTGGGAACCGAGTCCGTTGACCCTGTTCCCCGCGAAGACGGTGCAGATGATCGCAAGCGTCGGCCGTCAGCAGCCGTGCGCGTACACGCAGTCACCCCAAACGCATCATCATCATACGACGGTATAGCTTTCCACGAGGCAAACAACTCTGATGATGTTTTCGAGTATGGCGTCACAGTGGGACTACAAGGTGAGTTTTGGGGGAGATCTCTTTACAACTGATGATTCCATTCCAGACTGTGAATTGAAGCTCGCATGCAAATTCAAACACACTTCGCTATAAAAACAACAACAACATGAAACAAACAAAAAAGAAGTTATGTGTGCATTCCGACACATACAGCTGCGTGATTCCACACATACCCAAGAGTTCAGCCAAGGCAGGCTGGTGAAATTTGTTCACCAGTTTTTCTTTTCATGATATGCTCATGTTTGTGTTTTTACTGCCATATAAAGCTGAAGGTTTCATGAAAATGAAATATTTTATTCTATTCTGTTCTATTCTATGCTGTTCATATTCATGCCGATACACCCTTCTCTTCTGACATACACACAGTTACACTCAGAGAGATTACCAATGCGAATTGGCCCATGAAGTGAGTGTGGAGTGATGGCCTAGAGATAACGCGTCCGCCTAGGAAGCGAGAGAATCTGAACGCTCTGGTTCGAATCACGGCTCAGCCGCTGATATTTTCTCCCCCTCCACTAGACTTTGAGTGGTGGTCTGGACGCTAGTCATTCGGATTAGACGATAAACCGAGGTCCCGTGCACAGCATGCACTTAGCGCACGTAAAAGAACCCACGGCAACAAAAGGGTTGTCCCTGGCAAAATTCTGTAGAAAAATCCACTTCGATAGGAAAAACAAATAAAAACTGCACGCAGGAAAAAATACAAAAAAAAAGGGTGGCGCTGTAGGATAGCGACTTGCTCTTCCTGGGGAGAGCAGCCCGAATTTCACACAGAGAAATCTGTTGTGATAAAAAAAAAATTAAAAAAAAAAGTTTCATGGCAGGGAACTCAAGAACTCAAGTGTTCAATTGTTCATTGGAAATGGGATTCAAAGCGTGACCAGGTCTTCCAAACTGTCCTTGCAAATCTACATCTGCCACAATGAGTACATACATACACAAGAAAAGAAAATCATGTACCTGATCGTGCATGTAGGCACACAGACACGTGTATACCTCCAGGGTTAGGGGGGGGGGGGGGGGGTCGTTGGTGTTGAAAGGATAAACTGAACGCTTCTTCATACACTGTCCTTGAATGATTTGTTTTTAACTCTACGGGGGAAAAACAAAGCCAAACAAACAGAAAACCTAGTCCACTAACCGAAAGATGATCAAATCTGACAGTGAAACGAGATGACGTTGCCCTCGTTTGCAGACATCTTGGAGAACTGATTCAATGATTTATCATGCTGTAGAGCGCAAAACGACACCGAAAAATAACAGATGGAATCAACCGACGATCAGTGTATTCATGACACAACAACAAAATGTTTTCATTAATACTGTTGAGACGATACCTTCAAACGGAAAGAGGCCGATATAAACAAAGCAGACTGTTGAGACGATACCTTCAAACGGAAAGAGGCCGATATAAACAAAGCACACTGTTGAGACGATACCTTCAAAAGGAAAGAAGCCGATATAAACAAAGCACACTGTTGAGACGATACCTTCAAAAGGAAAGAAGCCGATATAAACAAAGCACACTGTTGAGACGATACCTTCAAAAGGAAAGAGGCCGATATAAACAAAGCACACTGTTGAGACGACACCTTCAAAAGGAAAGAAGCCGATATAAACAAAGCACACTGTTGAGACGATACCTTCAAAAGGAAAGAGGCCGATATAAACAAAGCAGACTGTTGAGACGACACCTTCAAACGGAAAGAGGCCGATATTAACAAAGCACACTGTTGAGACGACACCTTCAAACGGAAAGAGACCGATATTAACAAAGCACACTGTTGAGACGACACCTTCAAACGGAAAGAGGCCGATATAAACAAAGCAGACTGGGCGTGAGTGAGTCTGAAAACGATCACTTTTTTTTCCTCCGCACTAGTTTGGGCATTTAAGGTCACTCTGTCAAAAGAGTGAGGAAGGAAATGCACAGAACTTCATGGAGTAGGAATGGGGGGGGAATGGGTGGTACGAGAAAGATCAACGTAAAAAAACTCACAAGCACTGTCCTCATATATCTAGCTAGCTATATATATATATATATATATATATGTGTGTGTGTGTGTGTGTGTGTGTGTGTGTGTGTGTGTGTGTGTGTGTGTGTGAACGTGGTGTGTCAGTTGTAAGGATGGACACCATAACCAGTCCTCTATATCCTGTGTGTTTTGTGAGTGAGCAGTGAAGACGTGCAACATTATGTGGCCTTTCATGCCCTGTTCTCGTGACGTCATGCCTGTTCTCGTGACGTCATGCCCTGTTCTCGTGACGTCATGCCCTGTTCTCGTGACGTGCAACATCTGTATGGCTCTTCAAATAATCCATCTTTGTCGCCAGCAAGGGGCTCAGTAGGCAGCATCCTAAGTACGTTAAATCATTACAGACTCTACTGAACACCACCAAAGTGACTTAGCAGGAGTGCAGGGTCTCCTCTAGGATGTGGCCCTCTGGCGACCTAACATCGATGTATCTTCCCTGCGGACTGCGACAGACGACCTCCGGTTGTGACCGTGTATGGAATGGGGCGGAGGGAGGGGGTCTGGGGGGGGGACTCGGCATGAGCGGCGTGGGAGTAATGCCACTGAAACGGTGCAGATGATGTGGCAGGGAGTAATGCCACTGAAACGGTGCAGATGATGTGGCAGGGAGTAATGCCACTGAAACGGTGCAGATGATGGGGCAGGGAGTAATGCCACTGAAACGGTGCAGATGATGGGGCAGGGAGTAATGCCACTGAAACGGTGCAGATGATGGGGCAGGGAGTAATGCCACTGAAACGGTGCAGATGATGGGGCAGGGAGTAATGCCACTGAAACGGTGCAGATGATGGGGCAGGGAGTAATGCCACTGAAACGGTGCAGATGATGGGGCAGGGAGTAATGCCACTGAAACGGTGCAGATGATGGGGCAGCAAACAACAACAAAAAAAAGAGGTGCAACATTGTCAAACGGAGCGAAGCATCTTCGCTGGCTTTGGGCAAGACGCCTCAGCAGCAAAAGCCACTTGTCTCTGCCAGTGGATGCTATGCCCTGTTTTAGCTTTGAAGAGAATACACCACCCGCCCTCCCTTGTCGTCAATATCTGCCGTCATAGCTACAGTATAGAATGAGTATAACACAAGAGTGACTGGTGCTCCTCAGTGTGTGAGTGTGTATGCACGTGTTGTTTAAAATGGTAAGTATTTGTATTTTGTATTTGTATTTGTATTTCTTTTTATCACAACAGATTTCTCTGTGTGAAATTCGGGCTGCTCTCCCCAGAGAGAGCGCTACACTACAGCGCCACCCAATTTTTTGTGTTTTTTCCTGCGTGCAGTTTTATTTGTTTTTCCTATCGAAGTGGATTTTTCTACAGAATTTTGCCAGGAACAACCTTTTTGTTGCCGTGGGTTCTTTTACGTGCGCTAAGTACATGCTGCACACGGGACCTCGGTTTATCGTCTCATCCGAATGACTAGCGTCCAGACCACCACTCAAGGTCTAGTGGAGGGGGAGAAAATATCGGCGGCTGAGCCGTGATTCGAACGCGTTACCTCTAGGCCATCACTCCACTGTAAAACAACAACAACAACAACAACAAAAAGTCGGTGTTCATGTTAAAACCTCGACAAACGCACAGCAGGGTGTTGAGGTCAGTCTGAAGAGGTTGGTTCAATACACGATTTTGGTATAACATGACTCAGTTGTCCTTAATAAAAAGTGTTGCCTCTTATTGTTTACCAGATGTCATCTGTAATAGATATCCATAAAAAGTTTTGCTTCGTAATGTTTAAAGGACGTCAGCTGTAATAGTTCTTCATAACAGTGTTTGTTTCTTATTGTTTACAAAACGTCACCTGTGATAATTTCCTATAATACTGTTGCCTACTATCATTTGATAGGCGTCGCCTGTGATGACTGCCCATAACAGCGTTGCCAACTAATGCTGATGAGACGTCACCTTAACAGTCCTTAACATTGCTGTCTCTTCAAGTTTACGAGACGTCACCTGTAATAACTGTCCATAATATTTTTGGCTCCTATGGTTTGAAAGACGTTACATGCTGGTATGATAGTCGGTCACGTCCACCTATGACCACCCGAACAGCAGATGAGGCATCTGCTTCTTCAGCCATCTGGCCTAGAATTTGTTCACAGTGGAGAGTGGCTTGCCCAAGTTACAACCACTCTCTCGGCCAAGAGGGTTTTAGGACAGTTGGCAATGGGATGGTTCCCAAAGGCCGACTAGCTCCCAAGGCTGCCAGTGTAATCTTGCCTCCTAATTTCAGGCTCATTGTCCTTCACCAAAAGACTAAGATGTGAATGACTTCCCTTGCAGTGGAGAAACCATCGTTCATACAGCTCTCACTTTACTGTAGCCTCATCTGTAAGCTGAAGTCACTGTGGGATCTATGCCGAGCTTTGGGCGTGTTACATGTAATAGTTGTTTACTGTAGCCTCATCTGTAAGCTGAAGTCACTGTGGGATCTATGCCGAGCTTTGGGCATGTTACATGTAATAGTTGTTTATGATCGTTGCGCTCTAAATGTTGGGAAAAAAAACATGTTACCTGTAATAGTTGTCTATAATATTAGTAGTGTTGCTTCCTATTATTTCGTCACCTGTAATAATTGTCTATGATATTAGTAGCGTTGCCTGTTAGTCTTTAAAAGACGTCACCTGTAATAGTTGTCCACAAAAGTGGTGCTTGCAACACGTGCCACCTGTGCGTGTGTGTGTGTTGTGTGTGTGTGTGTGTGTGTGTGTGTGTGTGTGTGTGTGTGTAAAGTTTCACCAGCCCAGTTTGTTTGTGATCAATCTGGCACACACACACACACACACACACACACACACACACACACACACACACACACATCCATCACCACTTTTCACCATTAACCCATTCATTCCCCAAGCACCAACAACGCGGAGCTTGACAAGTGCCACAGCCCGAAGCTCTCTCGGGTGTACGAGACACTGCTTTCGCTTCACGTTCGATACTTAAAACAGATTCCCAATGAATGAAGAGATCTTTTATGGAACACACAGTGTCACAGAAGCCTCCCACAATCGGTTTTTTTTTTTTCTTCTTCTTCTTTTTTTCCTTGCTATAGTACAAGATTATCGCTTTAACCTCTCCAGGGGACAAAACTACTGGTCTGCCCAGGCATGGACTTAAAAGGTTGCATTAAAACGATAATATTACACACCAGCTCACGCAGTCCAAGTCCAAAAGCGTCTTAAGCCCATGCTTTCTTGCAGTGTCACGCTTTCTCGCAGTAGCATACGTTCGCTGACATTGCGATCAACCGTGGGATTGCGAAAAAAAAGCCTGGTCTTTCCCTGCCAACGCAAAGTGTGTCAGTGTCATCACCCTCGACGTCTTCTTCTTCTTCCTCTTCTTCTCCTTCTTCTTCTTATTATTTATAAAATCATTTATTCATCCATCTATCCATCTATTTGTTTATTTATTCATTTATCTATCTTGCTTTGCACGTTGCTTTTTTTCAATCACTGGAAAAAAAAGATAAATATGTGCAAGAAAACAAAAACAAAAAAAAGACATAAAGTATTATATATTTGCAAACAGTTATTTTGTGTACACACACACACACACACACACACACACACACACACACATATATATATATATGTGTGTGTGTGTGTGTGTGTGTGTGTGTGTGTGTGCCTGACATCACCCCTACCCTTACCCGCCCATCCGGATTTGTATTTGAAAATAAAATCTGAGTTCCAAGTTCTTTCTCTCTGTCTGTCTCTTTCTGTCTCGCTCTCTCTCTCTCTCTCTTTACTCTTCCCCTTGTCCATTCTTCCTTCCGCTCTCCACCACGCCCCTACCCTATTGTCCTCGTTGTTATTCATCTATTGCGATATTGTATTGTACATAAGTTCTATGTTTATGTTTGCACATGCTTATGCAATTTTGACGTTGGTGTTGTGAATTGACTCTCGCTTTTTTTTTTCTTTTTTTTTTTTTTTTTTTGTTTGTTTGTTACTTTGTTGCTTTTTTTCCAATTATTATTTATGCCCAGAGGGCTGGATGTAAAAAAGTACTTTGTGCTTACTCCTTTACCCTCGTAAAATAAAATTTCGTTCGTTCGTTCGTTCGTTCGTTCGTTCTCTCTCTCTCTGTCTGTCTGTCTGTCTGTCTGTCTGTCTGTCTCTCTCTCTCTCTCTCTCTCTCTCTCTCTCTCTCTCTCCCTCCCTGCCTCCCTTCCTCTCTCTCTCTTTTTCTCTCTTTCTCGTTGATTTACATGCTATATTGTTGGTTTACATGCTATATTGTTGGTTTACATGCTATATTATTGATTTACATGCTATATTGTTTTGTGAAGTGTCAGTGTACACCACCTCTTCATGACGAACCACTGTCAATATTGAAAAGGTTTAAAATATCAAAATATTTCCATGTGATCCCCAAACAATGCGAGTGATTGCATCATCATCATCATCATCATCATCATCATCATCATCATCTCTCTCTCCCTCCCTCCCTCTGTCCCCGCCTCTCTCTCTCTGTCCCTTTCTCTCTCGATCTCTGTCTCTCTCTCTCTCGATCTCTGTCTCTCTCTCTTACCTACTCTTCACAGGGTTCATCCAACCCAAAGGCGTGGATTCGTGGCATTCGCACTCACTCTCTCTCTCTCTCTCTCTCTCTCTCTCTCTCTCTCTCTCTCTCTCTCTCGATCTCTCTCCCTCTCTTTCTCTCTCGATCTCTGTCTCTCTCTCTCTTTCCTTCTCTTCACAGGGTTCATTCAACCCAAAGGCGTGGAATCGTGGCAGACTTACCCTCTGAAGGAAAACTGGCGCCGGGCAC